>NW_003303738.1:844735-1095186 GCF_000142945.1 Phytophthora infestans T30-4 | reverse complement strand
TCGTGCCGACGAATTCCTCCCCCTTTTAGCCCGCAGGAGGAGCTTGGTCCAGACGAGAGCCCCTTCCACCTCTAAGTACGCTATGAGGTATGTCTCTAAACGTCCCCACGGTATCCCGCTCTTAGTAGGTCCAGCTGCCCCCCTTTCGGCGAGAGCACAGAGACGCTGCCAATCCGGAGTAGGCGCCTCGTCCCACCTAGGCTGAACTCCGTCAGTCGTAGGTCCGTCTTCGCCGGGCGTCGACGCCGTCGCGCTACCAGCCTCCAAGCACTCTTTCAACCAGCGATAAGCGGCGGTACGCGCCGCCGCACGTAAGCCTCGACGATCAACTACCGGAGAACTGTCACCAGGGCGTGAAAGTCTTCCGTCTTCTCCTCCAGCATCAGTTTCGACGGCGGGCAACAGGATGTTGGCACAGACGTCGTCCTCACCTCGATCCTCCACTCGTCGGGGAGTCTCACGGCCCTCGTTCAGCTTCTCCGACGGCGACGACCTTCTTAGGGTAGTAATAACCGTACGCACAGCATTTACTACGGGCGTCTTGAAGTCTCGGTTGGACCGCTTGGCCTCCTCGGTCGTCTCCAACGTCTTCCGGAACCAGTCTTGCCAGTGCTCCGGCGATGCAAGCTCTCCAGGGAAGGCACGGCGAGTTCGCTCCAAGACCTCGGGCGAGATGCCCAACAACCGAGACAACTCCGCTATCGAAGGATCCCTTACGGCCTCAGTGTTTAGCCGCACACGCTCCAATACAACGGCTTCGTCCAACGGGTACAAACGGTCTTCTAACTCCTTGTCATATTCTTCACTTTCCGTATTAACTTTCGTGCCAGCTAAAACCGTAGCCTCTTGGCCGGGCTCACACTCCTCCATGGCGTCCAGTTCCGCATCCGTGAAGATACAGCCAGTTTCAGTTTGCTCGATCTCCTTGCTCGGTTTGGCATCCTCGTCCGTGTCAGCCTCCTTGTTCCTGTACGTCATAGCGGCGCTAGGTCCATCAACACTGCTTACCCCTTCCGCACGCATCCTTCGTTCCGGCCGCGTCTTCTGCTCCACAGGCAGAGTCTCCACAGAAACCGTGACGCCGTCGATAGCGACCGTAGTTCCCACCGTAGAGGCCACCTTGGATAGATCCACGGCTACCTTCTCACACCGTTCCGGGGTGTCGTTCACCACGACAAGGTTTCCCTCTTCTTCCGTGCCTACTATCCGGATACCCCTCTTTTCCTTCGACTTTTTCTCCTTTTCCTTCGTCTTCTTCTCTTTCTGCACCACAACAGCCACCGCGCTGTCCTCTTTCCCCGTCACTGCTACCTCTTCATCAACGTCCACTGTAACGGCCTTGTCTCCTCCATCCTTCACTCGGCCGCCACTCGAGTCATCCACTTGACCAGAGGAAGGAGTGACTCGTTCTTCCTCTCCCTCACGCTCCCGTCATTGACGAGACGCTTCGGCCGTCGACGCCTTCAGAGTCGTGGCCAATCCCTTCAGAGTAGCGATCTCGGGACACTGAGAGACACTATGACCGATCTGGTGGCAGTAGAAACACCGCATCGTCGAGTTTCCTCCTCCGTTTCCACCGCTAGGCGGGCCACGGGCCCCGGTATACGGCACCTCACACTCAGCCACAATATGACCGTACTGGGTACACCGTCGGCAAGTCATCGTTTGGCGCGAACACGTCACGCGAGTGTGACCCTTGTAGTCGCATCGGCCACAGACAGGTTCTCCTTCTTGCGTGTGGGCATCCTCCGCCATCTTGATGCCTCGACGGGCACGATTACCTCCGAACGGACCAGCTCCACCAGCGGGAGGGAGCTGTCCGTGGCCTCCGGAGCTCGGCACCACCGCCGATACAGTAGGCACCGCAGCCGGCGGCACGGACTGCAAATCTTCCATCACCTGGTGTTGTCATTCCAGCTGCTGCAACAGGAAGTCGTCCAGCTTCTGGGTTAGAGCGTTCACAGTCGCCGTGTAACTATCAGTCCTCGCCCGCGACTCGTCAGGAAATTCGTCGTCTTCCTCCACAGGACGATGCATGTCCTTAAACATTAGCCACTCGCACGCCTCCGGAATATCTCGAGCCGGGCTTGAATCGAGAGCAGCCAGCATCCTCTTGTTCTTCAGGCCACGACGGAACAACTGATACCGCATCTGAGGGTTCGGATAGTCGAGGGAGTCGCACAGGTCTGTGACTCGGTCTCCCCATTCCTCCACTGACTCGCCGCGTTCACGCTTAGTGAAGTACAGTCTCTCCCAGAGCTCGTCGGCCGTCCTGCTGAGGAACCGGTTGTGGAAACGCACCTTCAGCGTCGCGAACGACTTGATGCTGGAGTTGCTCCACCATCTTTCGGCCTCACGTCCCTTCAGCTTCTGTCGAAAACCAACAGTCGCTCTCTGTCTGGCAACCGGTCAGTGTGGTCCTCGAACAGCTCCCAGAAGTCGCGCGCCTTCTCCACCGTAGCCGTGTCCGAGTAGAACATCGGCAGCACCTTCATCACAGTCGACATCTTCGTGGTCCAGTCTTCACGCCTCGGCAGGCGTGACAGCCCAGGCAGGGACCGGACCGGTGGTCGAACACCAGCACGCGGAGGGGCCTGCGGACCTCGCGGCACCACTGCCGAACGCGGCGGAACGCCCGGGGCGCTCCCTACTAGTCCCGTCCAAGCAGGGCGCGGACCAGTCCTACGGATTCCAGGCGGAGCAGGATGCGTCCGGGTCGCCGCGTTACTCTGACCTCCCGTAGCAGCAGTAGCCGTCCGAGCAGTACCCGTCCCAGACACGCCCGGTCCCGTGGTCCTGTAAGGGCCCACCGGATTGGCAGTGACCGTCTTCTTAACAGCGACCGGCGGAGCCTCGTAAGGCTGCTGGGGCACGGACGCCGTGTACGCGAACACCGTGTTGTCCGAGGGTGCGAACCCCTTGGACGTCCAGCTCCAGTCAAACGCCGGCCGGTCCCAGCGGCGCTCCTCGGTTCCAGTGTACTGCGGAATGAATCCACTGGGGCTCTTCTTCTTGGCCGGTTCCCAATTCTCGACGGAAGGTTCGTCCTCCTCGTACTGGACGAACACTTCCCAGCTGCCGTGCTCATAGGCAAGTTGGTAGTCGTCCCCAAGAGGAACGCCCTCCCCCACCAGGGGTACCTCATCCGGGCCCGGCGACACCGCCTCCGTACCGGGCGCCGGCTCCGTTTTCACCTCTCCTTCTACCTTGACCGCTTCTTTGACACCACCCGTCACCTCCAACCGGCCTTCTCCAGCCGCCCGTAGCTCGTCGCGCGTGCTCTTACGTAGAGCGTCCCGATCAGCAGCGGTTGTCACTCCCACAGGAGCCTTCTCTTCCTCATCTTCCTCGTTTACATCCTCCGTCTGAGAGTCTCCCTGACTCTGTCCTTCTTCAGCCGCCTCTCTGGCAGCGGACCGCCTCAGGTCCTCTTCATAGTCGTCTTCCACGTATACCGACATGACACTCTTCTCCAATGCTTCCCTCGTCAAACTCTTGTTCCCAATACTACCTTATGCGCCCCTGGGCTCGATACCAGGAATTCCGCGCCGAATAAACTCCAAACTTCACACCCCCTTATGCGCCCCTGGGCTCTATACCAGGAATTCCGCGCCGAATAAACTCCAAACTTCACACTCCCTTATGCGCCCCTGGGCTCGATACCAGGCGTTCCGCGCAGAAAATCACACTCCAGTCCCTATGCGTCCGGGCTCGATACCAGACCTCCTTGCACTACGGGATCACACTCCACGACGTCTCCGACGGTTCTTCTTCACAACGAAGACCAATACCCTGCTTCTCCACCACGTGTCGCGAGCCGTCCTTGGATGGGACGGTCGACGCTGTATAGAAGTAGAACAGTACGGAGATATAAACAGAAGCAACAAGCTAAAGACAAATGTCAACACAAATTCTTTTCTGCTTGTTGTCTCCAAGGAAAATTCACGACTTACCTCTTACCTTCTTCCTTGCGACCCGCACTTCGTCCTACATGGTCCTCGTTCCCGCCGTCAGGCACCGTTTCGCAATCATCGCCCACGATTTTGTACACCACGACAGCGAGGCGGTACCGCTCACCCCACCGCCTCACCGCGAAGATACACTGTCCTTCAGTAGCTCCGGTCCCCCATGACTTCCGTTTTCGTCATCCACGGGGACCGTACGCTCTAGCCGCACTTGTCCCACGGAGACCGAGACCGGCCCACAACTTCTCAGCGACTCCGTCGTGGCCCTGCATGGCTTCATCGAAAGCGTGGCCCACACGAATCTGGTCGGCCGTCGAAAAGAGCGGAGGAGGGTAACGGAGCTCACCGTGCCCAAGACGGTGGCCGCCAGAACCACTCGTGACACTTTTGGCAGTGCAAGCACGATGACAAGCGAAGAATAAAAATTGAGAATGAAAACCTCGAAAACTAGATTGATCGACTGCATAATACCTGTACTACATGTAGAAGATAACTCTAGCTTTTTTCACTCACTTTTCTACAGTATGAACGGAGTGCACTCCAATCAATTCGTACATGCTGAGACCGGCCACATTTGCTACGTATGCAGCTGGTTACGCCGGAGTCCAGTCTGAACAGGTTCTCTTGCAAACGAAGTACATGTACACGTTTGCATGACTGCAGACAGCGGCCCAGCAAATTGCTGAGCAACGCTGGGCGATATATGCATAGCCCTCTGATCATTTGCCGAGTCAATTCTGTATTCCATCAAGTTACGCTTCCAAACAACACTACCCTTGCTCGCTATCGCCTAGCTGCGATGGCGAGAGCATTTTGCCGCGGCCGTTGGAGATTTCGTCTCTGCGTTAGTCGTCGGCTCTGTAGCGACAGGCGCTTCGGTAGACGTCTCGTCGTAGTCTGCAGCAATGCTAGATTCCTTAGAAGCAGTCGAGGCAGAAGCCGTTGTGGTACTTGGAGTCTCTGATTTCGCCGTAGAAGTGGGCGAAGTCAAGTCGTTACTGGATGAGGTGGCGCCCTTGAGAGGGGCGCAGTTGGTAAATACCTGCCAAGGCGGGCTGTGCAGCGCTAGCCAGATAGCGGTCAGCATCGATTTGCCTTCGCAAGCAGCTTTATCGTACGGGAAGCTCGCAGGGCTGTCGGGATAATTGACAGCACAGTTCTGGTCCGCGAAGACCAGCGTGTCATCACACCAGATCTCGCACGGACCGTCGTGGCCAGTCGTGAGCTTGTCCCATTGTACTTCATCGGGCAAGTCGCGCGCCGTGCCGTTAGTCCACGAGAAGCCGCACTCGATGGTGGCCGTGCCGTATAGCGAGTCTGTGTTGACCACCTCGTTCTTCCACACGAGCTCCTTGAGAGACGTGTACTTACTGGCGTTGAATGCCGTCCAGTACGCCTCCGTGTTCGACAGCGGGTCACCCTCGTACCCCATGCCGTCCGGGACGGGTAGCACACTCGAGCTGTCCACCGTGCCGGCCGGACTGTTGGTGCCGTCCTCATAGATCCACGTAGGCTTCGGCAGCGACATCTTGCTATGCGCATCAGACGACGCGGCCATCGCAGCCAGCATCAACACCACTAGTGCGGACGAAGTGGTGACCATATTAGCCTTGAACAAACGCGTGGAGATTTAATAAATGAGTAGGTTGCCACCAACGAGCAATCTTCTCGCAGTAGAGGAGCAAAAGAGCAGCAAAGTTGACACCCTACGGCTGTAACAGGAGAGAGCTCCTTGATGTGAAAGGAATGACGGCAGCCGTGCTGACTATGTCATGACAAGTTAGCTAAGCCATACGGAATTGCGGCGGTAAGATCGTATCGTCGATGTACGATCCTAGCACATCGTGTTCAGACGATCACGTGACGAGATGATACAGTACAAACTCTGATCAGTGGAGCCCGCTGCCGCAACTTCGAAGACAATGGAGCGAGTGGATCCTATGAAAAAAGGGAATCTGTAAAGCACACGTAGTATCAGTACGAAAGCTCCAGACAAAGCGCGTCTTTGTCGACCAAGGACACGGAAATCAATGTACATGTACCAGCAATACATGCGTTATAGATCTCCCACTGACGATGTTCGTTATTTTATTAAGTCGATACACTCTGGGAAAAGGAATATTTCAGATTTAACACATACACGACACTACATGTACTCTCAAACCGACGAATACTGTCAGTGATGCACGGGACGGCTGCCGTTGAGCAGCATACTTAGTGACGGCGACGGCGCACCGAGCACTTATCAACCGACGGAGCAGCTGTGGCAGGGGGAGCTTCAGTGACATCGTCCTCCGCGTCCGTGCTAGCCTCGTCATCCGTGGAAGAATTCTCCTCCTGCTCTGCGTCACTCGAGGGAGCCTCCTCCTCCTCCGCACTAGCCTCTGTTTGGGTAGGAGAGGTGACAGTGGGGGTGGCTGTCGTGGGTACGGGTGCAGTCGTACCGGTAGGAGTGGTAGCTGGAGTGGTCGGGGCTTTCGTAGGTGTGCCACTGGAGCTACTAGCGGTCTGGCTCGTGTTAGATGACGACGACGCACCCGTCAGCGGCGCGCAGTTGGTGTACACCTGCCACGGAGTCGTGTGTAGCGCGATCCAGTACGATGTCAGCATCGCCGCACCCTTGCATTTAGCCTTGTCGTATGGCAAGTTGGCCGGCGTCTCGGGGTAGTCGACAGCGCAGTTCCAGTTCTCGAACACTAGCGTGTCGTCGCACCAGACCTCACATGGGCCTTGGTGGGACGCCGTGAAAAAGTCCCATTGCACCTCGTCCGGTAGGTCGCGAGGCGTACCGTCGACCAGCGAGAAACCGCACTCGTTTGAAGCGCTTCCCTCTAGCTTCTGAGAGTCCCACGACAGCTCCTTAAGCGATTTGTACTTGCTGGCGTTGAACGCCGTCCAGTACGCTTTGGTATTGGAGCCCGGGTCGGTGGTGTACGACATACCGCTCGGAACAGGCAGCACGTCCGATGGATCGATGATGCCGGACGGGCTGTTCTGGTTGTAGACACCTTCGGGCCAGGTCGGCACGGGCACTGTCATCTTGTTATGCGCCTCGGTAGTAGTAGCTAGCACAGAGACGGCTAGCGCAGTAGCTTTGACAAAGTTCGAGACCATGTTTCACTCAGAGGAGGTGGTGCGTGTGTTGGCAAGACGGCGAATGTAAGAATGAACGAACTAGTCGAGATGGTTCCGAGGTTGTCGGGACAAACCCCGCCGACCAGAGCTGGGGAAAGGAGCGGCCGTGATGGCTGAAAGTAGACGACGTTCTTGATTCGCAGCTCAGTACCGCCCCCGTGCTGGTCAGCTTTCGCGCAATCTGTTCGCTTATGCTGCCTGCCGACTTTTATTCTTTACCGTCTGGTATGGTAGCAGACAGCTGGGGTGCGCCGAGAGAAAAGTGCAGAAAAGCGGCCGGAATTCCCTGGTTTGAGCGACGGACACCGAGAGCTGCTTGACGCCGGGAAGCTCGACGAGAAAACAGGAATACATGTACGTTGGTTTACAGTGTTTAGTCACTAAATCGACCCGCAGTGTCGATACCTTTACTCTACAAAGCTCGAGAGCGGAGATGGCTCATTCTGATCTATACTCACGCTAGAACTAGGCTTGCGGCGAGGATGACCGTCATCTTTGGTAGATGATTCAGGCAGCTGTTGCAGCGGTTTCTGATCGAAATGCAGGCTTAAGTTTTTTTAAATACATGTACTTTACCTTTATAATACCAGTTCAACATGTATTTTAACCCTGCCACTGGCCTAGCTTCACGATAGAAACAGCTGCTGGCTTACGAAGATTTAGTCAACGTGACTTGTTGAAAAACTACGGGCATCACGGTTGCTGGTCTGTAGAAGCAGCGGAGCCGTCCTCCACGAGAGTCACCCGGCGCTCAAGGCAACCCTGGAGACACTCGAGTCGACCGGCACTGCTAAGGCGGCGCACTGCTCTTTAGACATCTTGTAAGCTACTTCGAAGTACAGTAATAAAGACCTGTCTCCCCTCGCTACATGTCCAGGGTGGGTAGGTAATGGTATAGGGAAGGTTGCACTCGACCGTGATCTCACATTTCAAGTTGACGAACTTGCACCACTCGCGATTTGACGGCACACCAAGATGGCGTGACGGCTACTTCGATCTCCTTCTCTCGAGCTCATTCAGCCGACGACACACGTGCTGCTGTTTTGACATTTGCTCATTCAGTCCCTCATCACGTACACCCTTATCCTTTATCCTTTCGAGATTTTGCGAACACCACACTAACGAAGAGGCTAGGCCACTTCACTCTTAACTAGCGCAATAAACGCGAGAACACAACTATTAATACTATAAACATGGTGTTTTACAGTGCTGTAGTGTTGCTGTACACCTAATTTCCTTTGAGTACGCGCTACAGTACAGAAACTTCCCTCGAGGACAAATAAAAATATGTGAGCACGTAGAACCTGTTGTATGAGGCTGAGCTCGTGCTGTTGACGCCACGACTTCTTCCGGTAACCCATATGCAAATACGGGGGAATAATTGCCACTCGCGCGTATTAATAATTGCTTCATCTTTACACATTGCAATAAACATATCTTCTTACTAGCTCTCTACCTCAAAACAAGTCTTATATTCTGCTGAGATGAGCAACTATCATAAGGTAGACTGCTAGGCAGTTTAATTCGATTGTCGTGTACCCCAGTAGAAATGTTCTGATCACGCGCTTTACGTCGTGCGGCTTCCAGGTTGAATGTACCATCTCGAAGTGGGGCAAACAAATTAGATGCTGAAGCTACGAACGAGATGTTTTGTCACTACGCGAGCCATATCTTAAAACTACTGGAAAGATTGCTAAAGCTTAAAGTAGCGTTACATAACCTTAGTGCAAAATGGAAGCTGCAATCCACGCTATCTCAGCCCCCGCGAAGCTCTAGTTTCGAATGTACTGTGCCTTGCACGAGAAATTTTCATAATCCAGTACATAACGTACTTATGTTTGCAAACTTTGGTTGCTCGATGAAGCTCGCATCAATACCATTTTAGCAATTTTTCTAGATTTTTCGATTCTGATATTTATTTAAAGCTCTTGTAAAAACCATTCTAATAATAGTGTTTTGAGCTGTATTTGTGCGAAATACACAGCCAAATTTTTAGTGTTAGAATGAAGATGGAAGGGCCGACTTCAAATTTGATATACTTGAAAACTCCAAATGGCTCGTCTAGGACATTTAATGTATTATAAGGTGTATTAAATATAGGAAGAGATAAGCATAGTCGAGTACGTATTCTTGTATGATTGCTTGATGTGTACTAGACTATGCTTACATGTAGGTTAGGGATAAACGCTACATGTAACGGCTATGAGACCCAACGATGTTGGATCTCAGCTGAGTGGAAATGTTCTGGATAAAAAAGACCTGGTAGTCGATTTTTTGTGAGAAGGAACGCATCATATTTGATCGTAGTACCAACAGCACAAAGTCTTAAGCTCCTGTTTCTTTTTAATGACAGAGACTTGGAGGATGACTTCTGCAATGAGGAAGCGCAATACTTTCGATAATATGCAGAATCTCCTGCAACGTACGGCATCAGTACCTTAGGAGGGTAGTAATTGCACTTTGTTGACCTTTATCAAAGAGTATGTTGTTCAATGAGCAGCGCTGTTTCAGTCTAATTATTAATCTAATTAAACATCTGTTTTGAGCCTTAGAGTATCCCTATAATCTTGGTACTAATATTATCTCGGCATTATAAACTTTTCATAAGTCGAGTTCTCTCTTATTTGTTTTAGCAGTACAACAGCGGATATGTACAATTCACGGACAGCGCATTTCAGATGACTTTGTACCTCCCAAATTTGATCCTCTGTTTAGGAAGGTATTATTGATCGAGAGATGCTGTCATTTTCCATCATCGAATAGATTTTATTTTACCCCAGCAAGGTCTATCGTAGGACAAAATAAAGAATCAAAAGTTTGCTTCACTTTTGTGACACCACTGCTGGGAAGAGCAAGCTTTTGTGGCCATGTGTGCCTTTCATCTATCCTAAGGATGTCAAACTTGGTGTCCAACTACGTCCTGATAGACATAGTGGCAGCCTCAAAAGTGTCTCTTATAGCATAACTCGATTTCATTGTTGTCCTATTGCTTGGACAAAGTCCGGGTTTACTTTGAGCTCAATATCGCAAATGCGAGCGGATGGGCACCTAATCAAATAACAACATTTAAATACGAGAAAAAGCCACATAAGTGTGGTAGCGCTCCCCAAAATTTGGGCCTATTTAATAGACCCGTACTGTCCACTTTAAGAAACTACATGTATTAAAATATTCACTTATACACAAAAACCATTTCTAAAAAAATCAAAGCGTATGCTCGACAGTTGAGCTATTAAACGTGCTCCTAGATTATAAAAGACAGTGACGATCGAAGTGTTTGGATAAAATTCAATTCACAAGAAGGCTCGTGAGCTTCACATCCAGGTGGTTGGAATGTTGCCACAGTCAAACCTGATTAAATGTGCAACAGTCTGTTTATTTGATGCAGCTGATGGAGCATAAAAATTTATGCTCCATTTAGTATTTAATACTCACTTGACCAAAACCCGAGCTTTTTTTAGGAATGTCAAATACCTAATCACCATTCAGCAATGTTCGACCTATTAATACCTCATCGCAAAGGCGTATGATTCCACGCTGCAAATATTTAACCAATTATGTTTTTTCATTTTGAAATAAGCTGTGCAACGGACATCATTAAAAGGTACTAAAAAGTACCGTCATTGGATATTGAAGAGCAACTCTAGATATTGCTACATTCTTGCAATACTGTAGTTGTGATGAATTTCTTCCAGTATCAACAAAATAATAATTGCATTTTTTTTACTTTTTGGAAAGATAATAAAAACCGTTGAAATATGCTACGAATATCTTATACTAAGTATTATTAGCAAAAGATCGTTGGATGTATGCATTCTGAATGATGCAAGACAAACACCTTCGCAACAGCCCTAATGAGACGGCGCGTCTAGCTACGGCCGTGACGGCGAGCGCATTACCTCCCCATACTGAGCAGGTGCTCCGAATTAATCATTGATTTGGAATTTCAAAACAATATTGTACCAAACATTATTTATTTCTGAGATGCCAGATACAATATTGTACAAAAAATTATTTATTTCTGAGATGCCAGATATCACTTTCAATACCGATAACTTATTTTCACATGGTGTGTTTTTTTGTTTACTTTTCCGTGTTTTTAGCTTTAAAATCTTTTTATATGGAAGGCTGCAATAATTTATTTTCGCCGTTGAGTTCAGAAGAACAATATCTTATTTCTAAGGGCTATGATAATATTACTGCAATGTTATTATCGGAACACCTGATACTGTCGGCTATGGTGTGGTCATTCATGACAGGGGCTGAGGTTCTAGCCAGAGTAAGTGTAGGGGGATGTCTGCAGTGATTTTCTGTCCGTTGTTTGAGATCGTCGGAGGTGTCGTTGTAGCTGTCGGTGCAGCTCCAGGAGATGTCGGATCAGTAGTGGGTTGCAAGGTACTAGAGTCCGCGCCTCCAGTACCACCATTAAAATTGACACAGTTAGCTACGAGCACACAAGACAAACGTTAGTCCGTTGCTAGATGACAAGATCTGAGCAACTTACTGTAAATCTGCCACATAGGGCCGTGCATATACCAGAAAAAGGTAAGTCGCGTGGCCTCCTTACACAGCGACTTGTCGATCGGAACAGGTGCTGCACCTTTGCCCGGGGGTGGATTGTAGGTCTTATCGCCTGTCATGTCTTGGTGGGCGCGGTTATCGCCGCACCAGACTTCGCACGGACCAGGGTGTACGAAACCCTCGCCCACGGTAATATCGTCACTCCTGTCCCAGTACACCGTGTTGTTAACCGCGCCGTAGCTGGTCTGTTCCGGCGACGAGAAGCCACAGGAAGCCGGTGCCTCGCTGGACACGAGCACCTGGTTATCCTCGATCCCTGCCCTTAAGCTCTTGTATTTGGACTTCTTATAGTGGACTTGACGTTGTCAGTCGGGTCCGTGTCGAATGTTCTACCGGGAAATAATTTGTTGCTGTCAATCGTCGGCGTCTTGTCGATGCTGACACTGATGGATTTGGCCAGCGGTTGCACTAGGTATACGTGGCTGGACACTAGGTAGGGCCCAAGGACGGCCACCATCGATAGAGTGGTCGATAGAGTAGGTGTCAGCTTCATTGTTTTCCCTTTTATTCGACTTAAGCAGACCAGCAATTCAATGCCCAGTCATTTTCGGAACATATAAGAGAGTGAGCGTGACTCAACTATTGACGATCTTGGTTCGTTTTATACGTCGAAGTACCTTTACAACACGAAGGAATTTCTTACATGTACCGGCATGGAGCGCTCCGCGTTGCAAGGGAAATATATATATATTTATATATATATATATGCAACACGTTCCTGTTCTTGAAGATAGCTCCAAAATTTAAGACTGATGATCTAGCGAGGACGTGGCAATTGTAAGGTTGAAGTGATTCAGTTATCACGTTACGGCTCGCTAGCCTCCTAATACATGCATTGAACGCAGCGTCTTATTTGACGACTATAAGCTGGATCTCGTCTGCACTTATGACGGCACCGCGGTCGGCAACTCAGCGACGAAAACTAAAGCTGGTTACCCAACCGGCGTTGTCGCTCCAGCCGCCATTTGTCGTGCCTTGGCTCGGTGAGACCGTGCCGGTGGTCGCTTGGACGTCGCTGTAAGCGTTAGGCTGCTGTCTCCCCGACGTACTGGTATGGATAGTTGGGGAAGTCGGCCAGCCTCCGTTCGCCGTCCACTGGTTCGAGGTGCCAGGGCGGCCGGTGTTTGAGCCGGTTGACGGCGTAGTTGAAGTGGATGCACCGGTCTGTGAGCCTGTTGTAGACGTCGTCGTGGTAGGTGGCGCTAAAGTAGCTGTTGAAGCTGTCCCCGACGATTGAGAGCTAGTAGATGCCGTAGCCGTTGGCGTCACGCTAGTCGAGTTCGTGGTACTGACGACCGCTCTACTGGAACCCGTCACGGCGTACTTGGACGTTGCACCTGTTGAGGTAGTACTCTCGAGCGGCGCGCAATTGATATACACCTGCCAAGTAGACGAATGTAGCGCCAACCAGTAGAAAGTCAACGTGCTGGTGCCCAAACAGGCATCATGGTCGTACGGTAGTTCAGCTGGAGCCGAGGTGTAGTCTGCAGCGCAGTCGTTGTCTTGGAACACACGAACGTCGTCGCACCAAACCTCGCATGGACCTTCGTGAGAGGACGTGAAGCCTTCAGTGGACGAGTGTGACCACTCCACATACGTCTCCGGTAGGGGCTGCGCCGTCTCATCAGGATCACATGATCCGCAAGTAAGCGTAGCATCCGTGACAGTAACCGTGGCCAAGGCATTGATCAATTGTTTTAGGGATGTGTACGAGCTGGACTCGAATGCAGTCGTGAAGGCGGCCGTGTTGTCTGCGGGTGAGCCTGAGAAAGTGCCGATGAACTTCGATGCGGATGCCTCGATGGTGGCGATGAACTGCGTGTTGTCCGTCGACGACGACAGGAAAGTCACAGCCGGATCGGTCATGTATCCATGTCCGTTCGCTTGTGTGGCGAGTAGCATCGCCCCTGCTAGGATCGACGTTAAGAGAACCATTGCAACAGGATAAAAGTCTTAGTTGCGGAAGGCAGGGATATTGGAAAATGGCCAGAGAGCGAAAGTTCACGCCGTAGAAAAAAAGGTGGGTCTTAGTTGAATAGGATTCCAGGACGTTTGCTGAGTACGTTTATTGAAGCGACTAGCTCGAATCTGGCTACAAGCTCACTACATCTATCAGACGGGGATACTGTGAGATGATGATACGCTTTTGCACGCAAAGGAAATGACAGGAACGACTAGTGAGCTTGAAAGCACGGCCGATGCAATAGATTGTCGTCTTTCGGAAGTCTTTTTACTAGAAAAGAAGTTAGATAGAGACTGCAACGCTATTTTTTATCTCTTTTATGACACGACACGAGCTAACACACTAGTTCCCTCTCAAACGGGATCTTCTCGAGCTGTCTACTCATCTACTTGCGACGAAGACATTTATCCGAGGTAGTAGACGTGCTAGGCGCAGTGGTAGTACCGGCGCTCGACTCGTCCGTGGTAGATGTAGCGGTGTCATCGTCCGACGAAGCTTGGGTGGTAGCAGCAGTGTCGCTGGCCTCATTGCCAACTTCTGAGCTAACCGTAGTTTTAGTAGAAGACTTGGTGGCTGTAGTCGACGTTGAGATAGATGTTTTGAACGATCCGCCAGCGCCGCTGCCAGGGATAATGATGTCGGCGCACGTCGGGTACGTCTGGTTGGCGACATCCGAGTGCCAGAAGAACTGTAGAGCACAGTCTCCAGCGTTCTCACAGCCCGTCACAGTAGTGGGGATGGTGGCCGAGACTGTGAAGGTACCCCCCGAGGTGGCGAAGTTGCTGAAGTACCCGATCTGCGTGTCGCGCTTGTAGGTGATCTTGCCGATCGAGTCGGTACTGGGCTTGACGATACTCAGCTTCATGTATCCTGGGTGCGGTGCCTGGATAAAGTACTTGACATCAAACTTCTTGCCAGCCTCGAGCTTCGTCACATTGTTCTCGGGCTCGTAGACTGTGCCTCGACAACCGTTTAGCATGTTAAAGGTGGGGGCCGCCGGTTGGCCGGCTTGGCCACGCTGGCTCAAGAGCTCGATAGGGGCCCACTCCAGCTCATCGTCGCCGGAGCCCTTCAGGCCGAACGCACGGTACTTGGCCGTGATGTGTCGGTAGGCCGGCACCAGCATTTGGCCGTGGCCGTCCACAGTTGTGGTCAGCATGATGGCCGTACCGGCCAGTGCGCAGAAGACAGCGGACTTCATGTTATTGTCGAGAGGAAATTGTACAATGGAGGGTGGTTAAACGGCCACGAGAACATTTCTAACCAGCAAGAGCAGAGTGACTTACATGATCACTTTGACGTGCAAAGTTAGCTTCTACTGGACCAGATGGTATCAATCAATAGACGCCCGGCACAGCGCGCACGATGACCGCGAGCCAAACACTGCCGTGTTGCGCACAGTCTTGCTATAATACATGTTATTCATCCTGGATGACTCTGCAGTACTAGCCGACACTGTTTTGCCTTACCAACATCGCTTCAATGACTCGGAGGCCTGCCTTGTAATCCATTGGCACACATGTCCCTGTCGGCTGCACGTATGTAGAGGACACGCTAGCGAGTCACGAATTAGCATCCTAAGTGTGGAGGTGTTCGTACAGTAGAACATGTATTATATATCGTCATGGGCCCAACCAAGTTAACAACCTACCGGTAGAAGCTTAAAAAGGTATAAAAGGTGGAGTTCCTTCGGCAACAGTCCGCAGTACACTACTATACAGACTGAAGCATGGGGTCGTTTTGATTAGATAACGGTCCAACAAAGTGTATGCTACATTCTCCAAATCCGAAGATTATATAAGAGTGTAGCCATCTAGTCACTTCAACAAGTGCATTACATCCTCTATATTACTCTTAAAATATATAACAGGTCCTTTAAAGTACCCGCAGCTCAATCTATTAATAGCGTCTTCACAAGACGTCGCATGCATTTCTCTCCAGTTGAGGAAGGCACTGGAGACTCTTCGGGCGAAGCTGGTGGTGCCGATGGAGTGACCGTCGAAGGCGTCGAAGGCGTAGAAGGAGTTGTACTTGGCGGCGAAGTCGTGGCACTGGTAGTCTGTCCGCTCAGGCCACCACTTCCAGTTACCAGAATGTCAGCGCACGTCGGATACGTCTGGCGAGTGTATTTAGAAGATGTGTCTCTCTTGGTTGCCCTGCACCGTGATGGAGCGGTGTTTGCCCTGGGTGAGGAGCGGTGGGTTTTTGCTGTTGTTTGTTGTGCTGTGCGGCAAAAAGAGGAATGAGTAAACAATGTTAGGCCTGTCCAGTAACGGTAAAGTCATACTCCCCAGGCTCTGGGATAGGAACAGCCAGCCGGGTGACGGAGCTGTCGTGACCCCTGGCTTCGGATAAGATCAGCTCGCCAGAGGACGTTGTAGTTGCACCTGTTCCAACTCGTTAAAGCTGTTTTAGGCGGGATATTGATGAATGTTCCATCAGAAAAATCTCTCTTCCACTTGCGCGCAAAAGCAGCCATTTTCCTCTGGATCACCTTCATCAAGTAGCTGGACCGATAAACGAGGTTGGTGTTTGGGGGGAAAATGTTGGAGAGTGTATTTAGAAGATGTGTCTCTCTTGGTTGCCCTGCACCGTGATGGAGCGGTGTTTGCCCCACAAGGGCGTTCTAGAGAGACCGTGACTTCTTCACACTTGACATTTTCGCTGACAGGGATGCCCCAATTGCTTCGGAATACCTTGTGTACCGCTGGAAAGTGTCTGATGCCCACCTTCCGTGAAGTTTGATCGTGGTTGAGTCGACTCCCGCCGCTAGTAGCGCTGTTGCGCCTCCACTGCGTAGTGAGTGGCATGAGTATCTCGACGCGTCCTCGCCCATTGCTGATGCCGCTCGTTTAATGACCATAGTCAACTCCGTTGCCTGAAGTACGCTCGTCTTGTTGAACGAGCAAATCGGGTCGGTCGATCCGCGATTACTGTTTTTCGCGTGTTCAAGTAGCATAATAGATGCTCTCACCGGGCAAATCGTCAAAAGTCTTGACTGTCGCAGGGTCCTAATTACACCCTGGCCTTGTTGATCCGTCTTGCTTCCTCGAAGGCGGATTTGTACGCTAACAGCGTCCGCACCTCGTTTGGTTATTGTACCGTGCTGGTCAAAGAGTTGGACGTCATCAACTCGTTGTGCGTATCGATGAACGCCTCCTCTCACAGCTACAAATTCTGCACTCCTCAGCAGAAAAAAGAAGCCCAGCACCGCAGCCCCAAAAACGAGGCGGTGCTGGGATTTGTTGAGGTTGAGTTGTTTACCGATCCACGAGAGTATAGTCGGCGTAACTGGTGCTTTTGGTCGTGATACTGGACTGAGCCGTCGCATTCCTGCGATGGCGGTCGCGTGGCCAGTCGTAAGCTGTGGAGTAAAACCGGCGAAGACAGTGTGGAACCATCGGACGTGACTGATCTTTGCTTGGATGGATCGGATGAACTTGACGTTTCCATTGCTATCGGGGCCCCATGCGGAGATCGCAAAGAGAACCAGCTGCGTAGACTGGTCATGTATTGATTTCTCTGGTAGCCAGCAGGACCGTTTGATCTGAGTACAGAATTGGCACCACTCCTTCCACGTGCCGATATACTGGCGTCTGGATGAGTCGGCAAGTGCTCGAACTTGAAGGGCGATGAGTCGCCTGTGTAGATTTTCCGAAATCGTGCTGGAATACAAACCTGCGTCCATGTAGATGTTAGAGAGCGCCATTTGGTTAGCATGGATACGTTAGATCATGCCCGGGAGCCCAAGTCGGCCATGACATTCTGCGACCCCGAGATATGTTCCGCTGATAGACGGAAACTGTGGATTGCTTCCGCGACACCGATTATTCGATTGAGCTCCTGGGAAAATTTATTTTTGCTCTGTAACCGATTGGACCATGCCTCTGCAGACTTGTTGTCGATCCATACACGAACATGTGTGTAGTCTGCATTTTCTCCGTTAGACCATCCTGCATCCCACATAAGCACTGCAAATGCCACACTCAGTTGCTCTCTGACATTTATGCTGAAGTTTCCTTGCCGAATCATGCCCTTTTCTTCTGCATCAAACTGAAGTCGAATGAACTCTCGACGATCTTCATAGAGAACGCACAGACCATCATTGCTTGCGTCCATATAAAGCTGAACAGTAGGTACTGGCAACACTGAGAAGAGGGTCAAGGGGAAACTTCGAAGCTGACCAAGCTGTATAATGGCTTCAAACCATGCGAGATCCAGTTGAGCTCCCATTGTGAGCTTGATGAAACCAAGGCGGGGTGCATGTCTGTACAATGTCATCAGTCTCTGGAAGAACGGTTTTGCAGCGCGTACACACATAGAGACATGCCGGAGGCTGCCAAGTAGTTTTTCAAGTGCATTCCGTGTCGCCGAACCGCGTTCACGCATCGCGCGAAGTCGATCGATGGCCCTGTCAATTTTTTCTTGTGGCATCGAGACCGTCATTGCGACAGTGTCCCACTCCAGTCTTAACGCAGTCAGATGTGTCTCCCAAGATGTAAATTTCTTTTCGTTGATTGACCGTGGCCCTAGCACAACCATCATTGCTAGCCGTAGGGCCCATGCACACGCATCAAGGCGTCCAGGCGTGTCCGGCTCGATAAGCACGTGATCATCAACCCGAACGTAGCTGAAGAACGGTTGATGGTCTGGGTTTGTCAGGATGAGACTTGCTGGGCTTTCGCGGCGAACCAAGAAGGATATTGCATTACCAAATACGCCATAATACGCTGTCGACCCCGTCCAGCCGAATGGTAACGCTAAATCGACAACCACCACACCATGCTCTGGGATGCTTCCTGCAAAAAGTTGGTTAGTTTGTTCATGAACTGGAGCATTCCGAAATGCGGACTTGACATCTCCCTTCATCAGTCGAATCACGACGCCAGGATATTCCTGACGAAGCTCCAATATTCGGCGAGCGATAGCGTCAAAGGATTCATAGGACGACTGGGGAATATCCTTGGCTTTTGACCGATCGTTAGTGGAGCCACCTTGCGGGTATGACAGATCGTGAATAACTCGAGCTTCAATACATGGGTCAATGCCAGGTTTTGGCACGCAGCCAAACGGACTGAGGTGTAAGCCAGTCCATCTTGATGCTGTTTCTGCGTTTACCACCAGGTACGTTCCATTGTCTTGGCCCTCCCGCACGCTTCGTGTAAAGGCCGTCTTCAACGTCCTTGCAGATTTATGGTTCTGGTGGGTCGTCGCCGCTTTCCGCTCAATTTGCCGTTTAGCAAAGCGGTGGTACACCCCACGATCTACGATATACAATAGTAGATCTGCCTCCTTATAGCCGTGCAATAATCACTCAAGATGAGTTTTGTCTAGTGCTTTGTTTGGTCTGGGGTCATCTGTGCTTTGTGCCCTCCACTGTCGAATCGTGGCCTCCAACGTGGTGTTCCTACCTTCGATATACCGGGACACACCACGGACACTAGCATAATTGATATCGGAGGTGGATGGACATTGGAACGATGTACTGGCGCAACCCATTATTTTTTGCCTGGTCTTCGCAAGTCGTGATTCTTCCAGCTGGAGGCGTTGCTCCAGCGCGTCTTGGACTTGTTTTACGATTTTGCTTGTGACGCTGCCGATTGGACAGTGTTTGCTTGTACGGGGAAGGTTGCACTCAGACGAATCACTTGAGGGTCGCGGGAGTCACTTGGTCTCAGATTGAGCACGTGATCCCCTATACCGCTCGCAGACAAACGCATGAACTGACGGTGGGAGACTCCCGACCTCAAAGTGAGCTAGATATGATCTCAAGCAGCGATCGGGAGTCGACGAAGGACAACCCTGTGTTGAAATATACCGTAGGCACAGCTGACGTCCATGCTGTAGAGGTGTCGCACTGAGGACTTCCGCCGGAACCGGCCGCCCCTTTTTTCGTTGCACACCCGCACTTTGGCTACCCAATTTTGCTGGTGGCGACTCCCGCGCTTGTGCATACCCTTCCGACGCTTGTCGGTAGGGCATTGAGTTTCCTCGTGACAACTTGAACAGGATGCTGCTGAGCTCCGCGTCTTGAAAGTTTATCCTCAGAGCAATCTGAGCGCGCGAATTTTGGCCCGAAGTGAGGTCGCTTTGCTCGGCTCTGCGGTATGAGCCGAATACTTTGCTGCACCAGAATGCTAATGCTTTTATCTCCATTGGTGTCCACGGGTCGTAGTCTACCAGTGATTCGGCAAATCGGTGAACGGCGTCCACTAATGATCGGGTTGTGTCTTCACAAAACTCCCCAGCATACCCGTTGAGCGTTGCGATGGCGGACACAAGCTGCATGCGCGTGGGGGTCTTAGGTGTCGGAGGCAGGCTGATCTTGTCAGAAAAATTCCCGAGGTTGACACCTTGCGTATTTGACAGATTGAACTGAGCGTCAAGGTCAAAGCGTACCAGGTGAAGAACTGACAATTCACCCGGTCCGAACTCGAATGAGTACAGACGGCGGAGAATTGCTGGGTGGGGCAGGAACCTTGTCGACTCGGATGTTCGGGCATGGTCTACAAATAACATGGCATCCTTACCTATGTGCCCCACGGACGTGATGGCTTGGTGAATTGTCTGCTGAGCCGCCGTCGGTCGGAATCGAGCGCGGGAATCGGGGCTGGGGTTGACGGCGACTTGGTCCGAAATGGCCGGAAGTCGAACATGGCGTGTGTACTCGTCTAGCGAAGGTTGGTATCTAGGAGCCTGCGCCTCAGCATCTACAGCAGGCGTGGGAGCCGGTTGTATCACTGGTGCCGTCAGTCGTCGGCGTTTTGATGATCGCTCAAGCTGGCTCACGTAGTCTCGCAGTACTACCGGTTTATCGGCGAGCGCTCGAAGAATAGCATAGGTCGTTGGATGACCCAGTTCGTCGTCTCGATCGGCTCCAGCAGCCTCCTTGTTTCCAGGTCGATGTCGGTTTGCTGACTCGGTCTCGGTCACTAATGTTACCAAAAGGTCGTTGAAGTTTTCGTCGTCGTCATCGTTGTCGTGTTGAAGGTCAGAGTGACCCACACGTCTGGCGGGCGTCTCTCGTGGCACGGCACCCCGCCCTACCCGAGCTGTGGGGTCGTTGTTGTAGAAATCCCCAACCCGGACACGTGCTGGGACATTCCTGTTTCCGTCTACATAGAACGCAAAGTCGACTACGTGGCCTACCCGTAACTGGCCCAGGAGACCCGTACGTGGGCATAGCCATGGAATTTGAGACGATGCCTTTGGCATCGACGCCGAAGTTGTGATTCCGGCCAATAACTTGGGAATGCTTCGAGTTCCGCGTTGTCCGTTCTGCCCTAGCAGTCTGTCCAGGATGAGAGCATGTGCTTGATATAGACTGGCAGTGGAGTCTATAGTGAGCAGCACTCGAGCCTTCCACAGTAGAACAGCGATGACAGGGGCGACTTCGGTGACATCGCTTTTTGCCACCAACTTGTCTCCCTCCACGCCGGTCACGTGACTGTGTTACCGTCGTATTCGGTGACTTGACCGTACGTGAAAACACCTTCCTCTGTTACACACACCGCGCGTCGTAGGAGCCAGCCCGGGCCGTCGATAATGCTCTCATCGGGGTCGACTTGCCGCTGCATTGCGAGGTCCCGTGGAACTGAGATGCGCCGACTGGCACCCCCTGCTGGGTCCACTCCCAATCGAATGCTTGCCATTGTGCCAGTCATCCTCTACAGGACTTCCCCGTAGGAAGGTCCCTCGAGGTTTTCGCTGGTAACGTCTTCTGGTAGAATGAGGACGTAAACTCGCGGCATCTTGAAAAAGAGTAAAAGTCCGAAGTTGGAGTTTTTTTGCTGTTGTTTGTTGTGCGGCAAAAAGAGGAATGAGTAAACAATGTTAGGCCTGTCCAGTAACGGTAAAGTCATACTCACCAGGCTCTGGGATAGGAACAGCCAGCCGGGTGACGGAGCTGTCGTGACCCCTGGCTTCGGATAAGATCAGCTCGCCAGAGGACGTTGTAGTTGCACCTGTTCCAACTCGTTAAAGCTGTTTTAGGCGGGATATTGATGAATGTAGTCCATCAGAAAAATCTCTCTTCCACTTGCGCGCAAAAGCAGCCAATTATATATCGTCATTGGTCAACATGGGCCCAACCAAGTTAACAACCTACCGGTAGAAGCTTAAAAAGGTATAAAAGGTGGAGTTCCTTCGGCAACAGTCCGCAGTACACTACTATACAGACTGAAGCATGGGGTCGTTTTGATTAGATAACGGTCCAACAAAGTGTATGCTACATTCTCCAAATCCGAAGATTATATAAGAGTGTAGCCATCTAGTCACTTCAACAAGTGCATTACATCCTCTATATTACTCTTAAAATATATAACAGGTCCTTTAGAGTACCCGCAGCTCAATCTAGCGTCTTCACAAGGCGTCGCTGCCGACGTATGCATTTCTCTCCAGTTGAGGAAGGCACTGGAGACTCTTCGGGCGAAGCTGGTGGTGCCGATGGAGTGACCGTCGAAGGCGTCGAAGGCGTAGAAGGAGTTGTACTTGGCGGCGAAGTCGTGGCACTGGTAGTCTGTCCGCTCGGGCCACCACTTCCCCTCACCAGAATGTCAGCGCACGTCGGATACGTCTGGCTAGCCAGGTCCGAGTGCCAGTAGAACTGCAGCGCGCAATCGCCCGGCGACCGGCACCACGTAACACTTGTGGGGATCGTAGCCGTCGTGCTCGTTTTACCGCTCGAATTCTCGGCGAACGGGTCGATGGTGAGTAGGTTGGCCACAGGCACGTACGTGACGGTGCCGGTGCTGTCGGCTGATGGTTTGACGATACTGAGTACCATAGTACCAGGATGCGGTGCCTGGATGACCCACTCGACGTCAAAGGGTGTGCCGGCAGCAAGATCGGTGACGGTGTTGTTGGCCTCGAAGACACTCCCCCTGCATCCGTTCAAGATGTTGAACGTAGCTGCTGCTGGTCGGTCTGACTGAGCTCTGCTGCTAAGCAGCTCGACCGGTGCGTACTGGAGCTCTTGTTCTCCGGCTTCGCCGAGTACGCCGCTGTCGGCTCGGTACTGTTGCGAGATGGGTCGTGGTGTGGGCTTGGTCATTTGTCCGTGCGCGTCGACTGTGCCTGGCGCTGTTAAAACAGCAAGAAGCGACGTAAAGGATGATAGCTTCATCACCGATATAATGTATTGAGTAGACTACAGTGCGTAGTGCGTAGTGTTGTGTTGAAGGCAAGTTGGAATCTGTAGACACCACGACTCGACGAGTCTGTCTAAATATCCGAAGCTAGATATCATACTGGGGACAATACCCTCGAAAACCGTCGCCACTTGACGGTTATCAAGCCCCACCGACACTATTCGTCCCTGTCGGCAATTCACTATCGAGACCATTGACGTCTGCCTGTGGCCTGAGATGGTGCAATGCTGCGGACACTGCTCGGCCCGTTGTTCTGCTCGAAAGAACCAAGCTAGAAATTCCAGTGGAAGCGCTCGATCCCATCGAAAAACGCCTAAAGAGTTCGCGTCTTCTTCAAATCCACCTGTAGCGTCCCTCAATGGTGCGTATGCTTGAGTCATCGTCTTGTCACGTCCGGAAGCACATTTTAGCGGCGAATAGCCAGGTATGTTCAAAATCTGGAAAGCAGTTAGTTGGTGTGGCGGTTTTCGACCCACCGACGCGACACCTTCAGTTCAGAATGGAAGCGGCCTTTAAAGACAGTGCCATCCGGTCTAGTGGCGTTTGGTTCTCAAAAAGGTTTCAGACGTATCCGTCCTGCCAGTTAAACCAGAAATGTTCCAACAAATTCTATGGTCGGTCAGCCAGCTACCCGTAAAACGAAGGCGTCTGCTGTTCACGAAGCGCCATGCGCATGAGTGGCTAATACACGACATCCTAATGTTCTAGACTGATCGTTGCCACCTGAAGTGAAAGTCTCCAGTCGATTTCTTCATAACGTCATTTGCTCCATCGAGTTCACAAGTCCAACTTTATTCTGCTTTAGCGCAATGCACAGCATGATCCACTACACAGGTCTAGTCGCTCTGCTACTCAGTGGTGTGAGTGCTCACGGATACCTCGGCTTACCAGCTGTCACCTTCCCGAACGATGTCGACAAGACCCAGTTTATCGCCACAATCGAGGCCAGCGCTTCAGGTTTTTCAGGATCGTTCAGTGGGTCGCCGTCGGCCAACACGGAGACCTTCTGGACGGCTTTCAGCTCGAGTAAGTTCACTTCGATCAAGGAATTCGTGACGGCTTTGGGTCAAGTCGTGGCGACTGGCGCCAACCTACAATGTGGACTCACAGATCCCAACGAGACCCCACAGCCTCTTCCGGAACAGATCGAGTGGACTCACTCCGATACGGAAGGCTTTACTTCCTCCCACGAAGGGCCTTGCGAGGCCTGGTGTGACGACACACAAGTGTTTCAAGACACCAACTGCGCCGCACACTTCACTACTGCACCGGCCAAGTTGCCTTACAACAAGGCCGCGTGCTCAGGTGCGAGCCGGTTAGCGTTCTACTGGTTGGCTCTACACTCGTCGACATGGCAAGTTTACGCTAATTGCGCCGCTCTCGAAGGTGCCGGCGGCTCGTACGCGCCATCACATGCAAACAGTAGCGAGTCAACGGGACAGCCGGACACCCCGACCGTCACGACTGCTGCACCAACGGTAACGACGGCCGTGGCTACATCTGCTCCATTAGTATCTGGTAGTACGGTGGCTGACAATGAAGATGAAGAAGACTGCGGTTCTCTCGATGTTGCCGGCAGTGATGACAACCCGGTCGGTGGTGACGCCGACACAGCAGAAGAGGACTGTGGCTCACTGGATGTTGCCGGTAGTGAGGACGATTGTGGCTCGCTTGATGTTGCCGGTAACGAGGAGGACGAGGACTGCGGCTCCCTCGACGTTGCTGAACCTGAGGCTACCACTCTGTCAGAATCGTCGTTGAACTTTGATAGCGTCGGTGGTGGCTACATCAGCGGAAAGGTTCAGCCACAGTGGCAGAGCTAGAGCGTGTTTCTCACTTATCCGTCACTCGTTTACTTAAATGGTAGTATAGTAGTGTATTTTCGAAGACGTGTTGTAGTGTATGTTTTTGATTTGATAAACGAAGAACAACTTCACCACGTTATTTCGGTATCTTGAGTTTACCATGCTATGCCACGCTCCCACAGGGCTCAATAAGCAAAAGAACTGTGGTTCGTTGACGATAACCACAAAGCTACGCTCGATAGGAAACTTTAAAACTAGTTTATCGTGCTTTTCAGCTCCAGCCATTTGTCCTTTCAGATTTACTCACTCTCAGGCGACTTGCCTTTTACCAAATGGCGGTCGATTTAAATTTACATCTCTCAGTATACCGTGATTCTGGTCGAAATATACATTCAATGATCACGGTGGTGGACTTTGACAGAGATACAGCGATCGCAGCGGAACCAGGCCTGAAAGATGGGGATTTATTGGAAATTATTTACTAATGGGGGTCATGCCTAAGCACTGGGTTGAAACTGTCATTTACATCATAAAGTAGGGTAAATAGAATAACATTCCGGTGATTTAGCGTCTGAATTGGACAAAACGGGTGGCGATTTCAATAGAATATTATTAATATGACTTGACGCCCTACCCTCGACGCTCTTAGGAAGTATCAACGCCCTTTATCCTGGTAGTGCTACGAGTAGTAGTACGTACAGTCCAATAAGGATTAATTTAATGGTGGTGGCTTCTATTTGGGTATGCTTTATCCTTACCATGCTAAGCTTTTGAACGGTTCTATCAGAATTATGTGGTTGAAGTGCTAGCCAATGCATAGCCAGGCCTGACGTAAAGCGAGTCGCCAGGCGAGAGCTGTACGGCGAAAATTAAGTCATATCTGCAGAAGTACGTGCAGTACAAACAACATCAATGCTAGTGAGCGTTGATTTTGGCGTCAGTTTGATAACAGGAGCCACGAACATGTAGTAGCGTCCAGCGATATTGGGGCCAATCACGTAGCGTTGAGCGATAGCAAGCCACAAGTCAGTTGTACAGAACAGTTGCGTACACGATGGGGATCGAAAATGCATTGCTTGGATATGTCGTCAAGTTGTTGTCTAGAAGATCAACTTTGCCAAGTCCAGCGCTGCTCTCAACAGTATCATAGCATACCATGCAACCATTGTTAGATTGTGTTTCATTGCTCACATTTACATTCTCAAAACTTACGTCCCGGATATGTTTGTTAATACTGTATCGGTGACGCATCCACCCCAAGACGGTCACATTTGCACAACAACAGACCTTCAGTATCAACAAGAGCGCTGTGACCACGCACACGGATCAGTAATCGATGAGATGGGTAGATTGTAGAGCACTCGATAAGTAGATAAGTAACAGCCGCAACAGCTCGCTCACCACTGTGGCGACGGAGTATGGCGCGGGGCCGCCGCAGCACGTGAGCCAACTGAGAATTTGCAGTTGTGAGAGAATATGAGAGATACTTCTCGCTGGATTGAATGTGACCACGTCTCAAATAATAATAGCTCTCTTAATCGATTTACAAGTGAATTATTTCAGTAAAAGCAATAAATTAATAAGTAATCGTGTCTAGTTTTAAAAATAAGGTGTTAAAATTTGCTACATGTAAAGCGGTAAGAGCAGTTAGTAGACAATACTAAGAATAAAACGCAGGACAACGAATCCCTACCGGGTGATTCGAAAAGACTACAAATTTGTAAGTTTCATAAAAAGTAGAGCTGCGTAGTTTGTACCCGGAAGGGCACGTAGGATCACGAGCAGAGACCGTGCGTCTTCCGTGTAGTTTAAATGAGAGTGGTGCCGAATTAATTCCAGTTTAAACGTGATATATTGTTAGCAGACGACTTTGATACTTAGGTATTGTGCACCGTTTGGAGACAGATCGCCGAAGAAATAAAGGAAAGGCCGTACCATTCTGATAAAAGACGGGCTAATCTCGGGTGACATTGAGATCCGCTCTATTACCGTCGGAGAGGGATCTGCCATCCCTTACGAGCCGGCGACTTCCCGTTCCGCAGAACTCCAAAGCTGGTTTTCTAATGTTTTGATCGGACACAGCTTCATCTCGCTTCACGGGTAGTTATTGCTCACGGTCCTCCCCTTCTCCTCTGCCGCGGTCCCAAGTGTTTCGATGCATAGTTACATTCGTTCAGTTTTTGACCACCTTGTTAAGCACTACCAGTCCAACCCTCTTGTTTTCTATATAATAAATACTTCGTTTGTTGTGCGAGGATAACCCTCCGTTTATAGCCCAATTAAGAGCATAAACCAGACATAAAAACGAGAAGGGAATGGGCAAACAGCGCAGTCCTGGGGCCACAGCACTAGACAAGCTGTTTGAAAAGAGAAGCAATGACTTCTCAAACGGTGGCACTACCTATGAGGCATTGCAGATTGTATCTACAATGCTGTGGGCGCTTATTAGCGTCCTGTCAGCTCACCATCCGCAGCGCCTATTAGCACTGTAAGAATTGGCGCATATTGATCATCTTCTAACCTCAACTCCGGCATCGTGCCTGATCTTTTCCTGAGCAGAGTATTCGAGCCTGCCGGATATCACTGCTCCTTTGCAGTGCCCGACCATGTTATCATTGGAGGGTGCACGATCGATAAGCTACTATAGTTCAGCATCAAATACAATAGATTGGCGCTTGTAGTGCTGCAACTCGAATCTGGATCTTTGTGATCTCAGCAATCATTTGCTTGACCACCGAATCGGAGCTCTTGCTGAATCTCGGTACCGTGTGGGCGAAGCGGGGTCAGCGCTTGCGCTGGCTAAACCTCGGTGTTGTCTGGTGCTCTGGTAGATTCTTCGATCTTGACTCTGGCACCATTCGATTTCCCTCACCGCATGTGACAGAAGTCGCACCCGTACAACTGCCCACTACGCCGCGAGCGCCCGCATTGAAGAGTCCCATGGCTCTCAGGATGAACCTTTGCTTCATGTTTAGACATAAGGGTCGAGTGAAGAAAATGTCAACACAGAGCGGGTGGATAACTAAAAGCGCTTCTGTCTTTCTCGAGGCAAGGTCTTGTCTCGGAACATCGACCCTTTCTTCATCTGGACCCGCGCTGATAACATGTATATCGGTCATGTCGCGTTACTCAAGGTGTTCCACAAGCTGATATCTCTACATCCCTGTGGAGGAATATGTTTGGGGTCTTTTTCCTGGTCACTCCCCCTCCACGCGGCTGGAGATGCCATTAGCGCTGCGTCACGCTAACCTCACGGAGTCATGCCATTCAGTCATGGTTTACAATGTTACCGGAACGCGATGATCTAGCGGTTTTTCTGAAGCCGCTATCAATATTATTACTCGCCTCATGCGTCGGATAAATCCAATAAAGAGTTCAGCAAGAAAACGAAACTCTGTCGTGATTAGTAAAATCATGTATGCAATGCTTGTTGTTCCTGCCCCCCCTCCATTTTGTTTTGCTGTTGGGTCTTTCAACGGCGCTGATTTTCGGTGCTGTTCTTCAAGACTAAAAATCAAGCTGGGAGATTATGCTCCCGCTTATCCACAAAGCTCGGGATAACCGTAGCCAAGCTGGGTAGGCAAGTTGATGGGTGCTCAATCATGCACGGCTACCAGCAATAACACGATATTTACCCAGGTTTCAATCATATACGCTTCATATTTTCTCATGAGCCTGGACTACGCTTTCCGGTATAAGATCGGAATGCATCTTGATAAAAGTAGAGCTCTGTACCGCGGAGACGCTTGGGCGCGTTTCCAGATGCTCGTTTACAAGCGGTAGTATATCAAGTATGGTATATTTAAGATCCGCTTTGAATGGAAACGCTTAGTAGAGGCGCTTACTGTCGAGGTCACGGCAAATTCAGCGTTTGTGAGGTTGGGTTACCAGGCATCTTCCAGCAGCTAAACAAAGTATCGAAGATATTTCTCAATCGCGCGATTCAAATGCTCCGGTTGTCCGTCATTGTGAGGTCGATGCGCGACTCTCATGCTGATCTCAGTCCCAATGGAATTAAAAGTGTGTTGCTAAACCTTGAAGTTGAATTACCGAGCGTGATGCGAAAACATGCTCGTAAATATATTGCAAGCTTCCAGACATGGCCGGTCAAGAGACGGGCAACGCTTTGGCTTTATCCCTCTTACGTGATCGGCTTGAGATGACATCGCTTCGCCAAACTGGCAATGCCAGTCCGATGAAGTCTACAGCACACTTGATACGTGGAAAGTTGGTGATAAAGTCTATGAGATTGATCTCCACCACCCCTTATGCACCCCCAAAAGCCCGGAGAGGTTGATAAGCCGAGGCTTGCTCTCACTTCCACGGCTCACAACTGGCATTGAGCTTCTGGGTGAGCTTCAACATTGTGGATCAGAGCCGACTTCTCACGATTATCAAGTATGAGGGTTCAGCACCCAAATGTCATCCGCCGATGGGGTCGTGGCACTCGCTACTAATCACACGCTGCAACGTCATACGGTTTGGGCGCTACAACAGGCGGCAGGTAGCTTGATGGAAATTGCTGCCAGAACAAGCCATTGGCGGCGGAATGGGAGCAACATTTCTTGAAGTACTAATAAGTTATGTTGAACTCGTATTCGCGACTTGTCTTGCTTCTGCCAATACTGGAATTTCGTCGCGGTCTATCTCAAATGCCTCTTTACGAGCTTGACATTTCACTGATGAACAATCTGAATGAATTGTCGCTATAACCGGTCGCGATGCAGTCGTGAAGGATCTTGTTCTTTGGCGGAAGGTGGGGTTTCAGGCACAGCGTCCATACATTGCTTCCATCAGATACAAGCACGTTGACGAATATTCCGCGAAAATGTTGTACAGGGTAAGCCGACAGCTAGCCGTCGTCTGGGTGAACTAACCTTTAAAACTATTGCGAATGATTTCGGTAATCGGGGTCTTGTCCAAGAAGCGGGTTCGAAAGGCTACAAGTGAAAAATTATGGCTAAGCGCTTCTGCCGACACAGCTTAGTCACACTGACTGCTTCTTCCGACTAGTGTACGCGATGGAGAACTCCCCACAATGAAGCACCTGGAAGTATCACACTACTGAGCGTAAACTTGCTAGCATCCTTTGGAAGATGCATCCTGAAGTCCGGTAAATCACATGAGTGGGTCTCTTTAATTCATTAATGTGTATCTACTGCTAGTCGTTGAAGTTGATTTTTGCGTTACGCTTCTCTTTGGTTCTAAAGAGCGAACGTGATTGCTGGTACTCTTGGCAGTATCACTGGACGTAGCCAGCTAAACCTAGAAAGCCATGTACCTCTTCGTGGCGTTGTGGCGCCTGTCAGTCTTTTATGACAGCAACTTGGCCGAGTCCATCCGCGCACCTTTTCACCTCACAAATGCACTGAGACAGGAAATCCCCTCCGCGCAGAACTCATAATCTACCAGTTTGAAATATATAGCTAAGCTATCGCTAAGTCATACAGGGTCTTGTCCACCACAGTTTTTTTTTCATGATGAAGATGTCGCTGTAAAACAGCTTCGTATTTCTGGATGTGATGCTCCAAAGCCGTTGGGGATGGACACGAGGGTGACGTCAATTGATTGTAGATCTCACTCATCGGCGCTCAGAACCTCCGCACACGGTGAAACGGAGGTGGCTGACAAAGAAATCTCACCTACGACTCAAACCCCATAGCCCACAAGCAAAGCGCTACCAGAATACATGGAAATAGCTATTTCTCTCCCAAACCTCTGCCGAAAAGTATCGCTGCGTGCAAGAGCTGCATGCCCTCCATCCCCTTAACATCCGTCGCTAAACACTCCGACAGGAGTGTGTGTGGTGGGGGCGGCCTGCAGACATGAGGGGGATGTTGCTTCAAGTATGCACAGCGCTTCTCTCCCCTGTTACGGTACCTCACGGACGAGTACATACGCTCCATACCAGCATGGTTCGAAAAAACCAGGATTCAGCATCAGGCCGAGACGAGAGCTGATGCGTGGCACGTGGCTCGATCGAGGAAATGGCGTCACATAAAATGTGCGATCACGCGTTGTGGTAACCAGATCCATCTCGCCCGCTCAGTGACAACATAAAGTACCGATGCCCTGCTACAAAGGGAAGCCGTCTTGAGACTTCGCGTGCTAGACGACCGGAGTACCATCCGCATGTTACGGGAGGGCCCGTCAATTTGGCCAAAATGCCGTGGCCTGCCCACGTTACGAAGATTGACACACGTATGACCAATGATATTAGGTTTCCTCGTTTTGAATCCTTTCATAAGTGCCGATGTATCGGTGACTATTTTAGAGACAGCTGCAGTAACGTAGACACAATTGGGTACTGTACAGCTCCGTGTTGCAAGTTGGGAGCTAGATACAACCATGCTCCTGTTGTTGTTCGACTTTAAAGCGCCTTAACAAGGGTCGCGTCGGGCTGGGGTGTACACAGCTTCCTAGATGGGCATCGAAATATTTCAGGCGCGTATACCACGAAACGCACCACTATGGGGAGAGGGGGTGGAATGGGGTGGGGTGAGGGGGGGGGGCACAACGACCACTGGGTAGTCGACAAAGTTTATTATAATCGTACAATCCACGTGAAAATAAAGCTCCCATGAGGTACCATCATGCGCAACATCAGCGCTTAAATTATCAAGCCAATAAATAAGGTTCAATCTGAGCCGTGTCCAATTGCCAGCTAATGGTCATAATGCTTGGCCAGAGAAGAGATGGCTCTCAAAACGGCGGCACCACGTATATGCAAATAATCCAGATCGTACTTAAGAGGATACTAATTCAAGGTAAATCGATAACAGATTGGCGCTATTGCATGTGTGTTTCAGAGATGCCAACAGGTGCACGCACGCACCAAATTTATAGATTCTCTGCACTGACACGTCTGCGTGTTGAGACTTACAGTCCACCCGAGCATAGGCTGTCCGAGTCGCTCCATGCGACGTTTGTTTTGCTCGCCTTCTTCAACATTCCTGACTTGTCTAGCGTGTCGATCAAACTTCGACAATGAAATTTACTTGGACGGCTAGATTCACCTTCCAGTAGAAACTGAACAGTATATCACGGCTGAGTAGCCACTATTTTCTTTGCCTTCAAGAGTCTTTTTGCTCGAGCAATCAGGGTAGTTGCGGGCTTGGGCTTCGTGGCAAACGTAAGGTGAAGAATGGAGCAGTGGTGGCACATAGATATTACCTTTTTGAACAAAGCACAAAGCTTCGCGCGGACACGTAACATATAGTCGCGCTGAACACCTCTGTCGAACTGCTCCACGAGGTTGCTCCTTTTCGCAAACCAGTTGGCGACCAAAAGCACTGCCACTTGCAGAAACGACTTTTAATCCATTTTTTTAAATAATCATAAAAGCGTTTCAGCTCTGGAACTGCCCGCCTCAAGCCATCGGCACGCTCTTGAATTAACATGAGCAAGGTGGCATCTCTAGCGTAGTGCATTTCGTAGATCTGTCGATAGACGAGGTACTTCGAGTTATTGGAGAAGCTGGAAAACACACTTTTTCACGTTTTCGACGACATGGAAGAAGCACATTAAATTTTGTAGTTCTGGTTTTGAGGGCTACAATGCACACGGAGCGGTCAGGGTTTGTTCAACACCATTTAGTTGGGCGTCTTCAGCGTCTCCCATGCAGTAAGGAACCACAAGCGGACGTCCTACGACCACCTTGTAGATATCAATTAGGCTACGAAGAGCTTGAGAGTACTGGGCGGCAGTTCTTTAAGAAGTTAAGAGAGATACCATCGGGTGAAACTGCCGAGCAGCGTCAAAGATACCGCAGACATTGAGTGGGTATCCACACGCCACAGTTTAAGCACTGCGTTTATATGAAAGACAAAGGTGTGGGGATTTTACGCGGCCGCTTATAGTTAGAATTGCGTCGTGACTCTGATCACCGATAATTTGTCGTCACTTCCGTCTCCAAGATCCGGGGCCCCGTCCTCGTCTAGTGGGTACCCGAGCGTGAATGACGTAGTATCAGGTAGATCATCAAAGAATTGTGATTCAGCAGCAATCTCCTCCGTGTCCTCTTCGACGTCGGTACTCATCATTTTGCTTCGTCTGTAGTTTTAGACAGAATTTTGGATCTGTGTTAGAGCAGGCACTGCTTTGGTCGATAGCGTGAAGCTATCAACCAGCTCATTGCAGGTGCGAGATGGATTTACGTCCTTTGCCATTAGCCCACGGATAGCCGCCTTCATCTCAAGAGAGATTTGCGGACGCAGGCCAGAAGCGTTGACGGCAAAGTGGTCATCGTGCTGACAAAGGTGTCTCTGTTTCATTCTCTCGCAGGTCAATTTCTTCAGCTTAAACTTGCACGTGATAAGTGCGCTCAGACGTGCAGCAGTAGATACGGTAGCGTATATGATGCTGATCGAGGTTGCAACTACACACAGTACAATGTTTGAGCTGATTTGCAATCACACCCATAGGCGGCAGGGCGTCCAGTGTTTCGATTGGTGCACACCACGTATACTGTCTGTAAAGCGCCAATTGTAGGGGGTCATGGTGGTGATCTTGACTTGGCTATTATTTCTGGTTTCTAAAACTGAGCTCGAGACGCTGAGCCAGCACGAGTCGTCACAGCCACTAAAACAGACCAGGGGAGCGAAAATGATTGGCCATTTTTCCTAGGGGTGGACTTACAGTCAAAATCACAAGACTGTAGGACAAATCTCGTGCTGATTGGTCAGACGTTAGCTGGGCAGTGGATACATTAGCATCACGATACAGAATAAAGTCTTTTTGGCTCACAAATAAACCCTCTCGCAAATCTGCTACAAAAGTTAAAAATTAAATCGCATTGGTGAGTCACCAATGCGATTAATGAAAAACTTTAGTCGCAGATTTGGGACTAATGGTGAGGTTTGACTGACATCGTGATGACATTAGCTCAAATGAAGAGTGGGAGCACTCGGGAGGGCCGCAAAAAAAAAAATGAAATGGATGGTACTGTACGCTGTTGTTGGCTTGCTTGTTGGCTTTCTATATGTGTACCGTTTAGAAAGTACACTTGGTTTAGCGGCCCCACGATAGGATTACCCTTTTCTAGGAATTACATGCAGGCGCTGATACTACAGTACTGTACTTGAAGTGTCCTGTCATATTATCAAAACATTATTTTTAAAATAATACCTTATATTCACTGAAAGCAGTGATGGGAACTTACGGTTTTAAAAGCAAAACAATTTGTCAAATCTTAGCAAATTCCTCTGAAATATGAAATCTCCTCGAAAAAATGTGTCTTTACGTCTCTTCTATTATTAAAACTGTCCTGTAATTAATTTGTAAGCAAATTATCTTGCTATACGATTTAATCAATATTACACGTACCTTCCTCGCTTTAAAAGCTTGTTAATATGCCCTTACAAAAATGAGGAGGTAATATTAGGCGAAGTTTTGGTATTTAGCGGTGAGCACTTATATCGTGAATGGGCGTTTGTTCTAGGGATGCAGCCCAAGTTTGCTCTTATGAAAACATACCGGTATACTGGTTTGTCGCTGTGCTTTTATATTAAAGTACCGGTATTTTAGAGCTTCTGATTCATAAGTATGAAGCAGAGCGCGCTGTTGAACTTGACAAGATAAAACCTTTTCTCTTGCAACGCTTTGATGTTCCGAGTTGCCACATGGTTTCGACGACTTCAGTTGAAGTGCACTTTCTATCATCGACAAAAAGGACGCGCACTGTACCTGTAGCTCATGAGGACATGCAGATCAGATCTCCAAGCTCTGTCTCTCGACCCCGTGCCATCTTCCAGTCGATTCGCAAGCTCGTTCCAGTCACTTTTTAAAAGCTACCGACTGGTAACTGTTTGCACATATAAGCCGCTTTCGGCGGTAAAAGATGGATATGCTCAGAACCGCGTGTGTAGGATGCGAAATGCAACCAAGGAAACGTATGTAAAGACACTCTAAATTATACTGTTTACTGTACATCGCGTTGGTCGATGCGCCATGCGAGATCCCTCTGACGTGAATTACCGGTATTTGTACCGGTACTTTAGAAAAACATACAGAACCGAACAGTAGACTCTATATTGAAGAGACGGCGTCGTGCAAACGTTTATCGCAGTGAAAGCTACTGTACGCGACAGGCGGTTGAGCTTTGAGCTTATAAATTATAAGCTCAAAGCTCAACCGACCGGGTATTATAAGTTATAATACCCGGTAACTGAAACCTGTCAGCTCCGTGTCTGACATAATGTTACAAGTATCTCACATTACGATCGATTTTATCTGGTCTGCCGCCATCGATCTCCTATCGGCGTGCTGTGCTCTTGCAGTTGAATGCTGTGCTTTTCTCCGCCTCCAGCTGTGCTGCATCAACTCATCACTACGTTGACCCTATCTTTACATTACCGCTCCACATGGCGGATACGACCGCAGTCGTATCATACGACTGCCAAACAATACTTTGCACCTATCGTTGTCCAACATGGAATCCAAGCAGCTCGGAGCATGTTTTTCAAGACGCATTAATCGATCCGCTGCCAGCAAACTGTTCGTCACGAGTGCATGTCGGTCGTAGGTTGGCTGACGGGGCTCAACGCTCACACTACATGTACAAGGGAAGGCATCCGATTCGCTTCAGGGTTCCCCTCTACTGTAGAGCCCTTAGACTGGTCATCCAAGCGCTCGACACATTCATCTCTTTCAATATTGCTGAGTGAGGATGCATCGTATTAATCCTGAAATTGGTCCGGTGTGGATCGCGCGAAGATTCGAAAATAAAACCCCGTACCGGTACGTACCTTGCAGGTGGTTTGCTGAAGTTCTACTGGTTGGGTAGCACTGTTCTCATTATCGGCTGATGAGTGCCGAAACTCATGACACAGACTTCATCGAGCACTATTAGCTTCGATTACTATCCTTATGTTGTTGATGTCCAGATTAGCTTTCTGTACAGCTTTCGCAATTATTTTGTGTATCTTGATCAAATTTTGAGCTAGCAATTATTGATACGCTTATAAGCTTACGACATGTTTCCCACAGCTTTTCTCGTGTTCTTAGAGGGTATGTTTGGTCAAAAATTCTCAGTATTGTACAGTATACGTACAGTACAACTTCTGTGCTTAAGACCACAAGGTTCCGTACACCTTTCGTAATACGATCAGATGCCGCCAGTCAACGTGTCGTTGATTCTGTTCTCTGCCTGGTTTGTTGGACTTGCGTTTACCGGTAATGACAGGTGGTGAGAGCACAGCATGCTCAAATCTGTAGGGAGAGATCCCATGTGGACTCCAGACAAGAGTCCAGCAAAGGTGACACCCAAAGCAGATCCCGTGATTGACACGACCTAATTGATTGTGTGAGAGTAAGACTTGACTCGTTCTTAACGCTTAGTAGGTTGGGTTCCGCTTCTCTTAATCTGGATGTGCAAGGAAGCCCTAGACCACTGAAGACACAACCTCGGACAGCAAGAGCTTCGATCAGCTTCGTCTCTCACTTTTTATTTTGCTCCTTTCCCAGTCAAGTCGCCTGAACAGCTTCGGACAACAAACAGGTTTTTGAAAAATGGTTCTCGGAAAATCTTCGCTCGCAGCTATCGCGGCTTCGACCATGCTCGTCTCTACAGCTAAGGGCCACGGCTACATGACGGCGCCTAAAGTGGAGTTTACCTTTAACGGTGATAACACGCAGTACATGGCTACGATCGATGCTAGCAAGTCTGGCTTCAGCGGTATCTTCGGCGGGTCGCCGACGGACAACACAGCTAACTTTAACAAGGGCTTTGCCGCCAGCAAGTACAAATCACTGAAGGAGTTTATGAACGACAATATGGTCCTCGTGAATGAGGATTTCACCAAGGAATGCGGCTACACCAATCCGGACGCCACCCCGCAACCTTTGCCCAAGACGTATGTCGAGTGGAGCCACGGCGCCGGTGAGGGATTCACATTATCCCACGAAGGCCCGTGCGAGGTCTACTGTGACGAAACGCGTGTGTTCCAGGACGACAACTGCCCCAAGAACTTCCCTGCTGCTCCAGCGAAGTTGCCCTTCGACCACGACGCATGTCTGGGCTCCTCGCAGCTGTCGATCTATTGGATCGCGTTGCACTCACCCTCTTGGCAGGTGTACATCAACTGTGCTCCTCTAGAGAAGACTACCTCTACTGGAGCCAAGTCCAAGTTCGCTGTCGGCGGCGGTGGCTCTAGCACTACGCCCTCCACTGGGTCTTCGTCGACCGCGCAGGCTACTGACGACTCGTCACAGACCACCGATGCTTCCTCGTCGACCGAGCAAACTACCGACGCACCCTCAACCCCAACTACGGACGCCCCAGCTGACACTGAGGCTCCATCTACGCCCGAGTCTCCTGCTACCGAAGCTCCTTCAACACCCGAATCACCTGCTACCGAAGCTCCTGCAGCACCTGAGTCGCCTGCTACTGAGGCGCCTGCCCCCACTGAAGCCCCTGCTACAGACGCTCCAGCCGGTACCACTGGCGCCAGTCAGACTAGTGACGACACGAGCAAGTGCACGGTCCGTCGCCGTCGTCACCTTCGCAACTAGACGCAATTATAGATCCTTGCCGTTCTTGTGTGAAACATACTTGTAGTCTTCAGTGCGAAGACATATAAAACAATCAGGTTTTGTTAGAGTCTGTCCCGAGACCATGTTAATAAATGGATGGGAAGTTCTTTAATAAACCCATTGCAACAAACAGAATATCACGTGGAAGCTAAGCTGTAGTGATGGAAACGTTAAAAGTGTACGACTCAACGAGATAACACAAGAATCGCTCCAGATTTACGTTACGACCGGCAAAACTTTTGATTAGTCACGTCGACGGCGCACAGTGCACTTGGTCGTGTCGGTGCTGGAAGCTGTCGTTGTGGTGGTCGATGGAGTCGTAGACGCAGTAGGTGTGGTAGTACTCGGCGCAGTGGTGGCTTCATTCGAAGTGGACGCCGAGTTGGACGTCGCGTAGTTGTTCTGGAAATCCAGCGAGCTCGAGTTCGAGGCGACTGAAGAGCCGGCCGTCGATGACGCTGACGTTGTAGTGCCGGACACACCGTACTTGGAGGTTGCACCGGTGGACGTGGTGCTCTCGAGCGGTGCACAGTTCACATACACTTGCCAGGTTGACGAGTGCAGTGCCATCCAATAGTTGAGCACGCTGCTGCCCAGACACGCGTCGTGGTCGTACGGTAGTTTGGCTGGAGCGGTGGTGTAGTCGGCAGCACAGTCGTTGCCCTGGAAGACACGCACATCATCGCACCAGATCTCGCACGGACCTTCATGGGAAGCGGTGAAGCCCTCCGAGCAGTGTTGGCAGTCGGGGACTAATCGTTTTGACCAAAATTGGGTTTTAACAAGGGTTTTCGGCCAATCGGCCATTAATAAAGGCCACGGCCATTGGATTATATGATTATAGAGGTTTACGCTGGTTATAAAGCTTGGTAGGTTTCGCTTTACACTACGATTTAGCAAAGAAAAATGATATTTTAATAACATCGGTTGGAACCCTTATATGCCAGCTTGGCACGCTGGAGAATGCATAACGCCGTCCATGTATGTCACCACTACCGCGTGGGACTGATGCGCGTGCTTGACAGGGACGAGCTCGAGCTGCGTAATCTTCGGCGCCTCACGCAACCACGCACGGACGCGAGCAGCTTCAGCGTATGGTTCGACTTCTTCACTGCAATAATTGCTCTCGTCGAAGTTGTAGTTCTCTAACGAACGCATACTTGCACGAACGGTCGGTCTACAGCGGTGTTTTTGTCCAGGCTACATGGTCGACACAGGAGGGCTTATTAGCAGCTGAAGCTTGCCCAGGTGAAGGTCGGCCTGGTTGGACGAGATCCAGACGCATTTGAGGCGCTTCAGACGTCTTCTGTCGCCTCCAGCGTAGCGATACGTCTGGTTAAAGCTGAGTTCTCTACAGTCCAACATCATCCCAGTCCACTGCTCGTCGTCCTTTCTTGTCGGTAGTCTTCGGTGTAGATGCATGCCTGTGACGTTGCAATACTTGGACGGGATCGCGCAGTTAGGGCTCTTCGTCGGACAGGAATGCACGGAGAAAGACGGCGTGTAGTTTAGCTTTCAGCCTCGCTAAAGTGTGAGACACTGCTTCTGCTCACAGGTGTCGTGTCCTAGCAGCACGTGACGCGCTTGAGCGCCGAAACTTTGCATCCACTCTGCGTGGGTGACGCAGCACGTCGAGACTTCCGAGAAAAAAACACCACTTCCGCTTGGACTTGATCCTGTCTCAATGTATCTGCTAAAGCCAACAAGCGCGTCCATGTGCGCAGTAGGCACTGATAACAGCACATAATCACTCAATTACACCTTCTCATAGGGCAGCTTCACGTCCTTGCTCGTCGTTTGATGGTGGCGTGGAGTCGAGGGACTCTGGTGTAACGTCCAAATCATTTTCCTTTGGGTAGCCAACGCTAGTACATATATTGATAACAGTACAGATACAGCCTTAATATTATTATAAGATTTACTAAATACTACGAAGTATATCACACAGGAAATAGAGATTGTTTGTTGTACAGTACTGATAATCTTGACGATCCCGGTGATCTCGCGGATGCGAAGGAGACCCTGGAACTGTGGGAAGAGGTTCTTGACGAGATATTTCAAGACGATGAGATCAGTATTGAATACGCTCGCTCAAAAGAAAATGTTGACGAGGTGAAGATGAGCGAGCTCGAATCCATACCGCATCCAGTCAGAATTCCGTTCCTAAACGAAAACCAGGGCGACTTTCCTCGTGAGAATACCATTCACGGGATTCGAGCCGTAAAAGTGACATTAGCAGATCTTTTTGCTGAGTAGTAGAGTTGAATATTCCTTTACGTACGTACCATTACAGCTTCTTCGACGTTCATCAGCGCTACATCCAGCTCCAAAGTCTCACAACAGCCGTCGTCATCTCCATCACAGCGAATATGTCACGAACAAAACGAGCGGCGGTCTTCATTTGCATTCGTCTAGATCAGAAATAGCTTCTTGTGTACTTGCCGGCCTTGGCAGCCGAGAATTGACGATGTGGGCGCTCTCCGCACAAGTTTTACTTAGTAGTAAGCAGACCTTCCACGCTCAAGGGGCCCCGGCCGTGAATGCGGCCAGTACTGATACCAACCTCAGCGACAAGACCGAAGCGGTAGCCGCCAGCAAAGCGAGGGCTGGTGTTGTGGAGCACGCACGCGCTGTCGACCATCAGCTGGAATGGCTCGGCAGCAGTGGCGTCCGTTGCACTCTGTGTGGCCACTGCTGTACTGGTTGATGTGAGCAACGACAGCACTAACACTGTTGACCATCTCGATTGTAAGGTCCGTGGAGCCGAGCTCTGTAGACATCGTGTCTGTAGAGCGCGACTAGACAGTAGCAACGCTCAACTTGGCAACGTAGGGGTGATGTGCAGGTTGGCACCAGCCTCTCCAAGCTTTATTAGGATCTCCTCGTCCTACCCTTTGCTTGCCAGCTTGGTCCGTCATGGCGTCAACAACGAGCTCAATGGCCTTCTTCACATCATCTGCACTGGGGATGTACGTACGTAGCAATCTAAGACGTAGATTGGGTCCATTTCAGTGTACTCACCTCTAGGGATCTGTGTATTGGTAGCAACAGCAACACTTGAGCGTCTCTAGCATGGTCGGGCCCTTCTCTCCGTCGTCCAAGACCGCTGCTGTTGGCAGTGTGAGCTCTCCTAATGAAGTGAGCGTGGGGTCACTGGAATGTAACGAGACGATTACGTTGCTATCCTGTTCCAGTTCGGCGGGATTTAGCGCAACAACATCGTCTTCGGGCTCCTACAGTGGCTGTTGAGGAGGCTACGCTGCGTGCTGGATCGCTAGCGAACGCAATGGCAAAATGTGCACGCTGGACGCGTATCCGTTTGCTTCAGAGAACGGCAATATGGCAAGCTACTTGACGAATTCCTGCCCAGAATTTGAAGTTGGTGTGACCGGTTACGAACCCGTTCGTGAAGATCCTGGCGCGGTTGAGAATGCCGTGCGCAATCAATGTCGACCTTCATGTACAGCGATCGACTGCTTTCCAGTACTACTCAGGTGGCGTGCTTACGGGCGCGAGCTGCAGTAAGACCTCGGGACTTGGAGTGGGTTTGGTGAGAGGGAAGATAGCATTTTGTATTGGCGCATTAAGAAGCAGTGGGGATACTGCATTGGGTGAAGATGGTTACATTCGTGTCCAGCGCAGCTTCTCCGGAGACAGCAAGATGCATGCTGTACGCGACCTGGTCTACCTTTGACGTCTCGGCAGCCCTACTTCGTCTCCGACACCAATACATCCGCTCCTCCCTTTACCTCCACCCCCTTCGTCACAACTGTAACGCCTTGGGCTCCCCCGGTCACGACAGTGGCGCCTTCAACTAGCCCGGGCATAGACATACCTTCAACAGCAGAAACCGGTGTGAAACACACCCCCCTTTGTAGATGGAGCTCAGAGGCCAATTCCGCAAGTGCGGCATTGGGCTCTGAGCTCCATCATCACAAAGGGTGGCGTTGATCAAACGACAAGCGCCACATCAGGTTCGATCGCGCAAATGAGGCGGTGAACACGGACGCAGCCGATGACTCACTCGATTCGACGGAGACACCTGCAGCAACTGCGATTGTCCAAGTGTTGCTGGTGATGCGTTCTACACCGCAACAAGCACGGGCAACTGGGGATATGCTTCCGATACTAGAGATTTTCATGATGGATTAACCATGCCATACTTGAAGCTGCTGGTAACGACCGCAGCATTCACCCCCTGCGAGATATTAATAGCCGACTGCCCAGCCTCAATCTTGGCGCCCAAAACGCTACGTCTGACGCTCGACTTCGACGATCTTGATGCTGTTATTCTCGGGACAGGAGACCGAGATGACCTTGCCGCCAGGTTGGCTGGGTGGCTCCCTCCACTTCTGTATGAGCAGTCTCGCGGCCTACCAACACAGCGAGCGAGTCGTGAAGACGGTACCGTCCGGCGAGGCACCGACGTAGTCGTTCTCTTTGTCCATTGGGGCGACGACCAGCTCTAGCAGCTTGGGTGTCATGCCACAATACACTGGCGTTGTAAGTGCGGCTGGCGTTAAGCCGTTTGGGGCGCTGTGATTTATTAATATTCGATATGAATTAACGTATCGCACTTAGTGCTCTGGACATTTAAATCGTAGGGTTGAAACGAGTTATTTAATCCTTTCGACATGGCTTTAGGCCAATAGACAGGCCCGGTTATTGGCCTGCGGCCAAAACCCATGGCCTTTGCCAACACTGCTCCAAGTCGGAATGCGCCCACTCCACGTACGTGGCCGGAAGAGGCTGGGCCGTGTCATCGGGGTCGCACGAGCCGCAGGAAAGCGTAGCGTCGGACACCGATAGCGTGGCCTTTTCATTGATGAATTCCTTGAGGGACGAGTAGCTGGTGGACTCGAACGCCTTCGTGAACGCAGCCGTGTTGTCGGACGGAGCCCCGTTGAAGGTCCCGCTCAGCCTCGAAGCTGTGGCCTCAATCGTGGCGATAAACTGCGTCGGGTCGTTCGTAGTAAGAAATTTCACTGCCGGATCGGCTGAGTATTCTAGTAGCGGATACTGCTATTTCCGGGAGCATAAGGATTCACAAACGTGCCTTCATGCGATTGAGCAGAGCATGAGATCAACCAACACATGCAATCGTGGATAAAGCTGCTCAAGATAGATGTAGGTAGTGCTAACTAGACGGAGAGCGAAGCCGCTCACTCTGCTTCTTCCTCCGCACCGATAAAGTCGCTGCATATTGCGTCCTCGAGCGATTCCTCCCGACTCACCCTCAGCGAATCCACGCTCGTCATCAAGGCAGATGTTCTCAACTACGCCTTGCAAACGGGGGCGGGAGTGAATACTGCAGCCGTTAAGGCAACGGAGCTCGTTGAACAACAAAACACAGTAATCTCTCTATGCAGTCGCCGTCGCTCTGGGCTGTCCAAGGAGGTCACGGAGTCATTGACGTTTCCTTCAATGGTGACGAAAGTGTCCCCCTCATTCGGCCATCAACCCTGCAACTAGTTCGAGTTCGCCGGCAGCACATTGTTGATTTCAAAACGGCGGCTCGTACAAAACGCCCTACCGATCTATACACAGACCATGTGCCTGCTCGGTCAGAAAGGGGAAAACGACCCCGTGTGACCACCTCCCCAACCACCACCGAAGCGCTAGGTATCCCTGGCTCACATGATACGGAAAGTGACGAGGATAGTGCAGCCTCGGTGCTGTCAAGCTCTTCTGTAGATGAGAATGCTCGAGAGGTGCAGCACTTGCACCGCCCTCTGTCTAAAAGGCGTCGCATTGAGCAACAAGATTTCAACTCGGATACAAGTAGCAGCTCTGACAATGAAGATATCAGCAGATCGCGGACGGGGAACCGTGGAGTAACCTTTCATCCTGCGCCGACGGATCGACGTGTTCACTCAGCAATCGTGCGGCAACGCCATACAGCGTACGCCTTTAGATTTGGTGTCGGGCTCTCAATCATGCACTTCCGTCGTGCCCGTACGTTTGATGCGGTCCTCACGACGGAGAATGGAGTGAACATGTGGGATTTCTCTTCGCGAAACTGTTTGTCAGCACCGTCTCGGGCTGCGAGTCTTACGGATCTTATCGGTGCCATCTCATGCTTTTACAAGTTCGCTAAACTATTCTACAACAAGGCCACTCGGAAATTTATCGGCGCCGCACGAGACTTTGTCATTTTGTACGCTGACACAGCCTTAGATGACGCTACCATGGTTCGTATTCTCACGCACTGGATCAACGCCAAGTTTAGCAGGTTTCGGAACCGATTGGTCACGAAACCCCTGCGTTCTGCACTCCGTATTCACAAGGAATTCAGCCGCAATGACGAGGCACTAGCAGCCCTGAAAGAGACCCTTCCATCCTTGAAACTCGCCCCACCGGCGGGCGGGTCCCATCGCTCAGGCTCTGGCGACGTCAGCTCACGGGCACCCAAGACTTCGGACCATCGCCACTATAGCAAGACGAAAATCCCTTCTAGCGTCATAGCCGCACTGTTGAAGAACGACGACGGCCGACAACTGTGCATGTGATACATCTCAAAGGTTGGTTGCACCATGACCGAGTGCGCTCGTGCGCTTTTCAAGCCTACCGCATTAACAGACGAAGCCAAAGCGCTCATCACTCAGCGCTGGCAAGGTCTAGCGGACGAGTTCAAAGACTTATGAAGTACACCACGGCGGACAGACTCCGTCTTGATGGACATTCACAAACCGACTTATCAAGACATAGAGCAGGCTTGCTACGACCGATCCATCAACACTCTCCACAGGACGCACCAAGTAAATGCGGTAGCAGTTGTTGATCATTGGAAAACCCGAGCCAACGAAGTGGGAGTGAATCTGCCCAGCGTGGACCCGTCCATTGTGGACGATATTGACTATAGTCAGGTGAAATTTTGGCCCGAGCTCGCCAACCAAGGAGAATTATCTCTTCCTGACACAGTTCGAATATACAGGGGACAAACAAGCGACGATACCAGGCCCAACAAAGAATTGTACGAATTGCCTCCGCCAGCGCATCCCGAGATGTATCAACATGCCACCAATGGAACGCCATTGTCCGTCATGGCGTTATCCCAAAATGGAGTCCAACCAAGCCGCGACTACAAAGCACGCGACCAGCAAACCACAACAGCATTAGCGGTCACGGCTACAACATTCGTCGTCATCTTCGCAAGGGCCAACTGGAAGGCAGGTACCTGATCATGGATGCGAACCTTCTCGAGCGGTGGCCTGAAATTTTCATCAGCCCGCTTGCAGTAGTAAAAAACCGGGTGGTGTCAACGCTGACATACGCCTCATCAATGACTACTCATTCCCGTCGGATGCATCGGTAAACGATTACACAGATCCGAGTGAACATCCTCCGATCTCGTACAATCCACCGAAAGCTATCGCACGGCGAATTCATCAACTCAAACAGTTGAATCCAGCTACATCCGTATTGCTCATGCTTAGTGACGTGGCGGGTGCCTTTCGACACGTCCCAATCCATGCAGACGCAGTACACATGTTTACGAAGATCTTCTCGTGATTGATCTATCCTGTGGGTTTGAGTGGTGCGGTTCCCCATCATATTACTCATTGGCTGGGAAGCTTATTAACTATTCGTACGAGTTTGGAAACCAACTCACACAACAGTTCTCCGGTAGCGTATGGTGCGACGACCACACCTGCGTTGAGCTTGACGAAGGTAACCGTTGTTTTGATGCGAATATTGCGCTTCGGCGAGCCATGGCGAGTGTTTTGGGGCCCACTGCAATCAACGAACTTAAATTTACATCGTGGTCCACTGTCGTAAAAGCCCTTGGCCTTCTCTGGGATACAGAATCTGGTTGTGTGTCAATACCAGCGGACAAGATTAACAAGGCCGTTCAGCGTATCTCGAATCTGCTTGGAGCTCGATCGATCACTAAGACAGCAGTTCTAAAAACTATCGGAAGTCTTCGTCATGTTGCGAGCTGCTCTCGCCCAGCTCGCGCGTTTTTCAGCGACTTCAGTTTACTGCAAATTCGCTGCCAAAATTCGGCCAACGGCAACTGCCCGCAGATGCTCGAGACGATCTGCACTGGTTTCTTGCTGTTCTCCAGAACCCTGTCAAGTTCAATTCGATACCAGTAGCTCAGTTTGCAGATCTATCCGAACCAGCAGTTCATGTTTTCATGGATGCTAGTGAACAAGGCCTTTGTGCGTTAGAACCAAATTTTAAGCGCTACATTCGTCAACGGTTTTCACACGAAGAATCCAAGACGCTATCAATCAACGTGAGGGAATTACGCAGTGCGGTTCTCGCTGTTCTACATTGGGGACCGCATTGGCACAGTCCAACCTGTACGTCTCCACTTCATGTCCAATTTCACATTGATAACACATCCGCTGTTACGTGGGCAAACAAACGAGCCAGCAAGCATCCAACTGCTCAGCTGTACAATCAACTACTATCACTCGCCGAGTTCCAGTACAACCTTGTGTGTACGTCAACACACATTCCAGGGAAACTAAATGTCATGGCTGACGCTGGATCCCGGGCATGGAGTAGCAATGATCAGGCAGCAAAGTTATGGACCAATTTTTCTGCGCCGTGGTTACAGGATCACATCGAGCCTCCTTTCGACGATCTCTCAGCCGTATGGGATCGCTGCTACTCCGACACTCCCTGGCAAGCTCTACCCATTCCAAATATCTCGCGCATTGGCGTCAATGGTGCAGATTCGCGCACAAAATGGGGTGGTCACGTTGGCTGAACGAAAAGAACTCATCTCGTCGACTAGGCTACTTCGCCACGGTCTCCTGGGCCCATGGGGCGAATCGCTATCAGCGAGGCAACCAGCTGGGCACTATCAACCTCAAACTGGCCAGCGTTAAATGGTTCCATCGACGATACAAGGACCTGACACTGCCAGCAACACCTCGTTTGGCTATGCTACTGCAGGGTATTAAGCGTCTTTCATCCCCCAAACGGAAGAAGCAACCTCTCACCATGCCATTTCTGCGCCTTCTTCGCCGTCGTCTCGACTTCTCGAAACCACGACAGCGGCTTCTGTGGGGGAGCATATTGATCGGCTTCTTCATGCTTAGAAGATCCGAATATTTGATGATCGACCACACAAGACACTTCTACTGTCTCAAGAACAGCAACGCATTCTTCTCCGACAAAGATGGTCAAGAAGTTGGGTACACACGAGCTACATCAGTAACAATTGGGCTCGAGGGCGCCAAAAACGACCAGCATGGTCGAGGAGCGTGGCAGACAATGCATGCGTCCGGAGATGCAGAAGTATGCCCGATCCGAGGTCTGTACCATATTCAAAAAGTACGGCAAGAACTTAATCTTCAGCATGAGCCGCACCTCTGCGGAAATCTAAGTGCGGGAACGGTGTCAAGAGCTTTGAAGCGGACAGCAAGACGTGCTGGAGTATCAGCTAAAGACTACGCCAGTCACTCCATTCGTATCGGTGGTGCCACAGCTTTAGTGGCTGGAGGAGCTGACAGACTATCGATTAAACTCCTTGGGCGATGGGCTTCCAACTGCTTCGAAGAATACCCAAGACAATCCGCGCAGGCATCACTGGGGCTGTCAAATCGCATGGTGCAACGCAGAGAGTCGACAACGCGCCGAGCCCATTAACATCAACATGGGGCCGCTCACCGCGCCCTCGACTCACTGCAATGCACTACATTAGCCCCAATCCGGTTGCGTGAAGGAAAGGCTGAGTATCCTAGTAGCGGATACTGCTATTTCCGGGAGCATAAGGATTCACAAACGTGCCTTCATGCGATTGAGCAGAGCATGAGATCAACCAACACATGCGATCGTGGATAAAGCTGCTCAAGATAGATGTAGGTAGTGCTAACTAGATGGAGAGCGAAGCCGCTCACTCTGCTTCTTCCTCCGCACCGATAAAGTCGACCCGCCTCACCGCGCCCTCGACTCACTGCAATGCACTACATTAGCCCCAATCCGGTTGCGTGAAGGAAACGACATGTATCCGTGGGCGTAGACGTTCACGGAGAGCATGGCCGTGGTCAGCAGGACAGAGAAATTCGTGGTCGACGTAACCATTATATATGAATAAATGTAGCTGTGACGGTGACGAAGTGAATTAAGATGTGATCGGAAAGCAGTGAGAAACGTTAGATCTCAAACGCGGTCATGGTGGTGGAGTGGTGCTCATGGAAGTGTCGGCGTGAATCGGCGTAGAGAAGACCCTGACAACAGGTACGTTGCAAATCCTGATGGCGCCGGTGCATGACAGCGTGCCGCGAACACATCTGGCGAAATTGTAGTGACGCGTGACTAGCGAAACTGTAGTCACTACGTTGTAGTGCGACACACGTTAAGATCCAAATGAGTCTCAATGAGAGCACATGCACCGCTTGGCATAGCGGAACGACCACCACTGAGGTTAGTAAGACTGCCAAAACGAAGTGAGGCGACCAGTACGTGTACAGCACGCTACTTAAAAAATGCACCGCTGAATTCATTACACCAATCTACGTTCTGCGCGACTACATGCAAACATTATGTTCACCTCGTCGCTTAGTTGCGACGGCGACGCACCGAGCATTTGCTGGTGTCAGCAGGAGTGGTAGTCGCTTTATCGGTCGTCGTAGCAGTAGCTGGCGTCTCCGTTGTCGTCGTTGGCGCTGTAGTAGTGGAAGCTGGTGCATCTGTATATGCAGCCGATGAGGTCTCGTCGGTTGTTGAAGCCGAGGAGGACGTCGCAAAGTTCGTGTTAAAGTTGTGGGAGCTCGACGCAGTCGAAGCCTCGGCAGCCGATGAAGCTGTTGACCTGGTTGACGTCGAGTTAGTAGTAGTGGCTGAGCTGGACGAGCCCGTCACGGCGTACTTGGACGTTGCACCTGTCGAGGTAGTACTCTCGAGCGGCGCGCAATTGATATAGACCTGCCAGGTAGACGAATGCAGCGCCAACCAGTAGAACGTCAACGTGCTGGTGCCCAAACAGGCATCGCGGTCGTACGGTAGTTTAGCTGGAGCTGAGGTGTAGTCTGCAGCGCAGTTTCTGTCTTGGAACGCACGAACGTCGTCGCACCAAACCTCTCATGGACCTTCGTGAGAGGACGTGAAGCCTTCGGTGGACGAGTGCGACCACTCCACATACGTCTCCGGTAGAGGCTGTGCCGTCTCATCAGGGTCACATGATCCGCAAGTAAGCGTAGCATCCGTGACAGTAACCGTGGTCAAGGCGTTGATCAACTCTTTCAGGGATGTGTACGAGCTGGACTCGAATGCAGTCGTGAAGGCGGCCGTGTTGTCTGCGGGTGAGCCGGAGAAAGTGCCGCTGAACTTCGACGCGGATGCCTCAATGGTGGCGATGAACTGCGTGTTGTCCGTGGACGACGACAGGAAAGTCACGGCTGGCTCCGTCATGTAGCCGTGACCATTGACATCCGTGACAAGTGTTGTGGCGGCTAGCATGGCATAGAAAGTTATCGTCTGGGTGACCATCGTGGTTAGAGCTGAGGTATCAAGAGTTGGGAAGCTACTAGTGCTCTGTGATGTGCAAATTGAGATGTGAGCAGAATGCCAATGCGGCACGGGCGCTGGTGAGAGGGGACACTATCGAAGGCCTTCACTTTGGGTTGCGTCGGATATGTTTGAAGCCCATGCGGATCAAACGAACATTGTCCGACAAGTTGTCTTGCCATAGCGTTCAGGCAGCAATTGCTTTGCTTGGAATCAAGAGGATTAAAAGGAAAGACGTCGCATGAGATTCCAATCGGCAAGACCGAGGCCATCCATTGGCATTTAAAGTGCGAAATGAACTCGCCAGAAGGATAGCCCAAGCTCGCGTCCGTAAAGGATATGACTGGACACCACCCAAAATCCGACGATCGTGGCGGTCACTGGCTGATGTCGCTCCGCCCAGATGGTAGCGCTGAGAGTCTTGCTGTCATGCCGTTGATGTCGTTGGCCTTCGAGTCATACACGCAGTATCCAGCGACGACTGCGAACGTTGATAGCGGCGGAGATCAGTTGCGAACGCGGAACGATCCTCGTATTGTCCATCTTGCCACCAAGATTCTTGGTGAACGATGTTTGAATTCTATTCGGACATGACCTGGATCTAGGTCGGGTGTTCTTTTAGCAATTACATTCATTATTATGTATGACATTCATTATCGAACTTTCTTATTATGTATGACATTCATTATCGAACTTTCTGTGACATATGAACTAGTCGGAAAAGCCCCTCCGCAAGTATTTCAATTAGCTAGACAATTATTAGTGGTTAAACTGACAGCTCGTTTAGCGGTAAATCGAAAAATGGCAACACTTTTGCGTATCAAATAAAAATGCCGCTACCAGTGCAGATAGGAGAGCGTACCCGAGGTCCTCTACGCGAAGGTATACTGTATGCACCTATAACACTCCGCTGGACCATGTCTACTTGGCATCGAATATCGGGCTGGGATAATAAAAAGTCTGCTAAAGTAGGGCATGTAATCTCTAATATATGTGCGATAGCGCCTCCTTTAAAAACGTTACAGTAGGCAATAAATTGCTCATTTTTATTTTAAACCAATTTTATTTGAGTCAAATAGAATGAGGCATTATTTAATAATGCCTCCTAAAATTGATCAGGTGAAAATTATTATAAGAGACCATCTAGTTACACGTAACAGTGGTCGACAGCATCGAGGACGCTTTTTAGTGTACCGGTAGCTGGAGCAATCAGTGACCTTTTTTTGATGCGGTTTTCAGGCTGGGCAAAACTTATGCTGATCCTTGTATCCATGGTCTACATAATGGAGCAGCAACATAATGCGAGCCAGTTCCACCATAGAAAAAACAAGATGTCCTTTTATTCAATGCTCTTTTCACTCACGGCTTTCACGTCGTATTCGTCAACAAAATCGTGTTCGTCGTGAGCAGAGATCTTGTGGGCATTAATGCAGTTTTTAAAACTCAATTTGCTCCACAAGCAGAGGAGCAGTGGCCAGCTCAACATGGTCGACAACGAGCCACCGTGGGATCAGGCTGTACACGCTGTACTGTACGGCATGTCCTTCCGGACAGCTGAAAAAAACTTTCATGTAGTCAAAAGGGAAGCACTACGTCGTAATGTTTATGGCGTCGTCGCCATGCACGCGAAGAAGGGGAAGAAGCCTACGTATCTGACGGTGGGCCACGAACAAGGAATGCTGGAAGTTGTCGCTGCGCGCTCTCATACGGGATTTTGTATTGAAGAGCCAAAACTCCGCTATATTATTCGACAGTGTGCGTTGGCTCACCAACCGGGTGGAAACCTTCCTCCAGAATTTCCGAACCGGCAGTGGATATCAAGATTTATTAAGAGACACAAGAAGAAGATGTCGTTTCGGCGACCACAGATCTTGGACGAGAAGCGGGCCGAACACTCAACAGAGGAGATCGTGCGTGGGTATGCCAGAAGGCTTGAGCCTGTCATCAGTGGTATAGCTCCAAAATTTGTCGGGAACGGTGACGAGACCGGCGTATGTGCACAAGGATCAGTAAAAGTACGAGTCCTGTGCTCTCGAGGCATCGCCGCTAACACTAGACGCTCACATGACCGCAAAAATGTGACCGTAATGGTGTGTGTTAATGCTGCCGGAGGTTACATCCCTCCTATGTACGGTTTTGCCGGAGAGTACAAGAAGCGTGGTTGGCTGGCTGGAACATTTGAAGACGCTGTTTGTGCAACAACAAAAAGCAGCAACATTAATGGGAATGTTTTTCTACATTGGTTAAAAACTTTTGTTCGCAAAAATAGTGTCGTACGCCCGCAAGTGCTAATTGTGGATGGCCGCTATTCACATCTTTCGCAACAGAGTGTGGATTTTGCAATTTATAACGGCATTAAGCTGTTTTTGCTGCCATCCTATACTTCTCACTTCTTGCAGCAGTGTGTTTAAGAGCTTCAAAACATACTACAGCACTGAGGTTGCTAACTTCCCGAAGCTAAAGGGCTTGGGTGACAAAGCGCTACCGACAAGAGATGACGCTCCTAGATTAACGCGCGCTCCATTCGAGAAAGCGTTTACCGACACGAAGATTCGCCATGTTTTTTCAAGACAGGCATTTTTCCGTTCAGTGTCGACATTATGCTCGAGAAGATGGTGGGCTCGCTCTCCTCCCAACATAAAAAACGTTCTGCCGCACCACACTGCTTTGGAGACGACAGCATTTAATTTAGTATTAACCGATCGCCAGAAGTAGCAACTTGAGCGTCAGGGGCTAAACCTTGACGCCCTAAATGTAGTAGCCTTTCACGCCAAGAACTTGGTGACACCATGTGTAGCTATACGATCCCGTGGTTCATTCGTTACGCCTTCAATGACAGATGGGGTCCTCTTGACAAGCGCAGAAATGAAAGAGGCATTTAGCATCCACTCGGAGCTTAAAGCTACGCAAACCAAAGATCGACTCTCGCACCGACTTCGCAAGTTTAGTAACAAGCAGGAGGTCGACCTACTGAAACTCGAGAATAAACGAGCTGCAGAGAGGGAGCTAGCTGCCCGACGAGCGATGCGAATTCTGCTCGAGATGCCCATCGGACTGCTAAACGGGAAAAAGCGGTACAGTCTAAGGCGAAGAGGGGAGCTACTGCTCGTCGAAAGAAGGAGGCACTGGCAGCTAGTCGTAGCGGATATCTTCTCGAAGAGCACCGACGCAGCAATGTCGATACAGCCGAAAAGCGATGCGCTCTTCAGGACATCACGGCAGTTCAGCTCTCATTACAAAACGCGAGTATATAAGAGGGGCCCTAAAAATGAAAGTAGTGTATCATTCTAAGTCAGGTCCACATACAATTCCCAAGCTAAAACAAAAAGTGACTCTTCATGCGTTTACCACGGATATGCTAGAACGGCTGGGAAATAACATAAGTAATGAGCGTGCAAATTGATTTTGTAGCTTGCCTCCTAGACTTTTCCCAGTTTTAGCCAATAATTTGTTTCTATTCTAGTATTATAGGTTTATGATGCCTAATATTTTATGACACATAATGTGCTTTGCAATGCGTTTGTCCTTTTTGCCTATCGTTTTGCTCGAATTATAAATCGTTGAGCTCGTTATAAAAACAGATGCTGAAATTGACAGTGCAACTCGACCAGAATATCTACGTCGTTCCTGGGTTTGAAGCTCGATTTATGACAAATGTGCTCGAATTACCGTTTAAAAGTGGCAATTCGTGCGTGTCTATTTTAATTCTATCTGATTCTTTTCATCTGCCCACGTCCGGTTTTTAATATCTCTTGTATAATTTAAAACGAGACAATAACAGCCGAACAGAAAAATCGAGTGGATCAGCTTAACCTGGCATACTTCACCCTGCCCTTCACTTTCCAAAAGCCTTTATCAAGCACAAGTTTAGCATGTAGTCTCATGATTTTCGCTGGCGCGCTATCTTCCTCATTCGTGTGTACGGTTTGCATACAGTGCATTAGTGATATATTTGGGCCAAACGAGCGAGCGCTACGTCGCTGGTATATTCTATTCTTGACTGGCGGTGTAGTGGAAGCTGTGGAGTCTGCTAAGGAACCAAGCCGCTCGTCGCGTTGGCCGTGCGATGTAGTAGCTCGTGTCCGAACGTACGTAAAATCTCACCCCACATTTTATCTAGAGGAACTCCAATAGTTCATTCGAGACACATTTTCTAATGTGAAAAATGTGTCGCTGAGTACTATATGTAGAGCCTTGCATTTTGATAGGAATATGTCGAGAAAGATATTTACTAAAGCTGCGAGAGAGCCTGTTCCACATGAAGTGCTCGCGTACAAGGTCAAATTGGAGGCTATATATTCGTATCCCGAGCAGCTGCTCTTTATTGACGAGACGTTGAAAGATGGTCGCCATGCTTACCGTCGGTATGCATGGTCAAACGAAATACAAAAGCGGTGGTTTGATTGCCGTTTAGTGGAGGCAAACGATTGTCAGTACTAGCAGCTACACCGTTCACGCTAATTAGTCGTACCCTGACTAACTGTGGTGTACAGATCAAAGCCCTTTATACTTGGATTTCAGCTGTCCATTTTGTAAAAACCACCTGTCTAATTTAAAAACCGAGCATACTGGAACAAAGAGCTCGATGAGATCTGCTCAAAACCGGTCTTTTTCTTTAGATTTGATCATTTTTGTCGAATATCCCGAATTTGTGATGTCACTAAAGTGCAAATCCACGACTAATTGCGAACTACGACTAATTAGCGTGAACGGTGTACTGGATCACACTGGGTTTGTTTCTTGGGATTGTACAGATGGTATCTACACGAAAACTTCGTTTCACAAGGCATTTGTTGAGAAGATTTTACCTCTTTTGAGCCCGTGGTCACTTCCACGGTCAATAGTTGTAATTGACGATGCTAAAATTAATATGTATCGTGAGCTGGAGCAGGTACTATCTGTTAATTTTTCGTTTTGATCTACGTCGCTAACCTCTTATTTCACTCTGTCTCTTATTGATAGGTAATTCATCAAACAGGAGCCCGCCTCATCTACCTTCCTCAATATTCGCCTCAGCTTCACCCAATAGAGGTCTGTTTCGGTCTTTTAAAGCGATGGGTACAGAAGAACGCGAATCTGGTCTTTTCATTGTATCCCCGTTTAGTTCTGGCCGTTGCAATGCGCTCATGCTGCAAACCATCCAAGTCTAGTAAACGCGGTGGTGTTCTCAATCTATACGCTCATTGCGGTTATGACACGACGCTTCGAGAATCAGAGTTTGATCTATCTATTAGTGAGATGAGCAATAACGAAGAATATTAAGGACACTTTTGCGAAAAGTAGTTAATATTCATTGGCAGAAGTGTTTTTTTTCTCTATCAGGTTCATTATGGCATTCGTCTTCCGTTTCTACGACTCGTTAGTAGCATTCTCGTGGTCAGGTGCACGTGAAGTGCAAGTTCATGAACCGTAACCAGCAGCGACTTGAGGATGCAGTCAAAAGCCTGCTTGATGAACTCCAGCCACGGCAAGGTGATTTTGTTTTTCCTACTTTGGGGGAGATGAAACAATTGCAGCAGAAACACAAGCGAAGTGCTTCGGATAGCGTGACAACTGACGATGATGGTACAATGACTGCTAATGACAAACTCTGGGTGCCAGACTCGGCCAAGGAACTACGACAGCGCATCCTGATTGTAGCGCACTGCGGGAGTCAAGGACACCGTGGCGTGGACGCTATGTTGACGACCATCAAGAGCGTCTTCCTGATCAGTAGCTTGGAACAACATTGCCGGCAGTTTCTGAAGCGGTGCTTGTTGTGCAAACACGTGAAGGGTAATAATGTGATCCCAAGGCCTTAGGGGCCAGCATACAATGCCAACGAGCGGAATGAAATGCTACACTGGGACTTTCTGTATCTAGGCGACAGTGTGGGAAAGAGCAAATACCTACTTGTTGTAAAAGATGGTCTTGCGCACTTTTGCGAGTTCGCTGCCTGCGATTAGCCTACAAGTGTAGTGGCTACAAGTGGATTGGTGGATTGGTCGAAACGTTTCGTGCCATCACAGATTCTAATTTCGGACCAAGGGAGCCACTTTAAGAACGAAGTTATGCGACTGCTGTGTAGATAACTTAGGATCTCATCCCAGCATACGCACCGTGGATCAATGGCACTATTGAGCGCCTCAACCTGGACATTCTACAGGTTCTACGGGTCTACTGACGAAAATGAAGTTGGACATGCACGAATGGGAGTATATCGTGCCAGTAGTGCAAGGCATTCTCAGCCATACGCCTGTAGCATCTCTAGGCGACAGATCGCCCGGTGAGCTGTTCACAGGACTGCCTCGGCCTACACCTTTTGAGGCAGTGCTAGTCGAGCGCAATGTCAAGGCAGTGATAATTACTGAGCCTGCAGATGTTCCTGCGGAAATGGTAGAGAAAATGCAGTGTAGCGTCCAAGAAATGCACAAGGAGGTGGAGAACATCCGCGAGCGTCGCCGCCTCCAGAACATGGACCGCTCAAATGGAGTACCATGCAGCTTCACTATTGGAGATTTCGTACTCTGGTCTAGAATTGACTCTCGATATCCAGTCAACAAGCTTTTGGCTCACAGGGTGGGCCCTTTTGAAGCTGTGGAAGAACACCCACACTCATACAAGATCCGCTACCTGCTAGGTAACCAGCGCTATATGGTACATAGGTCCCGTTTGAAATTTTATCGCGATGGCAATCTTGGAATCCGTGAGGAACTACTCGCGCACGTTGGAAATCAAGGCATGGTTCTTGGTGTCGACAAGATTAAAGGGCATCGCAAGGTTCAGCAATCTTGGTAGCGGTTGGTCTCCTGGATTGGCATACAGGACGAAGAAGACTCATGGGAGCCTTTACAGACACGTTTAGGTGACGTACCGGACCGTGTGGTTGCATACGTCGATGAAACCGGTGAAAATGAGCTTGTGTAAGCTGTCTCGTCAATGCAGTAAAGTTTCAGCTCCTAAGGACGCGTGCGGGCCGAGATATGGAACAACCTCAACGTGTTGAAGTGCAACTTGACCGGTAACAGTGGTCTCGTCTCAGTCTATTCTGGATACGTGACTGATTTCAGTATCAGATGGTGATTGGTTTCTATCCGGAGTATTATTCTATCGTGCGGCGAGATTTCTAAATTCATTTCTACATATTTCAGCTGCGGTGGCGTGGTGTTCTTGGAGGGCAGTGTAGGTGTTTGTACGGCAAGCAGTAATGACATGCAGTCTATCTGGAATCAAGAACATCATCTCGAGTTACATCACGCCTATCAAGCTACAGCTACTGAATCACTGATGTTCGACGCTCATGGCTGTGTGAGGACGGTTGGCTACGGTAGGAGCTAATAGTCTAGTGAACACAGCGATAGGAGTCTAGTCAAAGGAAACTCACTTCTAAACTTGCAAGCAATAGCACACCAGCGTTCCCAGCAAAGCGGAAGGTACTACAAAGTATACTTTAGTCCTCAGGGACCGCGAGCATGGCGAGCAACAAGCAGCAGTATGAAGCGGATGGAGACGTGGTGATGCAGTCGGCACACCAACCAGTATTCGAGCTCATTAGGACACCTTGGCTCGAAGATTGGAGTCACGACGCGCTGGTCAAGGGGAAATAAGCACGTGACCAGTACGAGGAGACCATCCGGCAGCGTTGTTTCGAGATTACGAAACCGCGATGAAACCTGTGAAGTCGTCAATACACTGGAAGCTGCTGGAGGTGATATGTCTCTATGAACTACGGAAAGTCGTTGACGATGTCAGTAATGAGGAAATCCTCATACTGATCAAGCAACGCATCGGCACTGTGAAGAACGAGCAGATTCCTGATCTCGACGAGCTCTTTAAAAAGAATTTGAAGATAAATCTCACCGAGAATGATATCGACGCTCGGGTGCTGAAACACTATTGGGATTTTGCCATCATTAAAGAAAAACAATGGTCTGGAGAAGATTCTCGGTGTCGGGAACCCTGACGCACAGAGATTTGCCGATCACATGAAAATGCGGTGTAGCCTTTTAATTTGACAACCTCGAACCGAGGATGGTTCTTGATGATATCAAGCGCTATTGCAAATATGAATTCAGAGAGACTAAGAAGAACTACTCCATGTGCTTTAAATCATCAAAGAGAAGGCGAGGTCTCAGCATAAATATCACTTGCTGGCAATGGAACAGAAGGCCCATTCTGCTCTCAATCGTAAACCCAGCCATGTTAAACTAAAAACCAGGTCCGGGAAGACGGAGCAACGAGCTAATGGGACCCAGAGTTTCAGCAAGAAGGCCAATACTACACCGCAGCCTCGACCGATGGGGTTAGCGTCCCCGAAGACAGAGTGTCGGCACTGCCAAGGCTCACACTGGCTTCGAGACTGCCCGAATGCGACGGCTGAAGATAAAAGTCGAGCAGTGGACAAGATGAAGGAAGTGAAAGACAGGTCACGTGTGAAGTAGATCCGGATTCCACCCCACTAGGTGAAGTGGTGGCGAGCGAGCTGTTTGTGTTACCGTATTGCGTCGATTCTGGTTCCGATTCGACCGTCATACCGCGTACTGCAGTTGACGAGCTAATACCTCTTGAAGGTGGTGTACAGGTACAGGTGTTACCTACACCGGTCGATGCAATTGTTGCAGGAGGATCAACGGTGACATGCCGTGACTCTGGGACGCTCAACATCGTCCTACAAACCGCTACACCACTGTTCGTTCATAAGAGGTGCCATGCCTGATAATGGAAGGAAATGAGTCTGATTTTCTTCTGGGCAACGACACGTTAGTATCATTGGGGATTGATGTCAATCACCAACTAGAACAGCTGGCCGGTAATGCACTTCCAGAGGATGTCGACCCGTTCGAAGGAGAAGACTGCCCGGATGCAGATCTGTTTATCACTGATATCCGAGAGAAGATAGAATACATGGGGGCTGCAGCCGGCAGTAACGGGTTTAATCGCCTTCCCTCAGAGACACTGTACTCGAGTATGAAGACATCTTTAGGATCGATCTCGGCGCCGACCCTCCTCGCACCACTACGGATCCAGCTAGTCGAAGGTGCTGAGCCTTACCGTGCGCGCTCGCGACAATACGCTCCAGCACAGCGCAGTTTTCTTCGAGACTATACGAAGCGTCTTGAACGGATGGGCTTCATTCGGCAAAACAGCCAAAACCACTGGGCTTGTGCAGCAGTAGCAGTGGCGAAACTCAAAGTGCCCGGTGAGTTCCGCATGACGATCAATTACCGACCTGTCAATGCGCTGACTGTGCCGATAGCAGGGTCAGCACAAGACGTGACCGATTCGGCTAACGAAGCCGAAGGATCTTATGGGCTCGCCGACTTCGATATACCTAAGGGAATCTGGCAACTGCCCCTTCATCCTGACAGCCAAGAGCTGATGATTATCGTAATAACTGTGGACACCAGAACGGTGTGTCACAAAGTGCAAGTGACTCAGCCACCCACTTTCAGGACGAGATGCAGAGTGTATTTGCCGAGATGTTGTATTATCGTTCACTAGTGTGGATCGACGACATCCTAGTCTACGAGAAAGACCCAGCATCATTTATCGCAGCTCTCCGCCAGTTCTTCGAACTCTGCCACGTCTACCGACTGAAACTCAGTGTCAGTAAAAGTTGTTTGCTTCAATAGGAGATCCAGTGGTGTGGACGTGCTCTCAGTGGGGTTGGTATCCGCCATGACCCTGACCGAATCAATGCCCTTCAGGAACTTCCACTACCTGCTACGACCGCTGATCTACAGCAATTCTTTTGCGCGGTAGGGTCGATGCGGGATACACTCGTGGAGTTTGCGCGGGTTATGCGTCCTCTGCATGACAAATTGGAGGCGATTCTGAGTGTTTGTGAGCGCACTAAGAAGTTGGCGGCAGGTGTGGATTTGACGTAGACGCAGGATGAGGAAGACATGTTCAAGACAGCTAAGCAGCTGCTTGGTTCGTCACAACTACTGCATTTTCCGAAGGAATTAGCCATTGTCTCCTTGTTTACCGACGCAAGCGACCTTGGATAGGGGCTCGTGGTGATCCAGGTGGACAATTGGGACTCGAACTTGCTAGCACATGAACAGCAGCACGAGCTACTGGTTTGTAAGAGTGGAACTTTCGACGCACCGGAGCGCCGATGGAGCGATATTGAGAAGAAGGCGTACCCGATTATCTGGGCCGCACGCACCCTCCTTATTCGCTCGACAGGCTTTCGACTCTTTTGTGACCATAAGACCCTGTAGCCACCAACATGTCACCTTACAAAGCAGACGTCAGATATATCCCACGAACATCGGCCACACTTGCATTTTTTCACGGTCCAGTACTGTGCGCACCCAAAGCGCGGATTGAAAACAAATTTGCAGAAAAAAAACCATGTGCTTGCGAATGCACATCGTTGTATTGGTGGCTGTTCAAGATCGCACAACTGAGTACGACAATAAGAATCGACGGTCGCAAGTGTTCAAGGTGAGGGACGAAGCCCTCCTATCGAAGGCTAATCTAGCGCAGTGCCATCTCAGTACAGCTCGGTACCCGCTGAATCAGTCCCTTTACAAACACGACGACAATTGGTCGAGTCCACAATCAATTTAAGCTACCACTCAAACTTCGGCTACATGCTGTCTTTCATACCATTTTACTCAAGCCCTATATTGCTGCAGCGATTCGCCAGAGCTCACAACGTATGTTTAAGTGCGTGTACCAGACGGCTTGGAAGGATAGCTCGTTGAAGACATCATCAATCACAAGAGGCGGAAAGCGGGCAATATCTATGGTGCCAAGTGGCTGGGATGGCAGAAGACACATGGAAGCCTGTGAGTAACTTGCAGACTGTGTAAGATATAATTCAGCGCTATCACGATCGGTGGGGCGGCCGCTAAGAGAGGGAATGTCATGAGAGCAGCTGCTCAAAGGAAATCAGCGCTCCAGTAACCGACTGTCAGGGTTTATGGTGTCATCGTGCTTTATCTCACATCAAACCGCTTGTTCCGAGATCAATTGAGCCGTTGCAGCGGTTCAAGAACAGCGGTTGGCTGTCAACAACGTCGACAAGTAAATACAGAAGTAAAGGATAGTTTTTGCCTAAATTTTGATCAAAAGATTTCAGCTCTCAATTGTCAACCAACCACGCACTACAAAGTCGAAGGTCGAAGGCTTCACCCGCCTGAGTCCTTAAGTGCCTCTTTCCTGAGTTCTACCAACCAATGATGGCATGCTCTATTGCGACAATCCTGGTGTCACCTTTGTATAATCGTTACATTAAGGACTACAGTTAGTTTGTGTGTTGTATTAAAAAAACTTTTTCTTAGTGTCGAGAATAAGCATACCGTGTATTTTTGGTAGAATTATACCTTTGTAAATACTCTGAATTTAAAACCCAGAGACCAATTGTGCCACACCAGCGTTCGAACTACATCGACATCACCCAGATAAATATGGCATCGCACATTTACCACAAGATACTTAAGATTTCATTCAATAATGCCTGCGTAGCGTTTTAAATGCTCCGGCACACTGACGTTGAAAACCTGGCGCGCGACTACCTCGTCGCTGACGGCATCGTGAACGTGAACAAACTGAAAGTGTTACGTCTAGGCCTCTATAGCCCTATGCCAAACCCAATCGAGGAATGCTGGAACCCGCTAAAAGCAAAGATGCGCCGCTTAATGGCGGAGCGCAAGCAGGAGTTCTTGCGGGGCGAATATGACACTTTCACAGCGCACCAGGCGTGTAATGGGCCCCTCCATTACATAAGTAGGTAGATTTCTTTACATAAGTAGGTGCATCAGCACACGACTAGCGTGTGCTGAAATGCTGTCATGCCATTGGCTGATATATGAGGAGCCAGACCCATTATTAGCCAATTGGACTATGACGTGTATTTGAGTGGCCAGGGCTGTGGCCTTGGTCCTAAAATAAAGTCAGAGTTGATTTTTCCTTAAACCTAAGACTCAGTCGTCCTATTGCGAGCTTCCTCAACACTATAGTGTAAGCAGGTAACGGAGTAAATACCTGGCCCGCTACACCTGGTAGCACTTTGTAGTCCTTCCAACGACCAAGTTCGACATGAGCCAAGACCTCGACCACGCTGCCTTTCTCCATCTCACTCGGATCGAGTGGGAAGCTCTCCACCGCCTTGCGCGGTGTCCGGAGAAGCCGTCGTCACGTCGCTGCTGCGCTCAGCGACGCCCGACGAGCAGCGCGTTGCGGCACAAGACTTCATGGAACGCGGGCTCGCCGATGCGAATCGGCGAGTCGCGTATCTCCACGAATGACGTCGTGAAGCTAGAGACGTCTACCTACTCCGGTGCTGGAGAAGATCGACTTCCGCTGAATCGCTGGTTTCGAGAGATCGACATCGCCATCGCCTCGAGGTTGATCGAGGCGCCTTCCGCGAAGGTCCATTTCCTCCTATCGCGGTTGTCTGGGAAAGCCAAGGAATGGGCTCTCGGCAAGTTGGTTGTCGATCCCATCGTCTTCCCCACTCTGGATACCCTCCAGAGTGACCTTCGGCTCGCGTTCGAGCCGCCGCAAGATGAATCCCGAATTCGGGCAGACTTCTTCGCCCTTCGGCAAGGCACGATGACTATGCGCGACTACGTCCAGAAGACACGACATCTGGCGTCGTGCATCGTGTCTAAGCCGATCGATATGGCCTCTCAGGTTCATGTATTCGTGTTCGGTATGCGCGAAGGCATGACGCGCTACTGCCTTACAAGATCGGACCCCTCTACGCTCGAAGAGGCATTCGCCCTCGCCCTACGCGAGGACTACGTGGTTGCGGCGTCATACGCTCACGCGCTACCTGCTTCTGCTCGAAATTCTGCGCCCGAGCCCATGGACATCGACGCTATCGATGCGACGAGCAATCGTCAGCGTTATGCAGCGCGTCGGAGCGGTGCTCGGAACAATCGTTCTCTCACCTGCTTCCGCTGTCGGAAGGTCGGTCATCGCGCGGCGGAGTGCCGCGCGCCAGCTCCAGTGCTTGCGCATGTCGATGCCGAGCCCGTGAGTTCTGACCAGCCAAAAAACGGTCAGGGTCAGTAGGTGCGGGGCGCCCTACTGGCTGGAATGGAGGTCCGGGTCCCCCGGTGGCAACCCAACCTCCTAGCCCTCCTGTGCTGCATGCACACTTTCATGCCACCACCACGCCTAGCGATTCAAGATTGATCATTGTCAGTCTTCATGTCGCCGGTGCCCGGCGACCACTGCGAGCGCTCCTTGATTCAGGAGCGACCAACAACTTCTTCCGCGCGTCGTGCTTGTCGGTACTCCCGTCGGACATCACTGTCCGCAAAGGTAGAGGGGAGGTCGCTGTGAAGTTGGCCGATGGGAAATCACGCCGCGTCGCGCGGCGCGAGATTACCCTTCCGTACACGTTCGACGGTTTCCGAAGCAGCGACGACTTTCTCGTCATTGAGATGAATTACGCGTTTGACTGCATCCTGGGTATGCCGTGGCTGACGCGCTATCAACCAGAGATTGACTGGTTGGCCCGGTCGGCCAAGCGCCGCAGTGATTATGATGTGAGCGAGGTGTTCACGCACCTCCTGGTCGCCCAGAAGGATTGGCCTCACGTCACCGTCGTGGACCGGTCATCCACGACACGTTGTGCACAGAGTGAGCGATGGCCCTCTCTGCACGGCTTGCGTAGTGCTGTTAGATGACGAGTCCCCGCGGCGACGCGGGGATGAAGACCAACTGGCGGTCGAGCAGGGGCTCCCGTAGACGAACGAGATGGCGGTCGAGCAGGGGCTCCCGTCAATTGAGCCGGTGGTCGAGCAGTTGGCGCTCCCGCTGAACACTACCGCGGTCGAGCAGGGGCTCCCGCTAGAGGGGGGTGACATCTCATCCAGCGAGAGCGACTCATCATCCTCGAGTTCGCACTCGAGGCGGCGAAAGAGGAAGTCGAAGAGGCGTCGGCTGAAACCTCGCCGAGAGCCCGTACCAAGTGACAGCTCCCCGACGGAGTCGGTATGCGTGCTTGAGTATGTATAAGGTACCTCTGGCCGCCGACGAACACTCGAGCTTGCAAACCCGCCTGGCGAGGCAGGGTCGATCACTCGACTTCCAGGTCTCTCCTGGAAGAACTTCCTTCGCGGCCTCAAGGACGATGAAATCGAACAGGTTTGCCTGATCACCGACGCCGATTCGGCGTCGCTCGAAGTGAATGCAGTCAGTGACGGCGACGCTCCCTCGCGCCCAAAGAGCGCTGAGCCGAAGTCGGCACGCGAGGAGCGCTTCGCAGCGCAGTCTTGGGAAGCGCTACGCGAATCCGGCAATCCAGTCTACGATTCCGCCCGCGAATATGAAGATGTATTTCCGGATAAGATCCCAGCTGAGTTGCCAGCTGACCGAGGAATTCGCCACGAGATCGATCTCGTGCCCGGCTCGAAGTATTGTGTGACGCGGCAGTGGCCGCTCCCGCGAGATCAGGTCCAAGCTATCGATGACTTCTTCGAGAGCCGCCGCAAGGCGGGTCATGTGCGTGAGATCACATCGCCGCACTCCAGTCCGACCTTCTGTGTGAAGAAAGCCACGGGCGGATGGCGCATCGTCCATGCCTTCAACAAGCTGAACGACGCTACCATCCCTGCCCAGACGCCGATTCCTCGGAAGGACATGGTGCTCGACGCAATGTCGGGTAGTGAGGTCCTCAGCGCCATCGACTTGACCGATGGGTTCTGCCAAATCCTCATGAGGCTGAGCGATATACCGCTCACAGCGGTAAGCACTCCCAGTGGTATGCTCTGGGAGTGGCTTGTTATGCCACAAGGCTTAAAGAATGCACCCGCCACGTTCAATCGCATGGTATCCCATGTGCTGCGCCCGCTCCGCGATTTCGCACCGACTTATTTCGATGACATCGTCGTACACAGTCGCGCTGAGGGAGGCCTCAGCGCGCTTGAAGTCCACTTGAAGCATCTGAGGCAAGTCTTTCCAGTGATGCGCGAAAACAAGCTGTATGCCAACTGAAGAAGTGTATATTCTGCGCGCCGGAGATTCCGGTGCTTGGCTGCTTTGTGAGCAAGAACGGCGTCCACGCCGACCCCGAGAAAGTGCCGTCGATATGTGCGTGGCCTACTCCACAGAATCCCACTGAACTGCGTCAGTGGCTGGGTCTCGCAAATTATCTCCACAAGTACACGAAGAATTACGCCAGATTGATCCAGACGCTCTCTTCGTTGTTGAAGAAAGATGTGTCGTGGTCGTGTACTTCCGCACATCAAGCCGCCTTCGACTCGGTGAAGAAGAGCCTCGCCGAGGCCCCAATCCTCGCGCTCCCGGATGACTCGAAGCCTTTTCACGTCGTCTGCGACGCGAGTGATTTCGCAATTCGATGAAGAAGGTCGAGAGCGTGTCGTAAGCTACTAGTCCAGGCAGATGAAGCCGGCGGAGCGCAACTACCCTGTTCACGACAAGGAGCTCCTTGCGATGCGCTACGCTCTGATCAAGTTCAGAGTGTACTTGTTGGGTGAGGATACCTTCGCGGTGTACACCGACCATGCATCGCTGAGGACAGCGATGAAGAGTCCTCATCTCTCCCAGCGGATGGCCCGCTGGCTTTCGTTCTTCTCTGAGTACAACTTCGTTGTCCACTACAAACCCGGCAAGAACAACATTTCTCGCCGACGCTTTGTCTCGGCGTCCCGACTACGACCCACGCGGTGCATTGGGTCGCCAAGCTTCGCTGGATGAAGACGATGTAGACGAGTGTGCCACGTGCGAGGCGTCAGGCGTCAACCTGTCGAGCGTCTCCCCGGTAATGCCACTTCGCGACGAGATCCGAGCTGCTTACGACCATGACTCGATGTGCTTTAGTATCCTGGAGCATCTCCGCTCTCCCAGCGCCGATACACTGGGAGCCCTTTCCCGCTCTGTACGAAACAAAATCCACCGAAATCGTCTCGAGGACGAACTGCTGACGTACAGCATCGACAACTTCGATACCCCACGTGTCGCTGTCCCTAACGACCCCGATCTGCGCTCACGGATTATCCATGAGTTTCATGATGCCCCGCTGGGTGCTCATTTCGGTCGCGAGAAGACGTTTGCCGCTGTGTCACGCGACTTTTATTGGCCCCACCTGTACAAATGGGTACGTAAGTGGGTGCGCACCTGCGAGATCTGCCAGCGCGTGAAACCTGCCTCGTCTTCGCAAGCTTCCCTGCGTCCTCTACCGGTGGCCACCGAGGCCTGGCGCTCGGTGTCGATGGACTTCATCTTCGGGCTCCCACCCGATGCTAAAGGACGCTCAGGTGTCTTGGTGTTCGTAGACCGCTTCAGCAAGATGGTCCACCTGATTCCGGTGTCGGATTCGATCACCGCGGCAGATACCGCGGTGCACTGCATCGATGCGGTCTTCCGCCATCATGATCTTCCTGAATCCATCGTCTCCGACCGCGACCCGCGCTTCACGTCGGCCTTCTGGTCGAAGCGCTTCGAGCTACTGGGCTCGAAGCTGTTGATGTCCACAGCAGCCCATCCGGAAACGGACGGCCAGACGGAGCGCGTAAATCGCGTCCTCGAAGACGTCCTTCGAAGCTACGCGACGTCGTTCTCCAGCTGGAGCTCGTTTCTGTCTCTGGCCGACTTCGCGCTGAACAACACGGTACACGCGTCGACTGGGCTGACGCCCTTCTTCATTAACAACGCGCGACACCCGCGTGTCCCTGCTCTTCTCGCCGTGGGCTATCCCACAGCGCCGTGTGTCTCCACTCTGGGTGGGGAAGAAGCTGCCGACAAGCCGTCTACTCAAGCTCCAATGTCTCCCGTGGCAACACCGGTACTGGGTCAGCCGGTACACACACCGGTTGCTAATGATATCTCGAGTGTATCCCTCGTCCCCACATCGGTCAACGCAGTGACACGTTCGGCATCGAGCCCACTTGCGCCGGCTAACTACGCGCCGAAGCATGCGGCGCGACCAATCGACTCCGCAGTCGTCTCCGACTTTGTACTACAGCGCCAAGCGGTCACCCGCTATGTTCGTGACGCACTGCAGGACGCAGTGGACAAGCAGTAGGAGAACGCTGATAAGGCTGGCCGCAAGAACACGGCCGTGTTTACGACAGGCGAACGAGTGCTCCTGTCGACTGAAGGTATCAGAAATTCTGCGGTTACCAACCTCGGCGCGAACAAACTCGCGCCGCGCTTTATTGGGCCGTTTACGGTGATCAAGACCATTGGTGACGCTTACACTCTGGATATTCCTTCGCCACTACGGCTACATCCGACGTTCTACGTCGGACGTTTAAAGAAATACCATCCGTCCGAGATCCCGGACGCTGATTCGTCCTCGAGTGACGCGGCAACTTTCCAGCGAGATGGTCCTCCTCCTTTGATCGACTCTTCGGGCGCTCAGCGTTGGATCGTTGAGCGAATCGTTGAACCATGACTTTCGCCCGTGTCATGGTACCCGTGACGGTCACACTGAAGCGTTTCCACAGGGTCGCGCCCTGCGGGACAAGGAACAACACTATCGCGTGCGTTGGCTGGGACTCTCCCCAGGTGAAGATACTTGGGAGCCGCGCAGTCGCTTGCGGGAAGACGTTCCCGACATCGTGAACGAATACGAGAAGACACTCACGCTCCGAAGTGTGAGTGAGCCGGGTGCTGATATCCGCGGTGAAGAAGGCGACCAGCCTCCGCGGGTACACGGAGGCGCTCGCCATGATGATTAAGAAGAAAACTGGAGTTGACGCCGGGATCGAGCCGTTGACCAGCTACACGAGAGCTCGGCACTGTACCGCTGAGCCACTTGGTGAGAAGCCGAGTGAACAAATGAGTGAGTAAGTGAGTGAGTGAGTGAGTGAGTGCGGCGTGAGTGACGCGAGGTTCCACGACGACGAGTGAAACCCCAGCTCGCAGGTCACCTATATTCCGACGTCGCAGTCGCCTGGGTCTACAAGATACTTCTTCGTACGCTGTGCAGTCGCACATCGTCGCTCAGTCAACTGAGTGAAGTGGTTGTCGTCCCCGTATTCGCAGTCTCAAGTACCTCGTGCGCTGTCTTCGTGATCCTCGTGTCTGCTAGAGCATCGTGGACGTTCCACGATGAGCGTATCCTCAAGCACAAGGAAGTCTCCAGTCGGCGCTCAGCCTTTGCGTCTGTGGTGGTCATCGTGCCAGCGTTTCCTTGCAAAAACACTTGCTCGTGCACTTGTCGCGGAGTTTGGTCTCCGTGGGAATCGAACTCACGCGTACTGCGCGTGGGCATGCTCCGTTACCGGCTCGGACACGACGTCGCAGAGATTTTAATGCGCCTCAGGACAATTCCAAAGGTCCAAGCTTCAATCCACCAGAACCTCACCTGGCGCCTCGAAGCCCACGTGTGTCGACACCAGCGCCAGCGACAGCGACGGTGGCCTCCAAGCTGTTGTCTGAGATGGCTTCTCGCTCTGCACGCTCGCTGCCGAGCGTGGTGTCTCTTGTTGATACACCAGTGGCTTGATGTCGTGAGTGTCGCCGATGTCGCCGCTGTCTCCGCCGTTCCAGCCATCTTCTCCAATGTTCTTCATCAGTGCTTATGTTGCGTAAGTGCAACTTTAAGAGGGGGGGGTAATGTAATGGGCCCCCCCTTTTTGGCAGAGGCTCCCGTTACTCCATTACATAAGTAGGTAGATTTCTTTACATAAGTAGGTGCATCAGCACACGACTAGCGTGTGCTTAAATGCTGTCATGCCATTGGCTGATATATGTGGAGCCAGACCCATTATTAGCCAATTGAACTATGACGTGTATTTGAGTGGCCAGGGCTGTGGCCTTGGTCCTAAAATAAAGTCAGAGTTGATTTTTCCTTAAACCTAAGACTCAGTCGTCCTATTGCGAGCTTCCTCAACACTATAGTGTAAGCAAGTAACGGAGTAAATACCTGGCCCGCTACAGGGCGGCACTGATGAAGGAAGCGGTGAAAAAGAGCGAGAGTGTAGTAGCACGCCGACTTGTATAGCGCTACAAGAGGCACTGCGTGCGTCATTGCTTTGCTGTGGAGTGAGGTGATGACATGCAATTCGGAGCTTAGGTTAAAGTTTTGCAGTTTGCTTGGAATATGTGACAGTGCATTTTGCAAGACATGTAAAATGATTTGTTTTGTCCATTAGAGCTCATTCGTACATACAGAGTATGTGTAACAGTACCATTCTAGAATTCTGGAACGCTGTAGTACAATTCTGGAATGGAGTTTACACATGTGGATAGAAAACATCTGATGATTTGATCGCTATATATTTTCATAGTTCGCATGCGAAGAGATAGTAGCCATTATTCGCCCTATCTGTTTGCTGAGATAATGCAAGACGTAAAATGCAGTTCCTCGGTCATTTCCGAATTTTCTATCTACAATATTAGGCCACTATGGTACGCTCCCAAGACCGCTAAGACCGCGCCGCTGAGACGCTCAACGAGGCCGACTTTCGTGCCTCCACTGCCGAGTTATTTGAGCGGGAGGAACGTCGCAAGGCAAAGGTCGCTCAAATCGTCGTACACAGCCGCAGAGACGACAATGACGAAGGGGACAACTCCGGCGTGGGAACTTTGCCGTCCGTCTTTGACTTCTGCTTACAAGCTGAAGGGCCCGATGGGGTGCTCAAGCTCACCAACTTTGCGCCAGAGGAGTTCGACCATGTTTGGGCAGCTGTGTACCCTCATTTGCAGGGGAAATGGAACGTGGGCCGCGGTAAAAATGCCGCTACGCTGCGCGCGACGTTTTCTTTATGACGCTGAGTTCGCTCAAACATCTTGGAAAATGGGACACCGTTGCTCGAGTTTTCAGAATCCCGCCATCCACTTTCAGAAAATGATCCGCAAGTTTATGGATATACTGTCTCCTATTCTCTACGAAATGTACGTAGAGAATGCGAATGACCAGTGGACACTGGGGAAGATTGTACGATCAGGGCATGGGTTGAAGTACTTCCCGTATGCTCGATATGCTACGGACGTTACCTTTCAGCATGCTAACAAACCCAGTGGTAGCATGAGCGAGAGCTTACGCTATTACAGTGGCAAACACCACTTGTATGGCTACAAAGTGGAGGTGTCGGTGCTGCCGAACGGTGTCGCGATTAATTGCACGGAGCACACCGGTGGGAGCACGCATGACGCTGAGATTTTTCGCAGGAACGCAGCATTTCATTCGCGAGCTCTTCACAAACACTCTAGTGATGCCAATGTGCGAGACGAAGGGAGACTACAAGACAAGTATCCGAAAGAATGGGCGGTGTTAGTCGATAAGGGCTACCAGGGTATGGCGCGTGAGTACCGAGCAATTCACCCCATTAAAAGCGGGCGTCTGCAGCCGCTCTCGCTCGAGGACGCCAGCTTTAACGACGAGCTCGCGCATGACCGTGTCATTGTTGAGAATTTTTTCGGTAGATTGAAGTCTCTGTGGGGAATTTGTTCCGACAAGTGGAAGTTTGACGAGACCTCTTACGACCTATACTTTCGGGCTTGTGTCGCTCTTACAAATGTCAATATTCGATTAAGGCCTCTTCGGAACGATGACGGAAATGACAACACCAAGTACGACACTCGTTTGCGCGAAATTGGAGCAAGTACACTCGAGAAGCAAACAAGAAAGCGGAAGCGCTATCAAGCCAATCGACAGGCAAGGCTTCGTACGGCATACCGTCGGCGGACTAGTCTCTCATGCTCCATTTATATGGGAGTTGAAGAAGACTGTAGCGACGACGATACACAGTTGTGATATTGTCACCTATAAAAGCAAGATACGGAGTTGTATTTGTGAAGTTAGTACGAGTCAGCGTAATTATTGGAGCATGCGTTCCGATAGACTACCATATTCGCTAAGTGCAGATCAAAGCCAAAAACTACCTTAAATCTAACGATATACCAATCTAAAATACGAATTTGCTACGAATTTGAGAAATTGAACAATGTTCTGTCATATTCCAAGTAAGTAATTTTGAGCCCTATTGTGTGCGTCCCTGTTTTTTTCGCTTTGTAGTTTGGTTGGTAAATATTGATGTTTGGTCGGGAAATGGTGTACACCTTTTCCAGTCCAATAAGGCCAAGCGCAAATGGTATTAGCCAAGTGCGAGAGCAGTTTGGCCAACAACAAAAGCGAATTGATGAAGAGCAAAGGCAAATTGGCGCAACCTATCAATATGCATACTTGAAGATCATTCGTTAGCGCAGTGAATGACTGCGTATGTAGGCAGCGCACGTAGGCTTCGCGCCTTCACACGCTCTGCATTCCTTCATTCCGCCAATGCGCACGCGATCTCTTTGGTTCCGCCAATAAGCAGCCTCAAACCGAGCCCAAAGGGGAATTCACGAGCTTCAACATACTCTAGCGAGATCTTCCTCGCCTCAAAGGCTTCTCGTTTCGGTCTCATTCCTCCATTTTCTCCCTTCGACGCTGATGCCGACTAAGTATCGCCGCTACACGCTCTACACGAAGCTTCGCGTGCTTGAGGCTGCCCGTAATGGTCTCGACTGGGAAGCTGTCGCTGGAGACAACAACGTGAATCTCAGCACTGCTCGCAATTGGGTACAGCGCTACCCCAACTTTGAGGACGTGATCAGCCCGGCGCCTCGTGGTGGAAAAACCGCGCAAAAGATGACCCCAGCATGCGTGAAGTTCCTACAAGATCAGCTCGCCACTGACCCCGACCTCACGCTACGGCAGCTTGCAGACATGCTCGAGACATCGCTTTGTGTAACGGTGTGCCCTCAAACCGTGAAAAACCACCTCGATGCTGCTCTAATCACCATGAAGCAATTCCACAAAGAGCCCCAGTACATGAACACTGCGCAGAACAAGCTTAAGCGCCCTGATTATCTCATTCAGCTGCAGCGTTATCAAGCGGCTGGTAAGACGATCATCTACATGGACGAGACCAATTTCAATCTCTGGTCTACTCGCACTAGAGGGCGCAGCCGCCGTGGCCAGCGTGCTGTGAAGAAAGTTTTTGCTGGTGGCGGCCAGAACTTGCAAGTGATTGCGTGCATCGGCATCGGCGGCGTCGTGCACTACGAGCTGCGATTCGGCGGCAACAAGTATCTGAACTCGAACGAGTTCATCCGAGCCACGCTGCGAAAGGTTGAGAATCTCGACAACGTCGTTCTTGTCCTAGACAACGCGCCATGCCATGCTCGAGCTGAGCACGTCTTTGAGGAGCCTGAGTTTGCTGGTGCTACACTGCTGCGTCTTGGGCCTTATTCGCCCATGCTGAACCCGATTGAGAATGTATTCTCTGCGTTCAAGTCTGCTGTTAAGGATTACATGACCGAGCACCGTGCAGACATTCTTGCTGTCCCTGAAGGTGTCACGATGAAGGCGCACAGACAGTTCCATCTCACACGCGCTGCTCGCTCGAAATTCCCTGAGGTTGCTACACCAGGTCTGTGCGAGGCATGCTACCGCCACAAGCTCACCTTTCACGTGAAGGTTACGGACCTCGAAGACATGCCTGTAGGCCGTTGAAGCGAGCCAGACGAAGTGCGTGCATCACGACACGCAATCACTGTGTAAGTGCATATGTAGTGTAGTAGTTCTTCCAATTTGGCTTTGCTCTTTATCAATTCGCTTTTGTTGTTGGCCAAACTGCTCTCGCACTTGGCTAATACCATTTGCTCTTGGCCTTATTGGACTGGAAAAGGTGTAGTGTCACGACTATTAACCGTGTACTTACGATTTCCTCACGCGTTTTGGAATTTGATTTGTGCTAAATCCACTTCTAATTACTAAAAACTAAAGCATTTACAGTAGCGCAAGTCAGAATCTGCTGTCTTTCAACGATTTGAGGTAGAAATGAAATCTGTGGGATGATTGCTAAATCGGTGCTCCATTATTATTTACTACTTACTTCGAAGTAGTGGGTGAACGGTGTACCTTTCATTTTTGATATTGTGCGCTTAAAAACAATTCCGTGCACTCTTCTTTAATTGGGAATTTTTAACCGTACAGATCTGGCTTGAGCTAAAATCCACTTATGTACGATCTACGGAAATACGATCTGGTCCGTTTCTAAATACCAGAAAATTTGCAAGCGAGTGGCTCGACGATTACAGGACCAAAACGTCAGAGGATCAAAAACTCCATAGCACGAACAGAGACACGCGAATGCAAACATCAAATCAAAGTGCTGCGGCACACGGGCGCCGATAGGCCAAAACTCAAATTCTTTTCATCCAATACCACTAAGTATTGTGTTGGGTACGCGACAAAAGCGGGGGTTACTTCTTGATATTAGTAAGCAAGAAGCAATCCACTCGTCCTAGCGGTTAAAAAGAGGGGAGGCATCACACCCACCATTTCTGCTTGGAGTCCGCATCACTCAACGGGTCACGACTGCCAGACACCATGCAGCGCTTCCAGGTGCGTCCTACAGGCGTGGCCGCAACATGTTAACAATGTACTAAATGAATTATCGGCCGTGTATATACAGACTGCTCTCCGCAACAAGAACGTGTGGCAACGTGCGGCCGTCTTTGACGTGCACCACGCCAGCGCTGCGGCCCGTCGTGAGGCTTCGATGGCCATGTCGGCCCGTAGCTTCAGCTCGCTGCCCGACCACGAGGTTGTAGGTCTGCCAGCGCTGTCCCCTACTATGGAGGTGGGTACGATTGCCAAGTGGAACAAGCAGGAAGGCGACCAGATCTCGGCCGGCGACGTTGTTTGCGAGGTGGAGACGGACAAGGCCGTCGTCGACTACGAGGCCACTGATGACTCGTACTTGGCCAAGATCCTGGTGCAGGCCGGCTCGGGAGAAATTGCCGTGGGCCAGCCGATCTTCGTCACTGTAATGGAGAAGAAGGATATGGCCGCCTTCAAGGACTTTTCGGCCGACGCCGCTCCTGCTGTGGAGGCCGCTCCGGTCACGCCCGCCGTTGAGGCCGCCCCGGCTGCTGCTCCGGCCACGCCGGCCCCGGCCGCTGCTACTCCTGCTTCTACTCCCGCTTCGGGCCGCGTATTTGCCAGCCCTCTGGCCAAGAAGGTGGCTCGTGAGTCTGGCGCCGTGCTGTCTGTGATCAACGGTTCGGGCCCCAACGGCCGTATCGTCAAGGCCGACGTGGACGCTGCTCTGGCTGCTGGAACCGCCGCTCCGGCCCAGACTGCGGACGCTGCGGCCCCCTGCTGCGGCTGCTACTGCGGCACCGACCGCCACGGCCAACTACACGGACTACCCGATCAGCCCGGAGGCCCAGGCCGTCGCCCAGCAGTTCACGCAACAGAAGCTGGACGTGCCGCACTACCACTTGTCGACCAACCTGACGATCGACAAGCTTCTGGACGCGCGTGCACGTCTGAACGCCGGCCGTGGCGAGGAGGAGCAGCTGTCTGTGAACGACTTCATCGTACGCGCCGCTTCGCTCGCTATGCGCAAGGTGCCGGACGCCAACTCGAGCTGGAAGGGCTCGTTCATCCGTCAATTCAAGGACGTGAACGTGAACCTGATGGTGTCCACGTCTGCCGGTGGCGTTGTGGCCCCCGTGTTGAACCAGGTGAACCGCAAGGGTCTGGACGACATTAGCAAGGAGACGCAGGCTGCTGTGGCCAAGGCCAACGACGGTGAGTTCGAGTCGGTCGACCTGGCCAACGGCACGTTCACGATTTCCAACGTGGGCCAGTTCGACGTGCAGTCGCTGGCAGGTATCGTGCGTCCGGACCAGGCCTGTCTTCTGGGTCTGGGCACGATCGAGAAGAAGGTGGTGCCGAACGATGACCCCAACGCTGAGCAGATTTATAAGTACGCGCAGGTGATGACCGCCACGCTTGCTTGCGACCACCGCGTCATTGACGGCGCTGTCGGCGCGCAGTGGCTAGCTACCTTTAAGGAGCTGGTGGAGGACCCGCTCAAGATGATCCTGTAAGTGGCTCAAAAAGTCCCAAGTCACCGTGAAGCCGCCAATAAGCGAGTAAGCGATCCCCGAAGGTGTTTGGTTTCATGGTGCTCCAACCGACCTGAACGGCGCTGAACGACTTGATTTTTTTGTCGTGGTCGTGCACTCCTGTGTTATCGTTGCTGACCACGACGTGTTGGCGCCCTGATCGGACTGTAGCAAGCTCCGGTACAATATGTAACTGGAGCAATAGATTGAGGTGGAGGAAGTTGGTAAAAAAACGAATCTTTGGCCATGCTCTGGACTACTTTGAAGTTTGACTTATGCGATCAAAGACGACAGCGCATAACCTCGAAGCTCAGCGTTCCAATCTTTGCAGGTGGCACGTATTGCGTCATTTTATGCCGCTTGGAGCGCACTAGGACTTCCGGTATGTTGTCAGTGCGTAGGCTGTGGCATTAACGAACCCACCGTCAACCAGCAACAACCATGGCCCCGGCATCCCACTTTTGGGACGAATGAGAGCGCAAGTACGCACCCGTCGGTAATGACTTCACGCTACACTACATCGACGTCGGTCCTCGCGACGCCACCCCGGTCGTGCTCGTCCACGGATGGCCCGATCTATGGTTTGGTTGGCGATTCCAGATCCAAGCGCTGTCTAAAACGCACCGCGTGGTCGCGCCGGACTTGCGCGGATTCGGTCGCAGCTCAACTCCCCAAACCGTCGAAGGCTATGGCACCAGAAGGTGACGGGGGACCTCGCCGGACTGCTGGACTTCCTCAACATTCCTCGCGCTGTGTTTGTGGGTCATGACTGGGGTGGTGCATTGATCTGGTGCATGTGTTTGTTCCATCCGGAGCGCGTTATCGCTGCATGTGGTATCTGCACGCCGTACTTCCCGCAAGGCGATGCCTGCGTGGAGTACGACAAGCTCATCCCCGCGATCCCTCAGTTCTTGTACATGAAGCTCCTCGGAGACTCGAAAAGAGCGGCTAAGCTGCTCGATAAGGACCCGCGTCGCATTTTCACGGCCATGTATCGTAAATAAAACGAGTTCGCGGGGGATTTCGAGTTTTTGAAGATGGTAGAAAACGTCAATGACTCCACCGACTCCGTGCACACGCAGCGCTCCGAGTTGCTGTCGGACGCTGAGTTGGACTACTACGTAGCCGAGTACTCGCGTTCGGGATTCTTCGGATCATGCAGCTACTACTCGCAGCGCAAGTGCGACTTTGAGGATGAGAAGGACTTGCCTCGTGTGATCAAACATGAAGCGCTCTACGTTGGCGCTGTGGACGACCCAATTCTCAAACCTGAGCTGGCTGCAGGCATGCCTCGCGTGATGCCTAATCTCAAGCAGGAACTGGTACACGGCGGTGGCCACTGGCTGCTATGGGAGAAGAAGGACGAGGTGATTGATATCCTCCAGCGCTGGCTGAAGAACCTGGATTTATCTAAAACTGCGGCAGGTCTATAACGAATTAATAGCTGTAGTGGTTTGCTTTAGATACTGGCTTAACGAGACGCTAGAAATATTCAATGCTTTGATGCTGGAAAATCGGCATTCACCGAATTATTTTATTGTTGTTTGTCGAAGATCTGTACGTGCACTGAGTGAGTGTACTCAGTCCCTCAGGGAACCCGAAAAAATAATATGCATAAAAATGAATCCTATTTTTTTAATTTAATTATTAATTCTTACCCCTCAATTCATTTTTGAAGTTGTTACAATCCATTCATAAATTGCCAAGGTACAGGCCAACAAAGTCCACAAGGTCGCTTGCTACCAGCCATTTACAATACAGGCTGCCGGCCACGTCCAAACCTACAAAACATCCATTTAGAATTCAATCTACAGTCTTCTGGACACCCCTCTACCGGTACAGTGCCCTCTCTGCCCATCATGGTCCTAACGAGCAGCCAAATTTGCTCAATGCTCTTCACTGAGGTTGGTGACGGCTTCTACAACTGCACGACCTGCGGCAAGCAGTACAAGAAGGGCAACGGCTACACGAATCTACTAAACCACCTATGACGCAACCACGAGGACTATGAGCAAGAAGCCCAAGAAGCTGCGCGCCGCCAGAATTCCCTAAACCTTCGCCTAGTTAGCCAACGTACGCGGGGTCTGCACCTTTGGTTCGAATGGGTGATTTGTGAGCGCCTCCCGTTCGCATTTGTGGAGCGAGGGCTCACCCGGCTGAATATGGCACTTTCTACCGTGTCAGAGGATACGCTACTCCGCTATATAGTATTGCTGTTCGAGGTAGTTGAGGGCCGTGTAGCCAGTGAGTTACCCGAATCATTTGGTCTCGTATTGGACGGCTGGACAAGCAGCAACCGTCACTACGTTGCAATCTTTGCGGTAGTTGGCAGTGCCATCGGTAATACCGGTAAAACCGGTAGCAGCGCGGCCGGTGAGTACTACGAGGACTTAGAGTGCTTATCATGTCGCTTTGTGCTGCTAGCTTTCTCGCCTGTTGAGACGGAGGAAGATCTTAGCGCACAGAGCCAGTATGACCTAATCGCTGATACGCTGTCGCGATACAACAAGCCCTGGAGCGCAGTGAATTTCATGGATGGCGATAACTGCTCCGTTAACCAGTACATTGGCCGATAGGAGGGTGCTATACCGCTAATCGGATGCGCTAGCCACCGCTTTATTTTAGCGGTCAAGGACTTCCTCAAGAACGAAGACGAGTTGATAACCAAGGTCCATACCTTGATGTCCACGTTGCGTACGATCAAAGGTAGAGCCATTCTTCGCCGCGTCTCCCATCTGTCACCTCTGCTGAGGAACGACACCAGATGGTCGAACACGTACGAGATGGTAGAGCGCTACGCCAAACTCCAGCCGGCAATTGTTCAGCTGGGCCTCAATGTCCTCGTGGAGCATGATGTGCAACCTCTCCTACTACGGCGTGCGGAGCACGAGCGCGTCAAGGCGCTTCTTAAAGATTTAGCAGCTTTTGAAGCCGTTACCAAGGAGCTGCCGAAGTCTACGCTTACTTTGTCCGCTTCGCGACGTCTTTTGACCAGGTTGTAAAGGAGTACCCAGCCCTGAAGCCTCGGCTGTCAACAACGGCATCTGTAGTGAACAACCCCAATTTAGAGTAAGGTCTGGGCAAGTTACAGCGTGGGGAGGCGCTAAACGTTGCGGAAAAACTAGCCTGCACTGAATTTAGGTCGCCTGATCTCGAACGGTCGTCTTCAAGAGTCGCCGAGGAGTGCTCTATTGTGAGAGCAGCGTTCAAGAAACGCAAGGTCGTGAAGCGTTCGCACTACGTTGACGTCGCGTACATCCCGCCAACGTCTAACGAGTGTGAGCGCTTCTTCTCTCTTGCTAAGCTGGTGCTGTCTGATCTACGGAAGCGAATGTCTCCAGCCAGGCTTGAGATGATAATGTTTCTGAACTACAATCGCGACTTGTGGGACCTGAGTGCGGTGGACAAGGTACGCTCGAGTATGGGCCGGAATAATGCAAATAACTATTAATTTACTCAGCTCACATCGATGTATTAATCTTAGTATTGCATTTTCGGGTTCCCTGTAGTCCCTACCATAACATGGTCAGACTAGACCATCTAAGGTCAGTGTCTTTCGATAATCGATGATCAAAATTTAGCCATAGCCGAACTAGGACAAGCTCACTCCCCGTCATCTGTATTGTGTCACCTTTTGATCTCCGTTCTAATTACTGCTCCGCAGCCTTCTTGGCCTGGTTGGATTTGTAGATGTCACTGCGCTCGTGCAACACGAGTTTGATCCGAGCCATGGACTTCTTGACCTTCGTCCGTCGCGACGGGTTGGGCATCGTCAGGTTCTTGACACGGCATTGCTGAAGCTCCGTGAGCAGGGCGTTACGTTCCTTGAGCAGCACACAAACCAGAGCTTGTGCAGGTCATCGGTGCTCTTCTGACGTTTTCTAATCGATGGATCATCGTAAACAGACACTAGACTGTGCGCTGCGTCTTCTGTTCCTCCAATATCTTGTCCAGAATGGGGTCCATCCAGTCCTCAAACTTGCAGTAGTTGTCGTTAGGCACCAGCAAGTTGCTAATACGATTAATGCCACGGCGACGCAGACCTTTGCCCTTTTAAGAGAAGTCTCCGATGTATGTAGGACCCAGACACTTGATGAAAACCTCTTCGAAACTACCAGCCGACGACACGATCACATCCACCATCTTATGTTGCGCTAGGAAGCGCAGTGTCTCGCGCAGGTCACTAGAGATGAGGTTGGACGTGTAGCCCAGGAAGATCTTGGTCTTCACAGTCTTACGGAAATCTGCAATATCCAGGCCTTCCAGGACCACCTGCTTAAGCCCACACTGGCCGGAACCTGCGTCAGGCTGCTGGCCTCGGCGCCCTCGCCTACCACCTCCTGCACTGGGAAGAAGTCCTCGAGCCGCGACGGGCCGTTTGGCCCGCATTCTCTGTTGATGGCACTAAGTTGGCTTAAGTACGATCTGAGTCCAATCTGAATCTGATTCCGTCGAATTTTTTTTTATCGGCATGCTATTATCCAGATTTCACAGCCAATTTTGTCCAGGTATGGAATTTATTTTTTGTTTCCGAGAAAAGCATTTTTTTTTCTCACAACCACCGATTGGAAAAACAAGCCACACGGCAGCTATCTGACCCCGCGAGTGCTGTCCCCCTTTTCCCCTTGCCGTGGCACGGACCCACAAAACTGCCATGATCAAGGCACAGATGCAGGGATACTGAATATTGCATTTTTATCTATTGCTAATCAAAGCAGAAAATAAATAATTGGGTTAGAGAACTGACTAGACCAAAATGGATTATTGAGCTTCCTCAACTCAGAAAATAAATTGTTGGTGCAGCAATATTGATACACAGCAAGGGCACAAGTATTAAAGAATGTAAGGCTGAGTAAACGACGCCCAATAGATTATTGGTGCTACAACGGGAGCGAAAAGAATTATTTGGTCCTTCTCCTCCAATAGATAATTGGTGTTTTCTTATTGCAATAATTGCGGCACCAATTTATTTTTCGGCATCCCTGCACAGATGGCGGAGAAGGCTCGCCTCGAAGAAGAAGAAGCACGCCGGCGAAACGACACTCAGGTTGCAGACCTTGAAAGCGCGCGAACGCGCTCCGAGAAAAAAGGCGCGTTTTTTTTAATCCGCGCGAGCGAGCGCCCGAGTGACGATCCCGTTATCCCCATACTACAGGAGCTAAGGACGCAGAGGAAGAGGCTGACACAGAAGAAAAAGAAGAGAGAATAGAAGAGCAAAAATCCAAAGAAGGAGCATCAGAAGAAGAAAATGAGGAAGTAAATTTTAAAGAAGAGGAAGCTGAAGAAGACGAAAGTGAAGGAAATGAATCAGCTACTGCTGAAGAAGATTACGAAGAGGACATTAAGGAAAAGTCTTCTGGAGTAAAGGTGGGCAAGGGAAACAAACGGTCACTTTCGGATGTGGACGATGAGTATTTGGTTGGGATCCCTGCCTTTAAGAAGGAACATGACTCTATTGAGGGGTACCGGTTTCAGGCGGTAAGCACCCATAAACCGGTAGCCAAACCGGTCCAACACGATCCCGCGATAATTACGGTACGTTGATTAGACGAGTAGGATGATTGGACGAGTGCAGAGTGTTGGTGATTGGATGCACCAATTGATTGGATGACCTAGGTAGTGAGGACTGTGTAAGCTCCGATAAATCAATCACTTCGGAATCTTCCTTCTTCCCCTCAAGTGTCTTCGCTCCGGTCTACTCCCCGAGTGGTGACTCTTCCCTTCGCTCCGTACAAGCCCAACGTTGCCTAAAACCCGTGACCTCTATCAGGTTATGAGCCCAAGTAACATGTCCTCTGCGCAAGACGTTTCAGCTAAGGTCTCCATCGACAAGTTCAACGGTGACAACTACGCGACGTGGAGCCGCTTCATGCGTGGTGTGTTCCTGGCCAAGTCAGTATGGCATGTCGTAAGCCGAGAGACGACTCCAAGCTTCCCGGACCCTCGTGCGAAGGACGAATATGTCAAGTCGAGCAACATCGCGTTCGGATTGATGCTGCTCCACGTGGATGCGGACTACCACCACGTGGTCGACAACTGCGAGGAAGCGTGGACCGCGTGGGCGCGCTTGAAGACGTTGTACGGTGGATCGCAGAAGGCAGGTCGTATTTACCTGAAGCGACAGCTCTTCAGCATGGAGATGTCTGAAGGCGCAAATGTATTGCATCACTGCAATGAAGTTCTCAACATCAGCGCCAAGCTTAGTAGCATCGGCGCTAAGATGGAGGACGAGGACGTTGCGATCTGCTTGTTGCGCAGTCTCCCCAAGAGTTACGAGAACGTCGTGCTACACCTGGAGATGAGTACTGCTGAGCTGAAGTCGCAAGACGTTGGGAAGGTGCTCAAGAACGAGCATATCAAGCGACAAGGCGAGAAGACCTCTGCGGTGAAGACTGAAGACGCGGCGAAGGCGTTCAGTACCGAGCGGGAGTCTCGCCAGTGTACTTACTGCGGAAAATTGGGGCACGTGATTGAGAAGCGCTGGACCAAGCCGAAGGATGAGAATCGAGGAGGCCGACGCGGCGGCAGCAGTCGTGGACGCGGGGCAACAATGTCCAGTTGCGAAACGACGACTACGACCACGGCTATAATCGCGTGGCATTTGCGGTTTCGTTGGAATGTGGAGTTTTGACTGATAAGAGTATGTCCGGGCTGTGGGCAGTCGACAGCGGTGCTACACACCATATCTGCAATGACAAAATTAAGTTTGTCATGCTGAACGAACGAGAGGAAGGCGAGCTGAAGGTCGCTGATGGCACGAACGTTGCAGTTAAGGGTGTGGGGACCATCATCGAGCGTGTGGTTCTGCCCATCGGCGATGAGCGCGAGATCGAGATCAACAACGCGCTCTACGTGCCGAAGATGAAGAAGAACTTGCTTTCGGTGCCGCAGATAAAAAACCGGCAAATTTCAAGTGGTGTTCGACGGTGAAACCATGCACGTTGCGCACAAGGATTCGAAGGAAGTGGTGGCTATAGCAGATCTCGTAGACGGTCTTTACTGGCTGCGCACACCACTATGCTCGATAAACGCAGTGACTTCGAAGTCGAGCGTTGACTTGCACGCGCGCATGGGCCATGCTCCTATCGACGTGCTACGCAAGATGGTCAACAGCGGCATGATCAAGGATGCCAAGGCACCTTTGAAGTCAAGTGAGCAAAGTGTCTGTCGTGGGTGTCAGCAAGGGAAAATGGTCCAGAAGTCGCTCCCCAGTAACTGCGACAAACGCAGTTACAACACGTTCAAGTTGCTTCATTTCGACATCTGCGGCCCCATGGAAGCAGAATCGTTGGGTGGGAGCAAGTACTTGCTGCTCATCGTTGACGAAGCCAGTGGATGCATGAAGGGTTTCTGCTTACGAGCCATGTCGGACGCTGAAGAATGCCTCAAGAGGTATATCACGAAGGTACAGACGCAATTCGGCAAGCGGGTCAAGTTCGTACGCCATGACGGAGCTCGTGAGTTCGCGACAAACTCACTCAAGGTGTTCTACGAAGATCGACGCATCGAACAGCAGACCACATTTCCGTACGCGCACCAGACGAACGGCACTGCAGAACGAGCTATATTATTTGCAGTTATTAATAATCATTTAATAGATTATTCTACTCCTATTAATTTAAATTATTTTTTTTGGATTCGGTTCATTTACATTAATGAAATATTCAAATATAATATTATATTTTTGGAAAAGTAGCTCAGTTGGTTAGAGTGGTAGCTTGTCACGCTATAGGTCGCGGGTTCGAGCCCCGTTTTTTTCGTTTAATTATATTATACAGGACTATCTTCACATTTGGTCGCAGCATGTTGCACCATGCCAAGTTGGAAAAGTGTTTCTGGGGCGAAGCGGTGATGGCCGCTATCTACGCTAAGAACCGTCTACCGTCACCCAAGATCGAAAGCAAGACTCCATATGAGATCGTGTACAAGCTCAAGCCAAGTGTGAAGCACATGCGTGTGTTTGGTTGTCGGACGTACGCCCTAACTCCAAGGGAAAAGAGACTTAAGTGGGACCCCAAGGCTTGAGAAGGGTTGTTCATGGGTTATGAAGAAGTGTCAAAGGCGTATCGAGTTTATGACATCGAGGCGGGGAAGGTGGTGATAAGTCGCGATGTCCATTTCGACGAATCAAACTTTGGGTTTTGAACGGCTAGTCCAAGCGACGACGACGCAGATTCTGATCTTGACCTCGACTCTCTCAGTATCAACGATACCGAAACTGCGGGCCCAACGGAATTCAAGCAGGCGGGGAAACGCAAGTCCCGCACGAGTAACGCTCACGACATGACTACGAGATCGCGCGCTGCACAGCAGGCTGCCGGTTTGGAGGAAGCTAGTGCTCGAGAAACCTCGTTTGAGCGTCAAACCAAGCACCGATCAGGTGTGCGAAATGACTGTGATGTGGCCGATGAAGAAGAAAAAGACGTCGAGGATCAAGACGACGATGACGCAACTCCGCCTGTATTTTGGCGAGCATGTGCCAACGCAGTGGAAGCTGGTGATTTAGCTGAACCGGCAACGTTTCAAGAAGCGGTAAACGGGTCTGATCAAGTGCATTAGCGCAAGGTCATCCGTGCCGAACTTAAGTCGATGCGACTTCGCGGTGTGTTCCGAGCTGCCAAGTTACCGAATGGTCAACGGGCCATCGGTACGAAGTGGGTGTTCAAGATCAAACGCAAAGCGGATGGTTCAATCGAGAAGTACAAGGCGCGCCTTGTAGCAAAAGGCTTCAAGCATAAGTATGGCATTGACTACACCGAAACGTTTTCGCCCGTGGTGAAGTATGTGACGCTGCGCATGATCATCGCTTTGGTCGTGTACCTCGGCTGGCCCCTGGACCAGCTGGACGTGGTAACAGCATTCCTGTATGGCAAAATGAAAGAGGTGGTGTTCTGCATGGTGCCAGAAGGTGTCGAACTTGATGATGACTTCGACTGCCTGGAGCTGGTGAAGGCGATCTATGGTCTCAAGCAAGCATCGCGCGTGTGGAACGAGACCTTCGACGACTACGTGTGCTCCATCGGCTTTCAAGTTTCAGTATACGACGTGTCTCTACATCAAGATTGTGGATGGTCACTGTGTGCTTCTGCTGGTCTACGTAGACGACGTTTTGGTGACTGGTAGCTCGGCCGAGCTCATTACAACCACCAAGAGCGATCTAAAGAAGCGCTTCGAGATGACCGACAGTGGCAAGTGTGCGCTCGTACTGGGAATCGAGTTGGCGTACAACGCTGACGGGAGCGTGACGGTGTGCCAGCGCCGATATGTCGACGACATCCTTAAGCGTTTTGGTATGGATAAGTGCAAGGCGGTGGTGAGTCCAGCTGATTTGAGCTCTCGACTAGTCCCAAGCAGTGCATCGACCAAGGTGAACGCTCCGTTCCGCGAGGCTGTAGGTGCACTCATGCACTTGATGACCGCGACACGACCGAACATTGTCTTTGCCGTGGGATACGTTTCTCGCTCCATGGAGAACCCACGAGTCGAGCACTGGGCTGCTGTAAAGCGCATCTCTCGCTATCTACAAGAAACTAAGTCGCATGGAATCTGCTTCAAGCCTGGTGACAAAGTGAATTTCCGCGGGTACTCTGACGCAGACTGGGCTGGTGACCACTCCGATCGCAAGTCAACTTCGGGCTACACGTTTCTTTTGATGAGCGCACCCGTGAGTTGGGGGAGCAAAACGCAGTCAAGTGTGTCGTTGTCAACAAGCGAGGCAGAATACATCGCGCTAAGTTTAGCTATTCAAGAAGCAAAGTGGGCTCACCGCCTACTTTGCGAGATTTTGACGGCAGCAGGGGAATCGGGACCAGAGCTCAAGATCCTCGAAGACAACCAGTCATGCATCAAGATGACCAAGAACCCAGTGAACCATGGTCGGGCCAAGCACATCGACATCAAGTACCATCACATTCGTGATGAGGTCAAGCGCGGTGAAGTCAAGCTGGAGTACTGCGAGACCTCTGTGATGTTGGCGGACATCATGACGAAGACGCTTCCGGGGCTACGTCACAAGGACCTTACGGCGGTGCTCGGAGTCAACGCGTGTTCGCATTGAGGGGCGTATTAAGGGGTACCGGTTTCAGGCGGTAAGTACCCATAAACCGGTAACCAAACCGGTCCAACACGATCCCGCGATAATTACGGTACGTTGATTAGACGAGTAGGATGATTGGACGAGTGCAGAGTGTTGGTGATTGGATGCACCAATTGATTGGATGACCTAGGTAGTGAGAACTGTGTAAGCTCCGATAAATCAATCACTTCGGAATCTTCCTTCTTCCCCTCAAGTGTCTTCGCTCCGGTCTACTCCCCGAGTGGTGACTCTTCCCTTCGCTCCGTACAAGCCCAACGTTGCCTAAAACCCGTGACCTCTATCAGACTCGTGGGCAAGTGTGATGGGGTCACACAGCACCTTGCGCTAGAGGAAGTTAGCTTTCGAGAGTATACAAACTCTCAGTGAGCGGCAGCTCACAGGTCCCCTCTTTATCAAAAGAGAGGGAAGTGACCTATTTAACCCCTTCAAACCGGGAGCCTGCATATGCAGCTTTTCAAAAATGCTTAACCTGCATTATGCAGGTTAAGCTCAAATATGACTTAAAGTTTGTATAATTACTTTTTTTTTCAAATCCTCGGCTATACAAAATCTAAGTCAAAAAGAACCCTACAAGTGCAGACTCTCTGTACGTGTGGTAACATAGAAGATACACATAACAAGCGACGAGACAGATAATATTTCTCTAAATTTGAAAATAAGATATAAAAGTTTATGTGGTAAACATGAGTTTTACATTATTTTCCAAAGGTAATTTTTTCGCTTCCTCTCCAGCCACTCATTCGAGAATTCGCGCTGGAAAAGAACGGAGCCAGGCTCTCTGCATGAAATGGTTGCTGTCCGAGGCAAGTACGTGAGCAGTCAAATCATCCCGTTTGGTGTGGCGTGGAAGGGGCTGAAGAAGCAGGGATGGACATCTGTAAGACCGCGAGCGAAGGACTTAGATCCGGGATGGAAGTACGTTCGCCCTGGCGGACATGTTAACGGCACAAAAGGCATCGACTTTTTTCTTGGGGAGGAAGAGCTGTTGGAGTACTACAGTGGTGGTAAGCGAGATGGTGGCGATTGCTGGCTACACAGTCTAACCAATTGATTGTATGATGTTACAGCTTCCAAAAAGCCTTCGTCTACCGGTTCTGGACCATTCCAGATGCCACCAGCACCTCCTGCTGATCCTGCTGTCACAACAAGATCACCACCCGCTCAAGCGGCCACCAGCCCACGTCTCCACTTCAACCTTCTTCAGGTACTCAGCAGCCTTTGACGCGACAAACGCAATTGAAGCGCACTCGAAAAGTGCCCAAGCCGCCTGCCACGGACAAGCAGAAACGTCGCCGCTCATGTGAGTACCAGTTGCATATTCAGGATATGATATGCAGGATATGCAGGATAACTAACTAGCATTATGCATTAGCTCATGCAGTACATCCGCCCGAAGAAGCCCGTACGCTATCCTGAATATTTCATCGACCACATGCATATTGATGCAGTCTAACGCTTGTGATTGAATGCACTATAGTTGACGACGCCATATCTGATGAAGAAAAAGCGCCAGTGCCAGTAGCTGAACCCGTTACTCAAGTCGTCGCTCAGACCCCCATCGTGTTGCCAGGTCCTCATGGAGGTGACGAAGAAAATGTTGAATCGGGGGACGAAGGGTATTCCAGCGTTGAAGAGAACAACGAAACGGGTATGTCTTACAATGCGATTCAGTGAGTATGCTGCATATTCATGATACCTTATACTGATTATTCATGATAACGATTTTTTATGCTTGTGTTACGAAGATATACTTGCAGAAACAACTGACCGGTTGAATGTGGACGCCACGGGCGGAAGAGACCCCAACTATGATGCACTTGAATCTGGCGATGAAGCGGCAAGGGACGACGTTGTCACAGATACCCAGTCTGATTGCAGTGGTTGGGTATCAAATGCCAGTGCGGCCGATGGATCGGAGCCGGACCCTGAACGAGACGAGATGGATATTGCGCTGGCAAACGAATTTCTGGATGGATTTGGAGGCACCGACGCTGTGTTGGCGGGTAACTTGCTGGACAGAACACTGAGAGAGTTTTCGACTAATGGATGGGGCCCAATTCAAGAACCGGATGTGTATGAGGAGTTACAGACGCCTTACGTTCCTGTTGAAGGCGCTAGTAGCTACCTGGGACTTCACCAAGGCTATTCCGGACCCACTCCTGAAGTACTGCATCGTGGGGACTCGCCTATGGCGTTGTTCTTTTACTTCATGCCGGTTGCATTGTGGCAGCACGTTGCTGTCTGTTCAAACAAGTACCAAAGAGATATGCTCCACGCTCGTGTTGACGATGCCTACAAGCGCCACAAGCGACGCTGTCAAGCGAATCCTGCCACGAAGAAGAAGACACGGCGCGATGTGCTACAAGAGCTTCAAGCAGTTCCTCCAATCAAACCACACGAGCTGATGGGGTACTATTGTGTGGGCACTATAATGACAAATAGCGTTGGGTACTGCAAAGAGATCATTTGTAAGATGAAAACACGGCCACGAGATGTGGATCGGAGGACGTGTAAGATTGTGGAATCTTCTAAAGTACCTGGCCTACGCGCAATTTGCTGGATGGACTCAAAACCTGTGCACTTCTTGGCTACGGGTGGGAGTGTGGATTTGGATAGAGTCGTTCGGAAAGACAAAGCTGGTGAACACCACGAGGTCGTCGCCCCCCGTGTTATCAAGGACTAACATCAGTTTATGGGGGGTGTCGACGTACATGACCAGCTCCGATTGCAAAGATACTCCCTCCAGCGGGCTGTGACTTTTCGGAAGTATTACAAGAGCCTCGTGCTGGGTCTTATTGATATCGCTATAGTAAACAGCTACATTGTACACAAGGCCTACCACAAGCACAAGACTTCAAAGCCGTTGACGCACGTTAAATTCATGAAGCGCCTCCACTTGCAGCTCACCCAGCTCCAAGAAGTGGACATGTTCGACGGAAACACGTTTTGTGAGAGGGAGCAGATCGCCGGTACGTTGGGTTCTGGTGTGGCGGGGCACGCTTCTACTCATGTAGCACAGTTGGTGGATGAATGGAGGAACCGAGATACGCAGCCGAAGCGGCGTCAGCGTGCGTGTAAAGTTTGCTCTCTGATGCAGGGCGCGAAGCCCCACACGACGGCGTACTACTGCTCCGAGTGCGATGGTAATGCGCCTATCTACCTGTGTACGCCCGAGGCATGTGATTCGCGGAGTCTTGACAACCTGCTTTGACGTGTGGCACAAGGAATGGAGTGAAGGAAAGCTGCGACCTTCGAACCAAGAACGCCGCATCCGTATGCGCCCAGCAACTCCAACGAAAGGTGGTGGATCACGCAAAAGACTGAGAGATGCTGCTGATTAAGTATCATGCATATGCAGGATACCAAAGGGTGAATATGCATTTCATCATCAGTATTTGTGTTTTTGCGAAGTAATGGCTGCAGTGAAAATTGTCTTTCTATATCTCTTGCAGGTTGAGAATAAAGTGCAACCGTCGATTCATTTTGCTTACTATGCAGTCCGTGAGGCCAGAGCCGGAAGCCCATGCTCAGATTATATTATAGGCTTCATATTTGTATGAGCCATAAAAACTGAACTTTTGATTGCTCACCACTTGGATGGGAAAACTTCAATATATGTACGCAATTGGATGGTTTCTAAAATTCGACATTCAAATATCTCTAAAATTGCAACCGTTTCTGCACCCGCCTATCGCTGTACTACCAGACGACCGGAAGTCAGCATCTATGTTACGGAAATGGAATGAATAATGCAGTTTAGAACCTAAACTTGCAGCCGTGTATGCACGTTAATACGCAGTTTGCACCGGTTATTACAACGTTCGGTTCGTCGACCATCTCTGTAACAAGTAAAAGTATACAAACACCAAGTCAAACTATCTTGCATATGCAATTTAAGGAAAGGAAAAATCAGCCGGTTTGAAGGGGTTAAGGTAGAATGTAAACTGAGTATATTTATAGGTAGATAAAGCTTGGGTTTAATCTAAACTATAAGTCACCTATAGAAATGCAATGCCACCAGCCAATGGTTGGCTTTGGACGACCTTGGTACCTTGTACCAAATATCCCGGCTCAGAGGTAGCACCCTCTTCCTTTTCCTCCTCCTTCTCTTCCTCTTCATCCGAGGAGTCGAAGGGGTCCCGATGGGAGTACCAAGTCTCCTTCTCCTCGCGGAGTGGAGACTTAGAAGCTGTACGTTTCTTAGAGGGCTTGGCGCCTTCTGCTTTAGAGGCCTTAGCACGCGCAAGACCCTCGGCAAGCGAGAGACGTTTGCGAGGTTTCTCTTCCTCATCGCCACCGGCTTTGAAGGTGCCTTAAGCCTTGACGGCCGGACGCTCAGAGCGCACAGACGTCCTGGGACTGTAATCACCTTGATCACTAGCGAGCGACTGCACGCTGTCGTCCCTGCGCGCGCTGGGCACTGGGCTGTGCCCTCCGGCAGAGCCCGCAGGAGCATCGCGCGTGCTCTCGGACTCGGCTTCGTCCTTACTGCCAGAGTCAAACTTACGTTCAGCGAACCGAGGTTTCGGACGGCTGTCTGGAAAGGCCAATGGTGACGGGCTGTGGCGCTTGCTTGCTCGCTTGCCCACATCCGCGTCACCCGAGGAACTGATCGCCTCGGAGGCCACCTCAGTAGCCTCCTGGAGGACAGAGCCATTGCCGTGAGGCTTAGTGCTCTTGGCTTGCGCCTTTCCGGCAGCAGCCTTGGAGCGTGTCTTCGCACCGCTCTTTGCAGTGCCACGAGGCATGGTTACCGGTCGAAGTGGAGACCAATAAGAAGAGCGCACAGACTGCTGCTCGCGGCTCTATCTATGAAGTGAGCCTCTGCCGCGCTCGCGCGCCCAAGTCAATGGTTTCCGACTTTGAGAATGAAAGTTTGTGACGAACACTCCTTCATTCTGATTGGTCGGTAAATTGAACCTAAGTGGGGGGGGTATGTATCGGAGTACGTAGCCGTAAGTGTACCCCTAGTTACATGAAGTATGCATCAAGGCCAGTCTCCAAGAGACCCCTGTCCTGGCCCTGCCAGACGAGACGAAGCCGTTTAGCGTCGTCTGCGATGCCTCCGACAACGCCATCGGGTGTGCATTGCTGCAGGCCGACACGGCTGGACATGAGCGAGTCATCTCGTTCCAGTCCAGGCAGCTCAAAGCCGCCGAACGGAACTACCCTGTCCACGACAAGGAACTCTTGGCCATGAAATATGCCCTTGTGAAGTTTCGTGTTCACCTTCTGGGCTCCCGGCTCTTCGTGATCTACACAGACCACGCGTCCTTGAGGACGGCGACTAACTCGCCTCATCTCTCCCAAAAGATGGCGAGGTGGCTGTCCTTCTTCGCGGAGTACAGCTTCCGCGTCGAATACAAGCCGGGCAAGCTCAACGTGCTTGCGGACGCCCTTTCTCGGCGTCCTGACTACGAGTTGGCCCTAATCACACGGGTGACAGCGGATCTATATGATCGGATACGCATGGCGTATCGGGACCATTAGGCTGTCGCGCCTTTTGTCAAGTTCCTTACGGCAGGAACGAGCGCGAAGTCATACTGGCTCTCAGCGCGACAGCGCTCACGGCTCCACCGATATGAGTTGAAGGATGACCTCCTCTATTACCGGGTGGGGCCCAATGAACCTTTGCGGGTGGTCGTACCCAACGACGAGGATCTGATGCTCGACATCCTCGCGGAGGCGCCCTCCAGCGGCCACTTGGGCCGCGAGAAGACCTTTCTGTCGGTCTCTCAGGCCTTCGGATGAACTCACATGTACAAGTGGGTCGCCCGATACGTGAGGACATGTGAAACATGTCAGCGGGTCAAACCCGCAGGGCACTCTTCGGCTCCACTACAGAGCCTGTCCGTACCGGCTGACTGCTGGAAGTCGATGAGTCTTGACTTCATCTTTGGGCTTCCCGCCGACGGACACGGCAACACCGGAATTTTGGTGTTCTTGTGTCGGCTGAGCAAGATGGTACATCTTTCTCCGGTTCCCGTCACTGTTACGGGCGAGCAAACCGCAAGGCTGTTCGTTGATGGCGTGTTCCGCTATCACGGTCTCGCGGAGACTATTGTCTCGGACCAAGACCCGCGGTTCACGGCTGCGTTTGGAAAACGCTGTTTCATTTACTGGGAACTCGTCTGCAGATGTCCACTGCGGACCACCCGCAGACAGACAGACAGACAGACAGATCGCGTCAATCGAGTGCTCGAGGACACTCTGCACAGTGTGTGCGCGACAGCACCCCGTACGTGATTGACGCAACTTCTAGTTGTTGAGTTTGCGCTCAACAACGCTGTGCACGCGTCCACGGGGCTCACGCCGCTCTACTTGAACAGCTTCCGTCACCCCAGAGTGCCTCTCACTCTTCGAAGAGACACTGCATCCTCTAGTCTAAGTGGTGAGGGAGTCTCGGAAAGCTCTTTCCTCCCAGGTCTCCGATGTAAGACCGGTGTTGCTGCGGAAACAAGTGGAATCCTTTTTGGGTACCAAGCTGAGCGTGATCAGCAGGGTCCGCGATGTCATGGCAGCAGCCCAGGCCACACAGAAGGAGTACTCTGGCAAACATGGAAGAGGAGACTTAAGTGTATTTAAGGTGGGCGAATTAGTATTATTAGACACGAGGGACCTACGCTAGACACTGTAAGCTCTATCGACAGCAACATGCTGAAGCATCGCTTCATTGAACCGGGCGCAGCTCTGGCCAGGCATGGTGCGTCGTACACCATCGACCTGCCCAAGTCAATGACGACGCACCCAACGTTCTACGTTGGACGTCTTAAGCGGTACTTTGATCCCCAGGGGGTCAACCCCTCGAGCGAAGGCCGGTCACAGACGTCGACGAGGGCGTCGGAGTAGGCACCCAAGCTTCGGGCTGAACAGCAAGGCTGCGGTCGAGACCGTACGCCGGAGAGGCCCCGTACCAACGAATTTCAGAGCTATGCGCCGAGTACGTCGGGTACGTCGGGTATGCACCATACGCGTACGACTGGGAGTGTGCCATATGCGGCTCCGGACGTGGCGACAGAGCCTCGACACATCGGATCCTGCGGAGGGCCTCGTCAAGATCGGACGAAGAGGCCCGCCGGTCCACCCGCAGATGCAGGCTCAAGACCTCCCTCTCCAACAGGTTCAAGCGGCCCACAAGACGAGCGAGCACGCACTATTTCCCGGTCTGGGCGGTAGCATCACCGCCAGTCCCAAGGCCAAGTGCAATCTCAAGCACGAGAACACGTTGACGGAGGCGGTCAACCTCAGGGCCCTGTGTCGGACCCGCAGGAGAAGCACTCGGACGAGAGTGGTGTTCGGGAGGCGCCGAGTACTCGTACTCGTACGAGGGCACCTCCGCTCCTGCTTGACCGGAATGGAGAAGTCCACTTCCACGTGGAGCGGATCCTCCAGGAGCAACGGCGTCGCGGTAAGCGACAGCTCCTCGTGAAGTGGAGGGGATATACCCACTACGAGAATTCGTGGGAGCCGATTGAACGGCTCCTGATTGACTGCCCGAAGGCTGTCGCAATCTGGGAACAGAAGCGGCGGCAGCTTCATAAGTAGTCCGGGGCTTCTTTCCCGAACGGGGGACGGATGTTTAAGACACTCCGTACCCGCCCTCATTATGAGCGCTAGAAGCCGCGCGCTTCACGATGTCCCTAGGCATCATGCGCTTGCTGATCATGTGAGCAAACGGAACACGAAGGTCACGCTGGTCCAGGATGCGGGACAACAGCTGATCTTTATGGAGTTTCCGTAACTCCGTGAGTGAGTACTTGAGAGAATTAACCCAAGCCCAGAACATGTCCTCACAAGAACGCCAGCTGGGACAGTTCTCGGGCAGAATCCAGGGGTAGCCCCAAAGAGGGTAGAGACCACCCCGGTTCTCGGGCTTCTTACGACACGTAGTGAAGTCCTTGAGAGGGATGCGGTGTGGCGCGAGAAGCTCACACCGAGCAGCCTCCAAGCTGTCCACAAACAACCGATCTTTCTGAACAAGAGTACGCTCGTAAATACCCCTAGAGGTGTGGCCGCCAACAAGGCCACGAGGAGCAACGAGAAGCTCCCGGAAGAGGTCAGCCGCAGAGCTCTCCTCGGGAGGCCAATACCCTCGCGAGTTGATGACAGCTCCCTGGCAGCCGGATGCCACCACCAAACCCCCACGCATACGCTGGGCAGCTTGGAAGTCCTCCTGCTGCTGGTCGAGGTAGGCATCCTGGTGCTCTTTCTCCCAGTGCCAGTCGACGTCCTTCTGAAGGAGGCCCGACAAGGGCTTAGCAAAGCCCGCGTACCCCGCGCTGTACTTGTGAAGGTAGTTGGCCAAGCCCAACCACTTTCGAAGATCCTTCTGGGATCGGGGCGTTGGCCATGCTGCTATGGCCTTGACCTTGTCTGGGTCAGCCCGAACACCCACGTTGCTTACGAAGCAACCGAGAACTTTAATCTCTGGTGACGCAAAACAGACTTGTCGATGTTGGCGTAGGGCTTGTTTGCTCGCATTCCGTCCAACACTCGACGGAGGTGTCCTAGATGCACCTCCATGGCCGTCTTGTCTCCCTCGGCACGGCTATGGACGAATATGTCGTCGAAGTACGTCTGTACGAAGGTACGCAAATGGCGGAACAATTGCGTCACCAGGCGATTGAACGTCGCCGGGGCGTTAGACAAGCCCTGCGGCATGACGAGCCGCTCCCAAAGCATGCCGCTTGAAGTGCTCATCGCGGTGAGCGGGGTGTTGCTCTCTCGCATCAGGATCTGGTAGTATCCGTCTACCAAATCCAGCGCACTGTACAGTACGCTTCCGATCATGTTGTTTAACAAACCATCCTTTCGTGGGATTGGTGATTGGGCCGGCACCGTCGCGCTGTTCAGCTTGTTATAAGCATGAATTAGACGTCACTTTCCGTTCGGCATCCGAACGCAGAAAGTTGGCGTCGAGTGCGGGGATTTCGACTCCCGCACCATGCCTGCCTTCGCTTTCGCGGCGAAGAAGGCATCAATGACCTCGCACTGTTCGCGCGGGAGAGGCCATTGCCTCGTGACACAATACTTTGTGCCAGGCACGAGATCACCGCATACTCCGTCACCAAAGGATACACCGGATCCTTGGGGTTCTCAAGGAGTTTAGAACCCAAGCGCGTCTGACGCTGCTTATTTAGGTCTTCTACGACGTTCTCGTCCAAGACAGAGGAGGAGTTCAGCTCCTCCCGAGTGAGCTCAGGTCTCATGAGCACCATCTCCGCAATCTCTCCAGCCTTGAGGTCGGTCAGGAAAGACTCAGCCGTCATTTCCTCGAGGTTCAGTATCTCTGCAATCTCTGGGAACGGCTCCAAGTGGACACCAGATTCCTTGACGGGTAAACCGGTCTTACCATCGAAGATGTGATAACACTCTTCCACCGGCCTTGTCGGAGGAGCCCGGGCCCTGGACTCCGAGTCGCTTGAGGCGACGTCGATCGGAACGAAGTTCGGATCCGACTTGAGGCGGAGGCGGCGTCTTTGTCGACGGCGTCTGTGACGGGGAGCTTTGCTGCCCACGTCTAGGGATGTCGTCGCTACGACATCCGAGGCACTCGTGGCCTCGTGTGGCACTGTGTTACCCACACAGAAAGCGTGTTCAACGCCTTCCTCTTCAGTTAAGGTCTGGGCGACCGCGTGTGGCACTGTGTTACCCACACAGGAAGCGTGTTCAACGCCTTCCTCTTCAGTTAAGGTCTGGGCGACCGCGTGTGGCACTGTGTTACCCACACAGGAAGCGTATCCGACGTCTTACTCTTCCGTTATGGTCTGGGCGACCGTGAGTGGAACTCTGTTACCCACTCTGAACACGCTGTTCTCAGTGTTCATGACAGCTGCAGCTGCCTGCAGAACTAAGTTACCCGCCTGTGGACCTAAGTTACCCACTTGGCCAGCGCCTCTTCTGGGCGCTGCCACCATCAAAACATCCTCGGAGTCGTCATATACGTCGACGACTCCCAAGCATCTGCCGGATGCTTTGGTACCCTGGCAGCCCTCGCGGGCGCCCCGGGTCCTGACAGAGGTGGGAGCATGACTCACCAATGCTCTGTCGGACTGCGCAGGGCGGCTGGCACCGATTGCCTTGCCTCGCCAGTCGATCCAGGGCTCGTGCTTCTCAAGCCAGGGCATGCCCAGAATCATATCATATGGATCCAAATCGAGACCAGTGAACTGTTCGAGGCTGTCAAAGTCTTCAAACTTGACGGCCAGATCCACTTGGACGTTGGGGACAGTGACGACCTTCCCGTCGGCCAGTCGCACTGACACCGTCCCGTTGCTCTTGCTCTCTCAAAGCATCGGACAACTTGTTGCTATTACGAGCAACCGTCTGGCGATGTGCGAAATTCTTCGACGCCCCAGAATCGATCAAGATTCGAAAGGGATGATCGTATCCCTGTACACATCCGTGTACTACCAGCAACCCGCCGCTGCTCTTCGCCGATTCGAGAGTGCGAAGACTCTCAGGGGCTAGGTCCCCGTGGTACGCGCCACCCGCGCACCCCTCACGAAGACTTAGTTCTTCTCTAGTAGGGCGCCCCGCCCCTACTGGCTCCCGGTGTTCCCCTGTCCCCGGGATCCTGGTTTCTACCAGCGACCCTTGAGGACGGGCTTGGGGAAAGACCGTCTGCGGAGTCTTTCCGCGGGACAGTCGCGCTTGAAGTGGCCCATCTTTCCGTAGCCGAAGCTGCGGATGTCACGCTGTTCGGCTGACCCGAGTTCCATGGGAGCTGGTCCGTTGGGGCTCGTTCGACCGGGAGTCGACAAGGAACTCCCAGGCCGGCGTACGCGCCTGGCGATAGCTGTACTCTTCTTGAAGAGCCACTTGAATCGCCTCTTCAATAGCGTTTGACGGCACCCGGAACAGCTGAGAGCGTGCGGGGCCAGATGCCCAGGCTTAACCTGTCAGATGGGTGACTGTTGTCAAGCTGAATCAGCTGCTGATCGGCCAGAACGGGATGGAGGTCCTTCTTCCTCGATTTTGTAGTAGCCTTGTGAGAGAAAAATGCTAGTGGTATTACCGCAGTACTACAGGCACTTGCTGTAATTTTTCGTCTTTTATTCGTTTACCTTAATTGAAAGAACGCAAGTACGTTTTCCAATCATGAGGCTTCTCGATTGCAACTTCAGGCGAATCGCCATTCAAGAGGAAGATAAAGGTTATTATTTCTGGTGAAGCAGAATGTGCCTTTTATAAACAGCTTCTACGTAGTGCAGTGTACATGTAGTATGGTACTACTAAGTGCTGTGGATTTATAACCAAAAAAAATACCCTCCAACGTACTTAAAAGGTCCTTATGCGTACTCAAACCAGCACCAATAACCAATCCAAGTGAGTTGGTCGACTCAAACTAAGCACAGAAATATAAAATACATATTGTGCATTTCAATGATTTTGTCCTTTTCACTCGGTCTGATAATAATAGTTCGAAGTATTAATAAATAGACGAACTAGCCAAATTGACCGCTTGGTATCGATCTACCACCAAATCCACATAGATATCCTGGAAATCGACAATTTTGCCTTTTGAATAAATTAACTCGAAAACAAATGAATGTGCCTCTTTGCTCAATCTACGCTATAAAACGGAGGGACATTCCATCGGCTAAGCGCAATAAAATACATTCTATCTTCCAGCACTGTACTTGTTTTGATGTTATGCGCACGTCGTGGTAAGGAGGTTGCTTCTACTTGGTCGAGTGATATTATTGTGGTAAATACGACTAAACCAATGCATAGCATTGATAAGGCAGCTACTGATTTGGATATAAGGATCATTTGTCAATACAAGTACATGGGGTAATGGGTGTGTCTGTGCTTCTTTTTGTACTTTTTTATTTCTTAAATATTTTTAAGCTTCTTTTTTTACGGTACCAGATTTAACAACGCAAAACCGCAATAGCGATCCAGTCGGCAGCCTTTGTTAATGCTGTGGCTCTTTCTACCAGCTCACTTTCAATCCCAACATTACGAACCGTTCACAAAGCACCGAAGAAGCCAGAAATTTGGCCGATGTGATTGGCAGCGGCGGTGGTCTATTTGCCAGCAACCGAGCAAGTCGAGGTCGAGAAGAACGATGGTTTAGCGTCGAAAAAGTGAACACAAAACACTGGGCGAATGACTTGACTTTTATCTTCCAAAGGGTTGACTCACCTGGGAACCTGCCCACAACCTCGCCTGGAAGCTGAAGGTGGAGTTCTAGAAATTATCGACATCGTCTGCCTGTATCAGTCTACAAGAGGACGAAAGCGCCCATCGCGAAAAAAGAAAACTCCTAGTACGCCGGCTAGGAGTTTTCTTCTACGCTACGCCGCGTAGCAGCCTTCATCCGTAGGTAGTGAATCTTAAGTTCGCAGCGCACTTAGTATGTACTGTTAACAGCACACAATTTTTTTATTTTACAGTGGTGGACAAATCCTCAGCTCTTGGCCAGTACTCCCCATGCTGTACCGGTTTGGCAACCACCGGTATGTGCCAGACCGGTATATTACCTTAATCGTGAGCCCTGCAAAAACGATAGATCGGGAATCACCAAATCGGTGACAAATAGCAACCGCCTCAAGAATGGAACACTACGGGTAACGTGACGGCAACTTGCAAGGCACTCCAGATTGCTCTTACAAATCGATATTTTGAAACCCACACAGTGCACTCACCTTACTGCAACTCGAGGCGAGACCTATTTAATGCAAAACAGAAACATTGCAATGTAATTTTTCGAACGTGTACATTTACTTATCAGCCTACGCGATCTATGCTGTTTAGTTGCCGCCAATGAGGCTCTCGATGAACTCGTAGAACGAGAACTCGGGGGCGCCGAGGCCGACGCTGTAGATGAAGCGGCTGGCAAGCTGCGACGCGAAGAAGGCGCGCGTGTAGCTCTCCGGCAGACGCTTGATCAGCTCCTCCTTGGACGTCTTGCGCAGCAGGATCTCCGGGAAGCCGTCCGCGAAGATCTTCTCGCGCAAAGCCTGGTTCTCCCACAGGCCCGAGTGCTGGATCTTGGCACTCAAGTCCGTGATCCGCTCGCTCAGCTGGTTGGTCAGCACCGAGTAGTACGTGCCCGAGCGCTCGTGCTCGCGCCAAATGCACTCGAACTCACGCTGGGCATTCAGGTCGATACGCTTCTGCACTTCACTCACGTAGTCGGCGTAGAATTGCGGGGCCTTGCCGGTAGACTCGTCTACCTGCATGTGCTCAGCGAACTCTTCGTCCGCCATCGATAGAGCAGCCAGCACTTCAAGGGAAGACGACGTGACACCGCCCTTGTTGGCCGACGCGTCCTTGAACAGGATCACACCGGCATCCTCCAGACGCGTACGGGCGTCCTGCGTGAAGAACAGGTTGGCACCTTCCACAATGTACTTGAAGCGGAGCGTGCGGCCATCCTCGCGGTACATGAACTGCTCGACGTTGTTGAGGTTGACGGCGGCGGGGCGACCACCGCACGGCACAAAGAAGTCGGCCGTGAGACTCGGACGCAGGTGGAAGAAGTTACGGAACTCCGTGCCGTTCTCCACCACTTCGCCACTGGGCAGAGTCACGTCGTTGTGCGACACCAGCACCGAGTAGCCCTCCGAGGACAGCAGACTCGTGTCGAAGCCCGAGATGGGGCTACGCGCCTCGGCCAGCTTGACCAGGTTGTCGCGGTTGATGCCCTTGGGGTCGTACAGCACACCCGAACCGTCAACAACAGCGATGGTGTCCTCCTGCGGACTCATCTTGATCTCGTTGCTGCCCAGATCGCCGTCGGGGCCTCCAGTCTGCACCTTGGTGATCGGCGCCTGCAGCTGCAGCTTGCGCTGGATGCCCAGCACGTACTCGCGCACACTGTGGGTGGTCATACCGTACACGTCGTGCGGGATACCACCACGCGAGGCCGACTTGCCCGTGGTGATGGCCTTCCAGTACGAGTAGCCACGCGCCTTGGCGTGCGAGCTGGCCCAGTCCATGAGGTGGGCCGTGCCCTCATCGGGGCCCAGGAACAAGATGTCCTCTTCGGGCTCCTTCATGAGCATCAGATCCAGCACAGCGTCAATGTACTTGCGGAAGGCCACGTCGGCCTTGTCCTGGTGGGCCTGGTTGAGCAGCACCACACCCTTGGAGCCACCCTCGGGGATGTCCTTGTTCTTGCGGTGCTGCGTCGAGGCCAAGCCATAGCACTCGTCAAAGAGCGACGACGCGTTGTTCAGGTACACCTGGGCGTGCGACGAGCGGATCATACGGATACCACCGCGGGCGACGTCCAGGAAACGCACGTGGAAGCCGCGGAACTCGGAGCCGATGACATAAATAATGGCGTACGGCTCATCCGGGAACTCGGTCTTGCTGAGGAACTTGCCGTCCAGGCGGAAGGAGAGCGCGGCCTTGTCGTTGGCGAAGAAGTTGGTCTTGCGGATGTGCTTGTTGAAGATGTGGAACAGCGAGAAGATCTGCAGCGCCTGCTCGGCCACGATGGACTTGCGCAACGTCGACAGCGTGGCACTCGTGTCCACGTCGGGGCGCTTGCCGTCCTTGGTCGGTTCGTGTAGTGCCTGGAACTCGGCGTACAGGATCTTGACAATTTCGGCCGAGCTCAGAATGTGGTCCAGGATCTGCGACTCCGTGTACGTGTTGAGCTTCATGGTGGAGCGGAGCTGCTCCAGACGAGCAAAGGCGTTCGGGTCACGGTCACGCAGAGACTTGCTCACAATGGCGAACGACTCCGGCAGGCGGTGCATGAAGTGGAAGGTGAACTTCCAGGCCGCGTAGGCGTACGCGATCTGCTGCGGGGTCAGAAGACCGTCGGTCAGCATGGGCGTGAGCGACGTGCGGGGCAGCGTGAAGTGCATCGACGCGTCGTTTACAGTGGCGCTCAAGCGCTCCTCGAACGAGCCCTTGCCGGCCGAGGGGTTGTCCAGCATCTGCAGGTAGAAGCAGTAGATGACGATGCCGTTGGCGAAGAACTCGGCGTACTTACGCTGCGAGAACAGGCCGTGCTGACGGTACACATCGGCGATACTGGAAAAGTACGAGTGCGTGGCTCCACTGCGGTAGGCAATAGCGAGACGAGCCATCTTGGAGCCGTCCGACTCAGTCCAGACCTCCGAGTGGAAAGCGGGGGTCATCTGGTCCATGGCCTTTACGATGCACTCCTGGTACACCTCACGGAGACGCGGGCCCGAACGCTCAAGGAAGACCTTGTCGGCCACCTTGTTAATGTCCGTCTCGTTCTCACTCACATTGGGGTCAACGAAGTCGGGCTCCTGGAGGAAGTACATGCGCACGTGGTAGGGCACTGTGATAGGGTCCAGCACACCGCTGGAGCGGTAGCACTGCATGCGGTAAGTTCCCTTCTTGGTGGACTCGGCCTTCTCCAGGTACTGGTAACCGGCCTTGACACCGTCACCAATGACACCACTGGAGCCACTGAGGTAGTGCTTCTCAATACGGCGCTCAAGAGCCTCAGTCTCCGTGATGCCGGAGTCGTAGCTTACAGCGCGACGGCTGGGCTTGTTGTTGCTGCCGGCGACGTTGCTGAGCACAGAGAAAAAGGCATCCTTATCACCCTCCTGCTCGAGCTTGACGTCCGGGCGGTTCGACGCCTTGGACATGAGCTTAGCAGCGAGTAGGCTCTGGATGTGGTGGGCGATCACGGCCGGGGACTGGCCCAGGAAGTAGAAGTCGTGGACGCCCAGCGGGCCGTAGAACCACTCGACCTCATTGGTCACCGCGTCGTCGTTGAAGACTTTGGTGGAGCGGATGAGCGTCTTCACCTCCTCCATCTGACTCGAGATGTCGATCTTGCGGGTGACGCCCATATCCATGGAGCGGCTGTGGCGCATCTGCGCGCGTGGCGACACTTCCTCAGTGCTCATATTGAATAAAGTAGGAGGCGGGGGGATATGCGGCCGACGAAACTTCGACTTGAAATGCCACGAAGCACGCAAAAAGCGGAATGAGATCGCTGCAAGTGCGTGGCGAGCCGCCGGCTAATTTTGGGCGCGTTCAAGCAGGAAACGCACGCCGAGAGCCAAATGCGGCACTCATGCTGCTGCTGTGCAGCACACGAAAGGACAGCCGGCTAATTTGCAGCAAATGGAAGAGCTTCAACAGCAACCGCGTCGGCAGCGTCGACATGCCCGCGTCAGAGAAACCTCAACGGTCGCCATTACACAACGCGTACACAAATCAAACTTGGATTCAGTATGTCCATCGCACCGGATAGCAAGCCCCGCCTGTCACATGTCGACTGTGATGAGTATGTCGAAAAAGAGCCATATGAAGCCGATGTTAAACTGTTTTGGGTCGCTGGGGAACTGGAGGGTTGAACATCGAGCCGAATCTGGCCTTGAATCTGTGTCGTTCGATACGCTGTGCATTAGCGAGCGATGTTATGGCAGATAAATGACATTTCGTTACTCTGTCGGCAACTATTAATAGCTAGCCGACGTCTGGAGTATCCTGTTGTCCGATGCATACGAACGAATGCCTCTAACTTGAGGTTGCAGTTGGGGGAACCGCAACGATTTGGCCGGCTCCCTTTTCGGCCACGTCACATGGGTCTCCGCCGGAGACTGTGGAGCTAATAAACAACACGCCGTCGGCTTGGACGAACAGTATGTGACGCGGCTGAGGCTGCGTGGTACTTGGCGAGACCTCGTTCCACGGTCTCCTACTCTTGGCAACTTACCTTCGGCATGGGTCGTGACGCAAGCGTTCGCTGTGGTGGCGATTGGAGGAAGAAGTCACGCGCAAGACCGTCTAGCAGTGCTGGCAGTGGGAATAAAAACGTTTTTATTAAAAACGTGTATTTACGCCAGTTTAGACGTCTTTTCATTTTCGAACGTCTTTATTGTCTCTATCAATGTTCGTTTAAGGGTACAGTGTACCTAATTTGCGGCAGCTCACCAGAAACCAAGCGTAGCTCAACATTCCAAATAGTGGACCCTCTAATGGACGCAGGATCTTCACGTCCTCTCTAAAATGAAGACGTGAAAGATTTTCGAAACTGAGCGAGCTCACCAGTTCTTAATCTTCCAAGGTCCGAATACCCATTCCTGATACTGGCCAAGTCTCCTGGTACGAAGTTGACGAAGACGACTAGCGTGTATACTCTGGGTTCTCATTATGTTGTTGTTGTTTTATAAGCGCAGTCGTGATGGGTCGGCCAGGGTGTCCTGCTCGAAAGCATTTCGTGCAGTGGGGTAGCAAAAAGGTGAACTCGGCCCACTATCCCTTCAGATGCAAACGATGTCTAGCGAAGCATTATTTACGCGAGGCAGCACGCCAGCTCGAAAACCCCCAGACTGATCCAGGCCCTGGATCCCCTTGGTCACCACCTATCACAGGACGGCAGACTAATTTCGACAATCATCTACGTATTGTTCACAAAATTAGCGATCCTGCAAGCGTGCCCGCCCCACCTACACCAACGCCAAATGGCCCTTTCGAAGTATCCCCACCGCGTACCCCACCTCCCCGTCGTTTGCAGCATCCCGCCGCTCCGTCTACTGAAAATCTGTCAGAAAGTGGCGTGAGTGGAGTGTACAAGCGGAATTACACTCCAGCCCAGCGACGCCAGTTTGAGCGTTTTTTATTGGAGTTTCAGGTGGATAATGCGTTACCCGACTCGTTTGTTGAGCGCCCAGCAACCAAACGACTGTTATTTTTTTTAAACCCTGCGTGTTTGGCGTATATCCCGTCGCGCCGTGTAATGGGAGGACGAATAATGAACGATTACGCAAGTGAATACGTGGCTACGAAGAGCTCTGAGCTTCGCAAACGCCAGCAGGACACTGGTGGGCGTTTGAATCTGCTAAGTGACGTTTGGCAAAACATCTCGAGAACTCATCTTCTCGGAGTTCATCTCACGCTTTTTGGACTCGTTCTTGTCGAAGGGCTACACGAAGTAGGCTCTGAGCATCACGCCATAGCTCTCGCACGCCAAATGGAGACGCTGATCGAAGCTTTACTGAAAAAAGGCTGGAGAATTGGAGCAATAGTTACCGATAACGCCGGGCAATGTGAGCGTGCTCGCAGAATTTTAGCTGTTCGCTGGCCCTCTATTCACTTTGGTAAGTGTTTCGCTCATGATATCAATAATTTGGTGAAAGCCATCCTACGGCGAACCGGATTTCGATCTGTTGCTGACCAAGCGTGTGCTGCTGTATACGCAATGAACCGATCATCGTCGAAGTGGCTTAAGCGAGTAAACGCTGTTATGATGGAGTTGTATGAGCTGGTCAAGCCACTGGCGTTTCTTTCTCTCTGCTATACAAGGTGGAACTCGATGCAAGCATGTTTTGCGTCTCTGCTTCGTGTTAAGACTGGTTTAAGGCAATTTGCAGCGAGGTTTCAATTTACCAACGATCTACCAAAAGATGTACTCGTTTTTCTTGATGAAGTGTTCTGGTCCACTTTGGCCGATGCAGAGCGAACGATTCGGCCACTATGCAATGCGTCCTACATCTTGCAGCGCGACGAGAATACACTGGTCGACGTAGTGATGTGCTTTCGTGATATTTTTGACAGCTTCGTTGCTGGACCTCACGCTAAAGAGCTGATCCCGCTCGTGGAAGAGCGCTGGGCCGATTGCGAGCAGCCTTTAACTCTTTTGGCGGTGTTCTTACATCCGGGATACCTCGAAGTGGCAAGAGCGCTTCCTAACAAAGGTGTTTCCTCGATTGACTCGATTTCAAATTTTGGAGTGTTTTACTTCAAGCGGTTTTTCCCTGGACGTGAGTATGGAATGCTTCGTTACCATATTGTTCGGTGGTGTGAGAGCACGTTGTACATCGGCACTGAGCACTTTCGCTTCGATGAGTTCCCGTCAGTTGCCGAGTACTGGAAGTATGCTAAAGGTAAGTCGGCGGGTCCCAATTTACCAGACCTCGCTCTCGCAGTTCTGTCAATTGCCGCCAACACAGCTACATGTGAGCGATATTTTAGCGCTCTCGGTCGTATCCACACACCAGCACGAAATTGTTTGAAAGCGGACAAGACCAACAAGGCGGCTATGGCTAGTCAAGCAGTAAAGGAACGTGATCGCTTGGATAACCAAGACCGAGGACTCAGTGGAAGTGTGAACGCGGACGATGGCGACGTTGTTGATGAAGATAGCGAAGGCAACAAATACGCAGGTCGCATAATTAAGTCTGTGGAGCGCCAGTTTCGACGCGATTGCTGGGTCTCACACCACTCGTCAAACTCAACAACAACAGGTAGAACACCGAACCGTCTACCAGCTTCGTTAAACTCATTTACAAGCCCGAACCATCTCTCCCAAGCTGCCTTCCGCCCCCCAGACACACCCGGATTCCCACTCGCTTCACCAAACCGGTCGAATGTCACGCCAAGCCGTCCACATTCCACCGTTACACGTCCTTCTGTCACATCATCTCGTCGATATTCGCGTCGCTCGATAGAACATCCCTCACACGGCACGTCAATTCGTTTTCGCTCATTGGAGTTTACAAACATGGATTCGAACGACGAGGGCTTATTTGTCCGGGACGATAACGTTGACACGGCTGATTCCGAACAAGCCGGTGCACCGGTTGAAGAGTCTTCTGAGTCATCCAATACAATAGCCCAGGATATTCTGTCTCACTGGTGCGAGAGTTTTGATCACATCTCCGATTCACCGATGCATTCTTCCACTGAGACGGATGCCTCCATGCTTGAAAACGATGAAGAGAGCAATCAAGAAGACTACGACGAACGGCAGCTCCGTCTTCGTCCAATTCCTGAATACAATGACACTAGGTTTCCTCAAGAGCCAAGAAAACTCCCTGGACTTCGCGGCCGAAAAACGACTCTTGTTGATCTGTTTTACCTTCCAAGTACGCTGTAGTCGAGATCCCGTCGAATGAGGAGATAAGTGTTTGACAAACCATTTATTCTGTTCCGTATTGAATTCCTTGTTGAGTTGAATTGTTTAAGATATTCTTGCAACTTGTCCTCTCTGCCAAATATTCATTTCATTCTCTTACAAGATGATGCAGCGAAAGTGCCCAATAAACTGCGATGCAGATGAGCTGAATGACATTTGCTCTACGTATCCCCTCTACAACTAGTGCATTTCTCCGTAAGAGCGACGAGAAGATTGTGTTGGGTGCGCTGTCGCTACTCGAATGCAGCACCCGCATCTTCCGCTTCAATCCCTTACGAAACTCAAATTCCGTTGCTAATTCGTTTTTCTGTCCAGAGCGAGGTTTTGCCCTGCTTTTGCGTACTCACTGCGTTGTAATTGGTAGCACTGGGCGCCGTGGATCAATGCGAGAAGGCTGGCTTGCTGGACACTTCGAGCGGGACTGAGGCGGTTCCTCGTTCGAGAGCAGAAACGGATTGGCCAGATGCAGTGCAAGATCTTGAGACTGGGCAAGTCGCTGTACCTGGAAGGCGACGACCGACACGGCGACTCGACTGGTGTGGGAGATTTGTCTTTTCTGTGGGTTTCCTGGCCGACGTGCTCGAGTGGATCTCTCTGTGGTATATTCGATCATCGGGTATGGGAGCGTTCGCTGGAAGTGTCGCGTCGGCTGCTGCGATTGACGCTACGACGTTCAATTGGGTGCTCAAGCTCTTTCTGGACGTCGGTGCGCCAGACCGAGTACTGCTCAGCTACTACGAACAGCTTTATCGTGAGCAACCGGAACGCCTTTACCGGGAAGGCTGGACGCTGCACTTGCTACAGTCGATGCTGACCATTATTACTATCTGGAAGAAACACGCCATCTCTCCTCGTACAGGGAAGGACCAAAACGCAGAGTTCGCGGCTGGCGGCCGGGGTAGCGATGAAGCAGGGGTGGACCTGGACGCCGTAGAAGCCAAAGTGGCACCAAGCATGGCGCTAGACGTGGATGCAGCGAGCGTAGCACCCAGCGTAGCAGCCGCAGGGATAGCGCACTGCGCTGCGCAGGTCCCTTGGTGTCAGTAGTGATTTACGTCAGCTGGCGGCTCGAAGGCAACAGCTTTCTCCCTATCACCCTATTAGTGGACCCATGAAAAGCTTCATAGCTCATTGAAATCAAGTCATTCTTTCTTTCGGTAATTACGTCCCGGTGTCTGTAAAAATGGGTTTAGACGTTCGTTGAAAAGGGTAAAAACACACGGACGTTTAAAACGTCTTTGAATAGACGTCACTACCAGCACTGCGTCTAGAAGACGAATTCAGCTGGCCGCTTCATGAAACAGCAGCGATTGACGACAACGGCTATTGAACACGTGCCGGGCCATAAAATTCCTATCACGCACTCGACAGACCTTGCGATCTTGAAGACACAGTCAAATGCAAGGTGACGCTCGAGCTCGACGCTCATTATTAGCTCGGTATGTCACGCGAGCACAAGCATGCTGGAGGCAGGCAGGAAGGCATACTGTACGCAGCAACACCAGCAAAAGTCTTATGTCAGCTGCGGAATCCGGACGCTGGTACAATAAAACGTTTCCTAGACTCGAATCTGGAAATACTGAGAGATGGCTACGTAATCATTTTCTGACTTCAGACTCCAGATTCCAGATTCTCGAGAAAGTTGTGAAGGCGTCAGTCCACAAAAATAAAAACTATGGTGCAGCAAAGCAAACGCATTGATTGAGCCGCATTATGTGGCGAACTGTTGCAATTATGCGGGCCGCATAATTGCAACACATCGCCACATGCAGTAGGACTCCTACGAAGTACTGTAGTACTTGGAGGCCGTGGTCCGTGCTGACCGAGTCGCTCATGGTTACTACAGCTCCATGATGGAGCTACATTGTCGAGAGATCGAAGGAATGGCGGCATCTTGGATACGATATGTACCTTTGCAGAAGCCAACACTTGTTTGCACCGGTGTTTGGGTGGCAGCGTTGCTGAATTTTGCAACTTAGAACAATACGTATACAAGCGTACATACCTGCTGCCACCTGCCCTGTATCTTGCAAGTTTAATCGGTGAGTCGGAAGAGTGAAAAGTTCTTCCTCGCCAACTCTAAGGATACGTGCATCGATCAACTATTTTACTGCTTGGTACTTTAAACTACTATCGTAGCTGCCGTGTGATACTTACTGGGGGAAAAAAGCGTTGAGACTTCGCTTTTTTCAGCAGCGAACACGGCGGAGCATCGAGAAATGTTCAATAACACGATAGTTGAGTTTGTACAGCTGGGATATTGATAGCCGTCACACTCAAGCATCACTGCCAGATAACTTGACTATTATTAAGTTGGTGATTTACGCTTAATGGATGAATGTGATACTTAAATTTTGTATGGGAATATACTGCCAGTTACCTGCCAGTAAATTACCAGCCAATCACAGAAAAACTAAATCATGCTTTTTACCAATCGGATGTAGTAGGTCTAGGTGATTCATGCATTGACATACAATTACACTACCATTTTTTTCAAGTCAGCCTTTGTACATGGTGGAGCCTTTGCAACAAAGCCATTACCATCTCTTTTGAGACAGAAGTTATATAAAGTTTTTCCCATTTTAAGCAGCAGCGATTCTAGCGAAGCGCAGTGCTGAGGAAATTGCTCTAGGAGTCAAATTTTGGCTTGGCGATTGTACTGCATTGCAGTGTTTCGCGTCAGCAATTTATCCTTCTTTCTTTCACTAAACGCAAGATGCATTCTAAACTTATCCATGGCGCACACAAAGCTCTGGCCACTCTCATCCGCCTCAATACATTTCTTTACGTAATCTTCCCTGGCATCCTCGCCCTTTAAAAACTTGAAAAAATGCTGCGACAGTAGCTACCTTAGCTCGCAATGTGTTGACAGGTTGTAATTCCTCCAAACTCATCGCGAAGGTCCGATAAAGAGGAATATGAAAGTGATACGTCTACCACAGCTGAATAGCTTTATCGGACTTGATGCGTCCGATCGGGTGTTCTGAGGGTGACTACCAAGATGCTGCTCTTCTGTGTCTGCTCTGGTACCTGGTTGGGCGAGCTTCGGACCTGTCGATGATCAAGAAGCGGAACATCTCGATATATGCCGCTTGTGTCTTCTTCCTTCGCTTGGTCCGTGTGAAGACGTCAGAAGAAAAAGGCTTATTTCTCTTTCTCGACGCCAACTTCGCAAAATTCCCCTTGCTCGCTGTTGCTCTCGCCCTCTTCGTCCAAGCCGCACTGTGCCCAGCTCTCATCGGGAGCCTACCCGACCAAGTGCAGCAAACGCCGACCACACTCTCACCTGACGTCCCGCTCGTGGAGCTCCTAAGCGCACCACCGGCACCTCTGGTCTTGCTACGTCTGCGTCTCCTCCTCCTCCTCGTACCGCTGCGCCCTCAACAATCTACGCACATGCTAAATGTGTGCTTGATCTCGTCGCCCCTGCCGCCGGTGTGTCAGCTGCTCTCACGTCGCACGCCTTCCGTCGTGGTGAAGGCCAACAAACCAACGGCTGCGAGAAGATGACCGCGCGCTGGATCTTTGATCGCGGATCTTGGAACCTAAGTATCACAGACAAAGGATTCAACTACATTTTCGTCACAAGTAGAGAAGACCACAAGATTGTCAAGGTATTGAGTGATTACAAACCCGAAGATTTGTCCCTCTTAAGACCGGTCCAGCTTGACGCAGACACGCTTGACGCGATTGCCGAGCTCCAACGAGCCTTGTTCACAGCTTGCTATCAACTAGAGAGGGAGAGCCTCAACATCAACCGGAAGGTTCTACACCTCCTAACTGCTTGCGTCGTTAGACACGATCCCGTCGTAAAAAGCTTAAATCACAATAGCCCAGCGATGCAGTGACTCGAACCCTGTGTTACGCAGGCTGGACGTACGCTACCAGACCTCTTAGCCTGGTCGACGCATCTTGCAGGAGTGCAGCATTCCGGTAAAGACAACATAGAAACATCCATCTCATATTCATGCCAATCGAACCAAGCCAAGAGCAGAAATTATCGACCACCAGGCCACTGTCATTAGACACCTTATCGAGAGCCCTAAGCGCCAAGATGCCCGCATGGGTATGATTGAGGCTAAGCTGAACGGTGTTCCTGTAGCTGAAACACGAAAGAGAAGCATTCAAGATGAAGACGCCACAGATGTGACCAAACTCAAGCAAAAACAGCGTAGAGGATCAGCTACCTACCTCCATGCGACCTGGTTTACCTGGTACGCGACAGATCCACGCTGGTAAGTCGAAGCACCGAAGCAGAAGCGCTCGAAGGCCAAGCTGCTAGTCGCGTACATCAAGTTGTTTCTCGACGATGGCTTCGTGCTCAACCAAACGTCAGCGGACTACCGCGATCGAGTTCTGGAGCTGGGAAAGCGCGCCGAGAATGTCATACTCAAGGACTTAAAAGGCAAACACAGCATCAACTCTTGCGGATCGAGCGCGGTCCTTAAGCACCTCTAGGGGGTCCACAGCGCTGGCGCGCTAAATGCTAAGATCCAACGCCACCGTCAACTGCTCCAGACAGCTGCAATCCAAGACTCGTATCCTGGCTACACGCAGGGCGTACTTGAGGAGGTTAGTAAGTAGAACAAACAAACTAGATTCGAATGCATTCACCCTTTCTCGCAGCATTAAGTCATGTCGACCTCTACACACGTATGCAGTCACCTGTCTTGCTGATCTAAGCTGTCCACAAAACTTGATCTTTGCCACAAGGCCTCTAACAAAAGCATAAGCGATAACGATGGCCCGATTTGAACAGGCATCCTCAAGACCGAAACCTTGCGCTCTTTCAATTGAGCTACACTGTTGGGGGGGGGCAGAGGCGACCTGAAGGATTAGCAGACCGTGCAGCATGTACGGGAGATGAACGTAGTTGCGTTGAAAACAAGTAAGACTGACTGCCAGCGTGAGCTGTCGGCGACGGATTGACTGAAAGTGAGAGGCTGCAAGCCATTCGACACCTGTATTCGAACGCAAATACAAGTGGTACGTTTTTACTGGCAGATAATTACTCAATAAACAATAGTGGCTCTGATAGCTGGCTGTCGTCAATCTTAATTTACCGGACGGATGCAAAATTATCCGGACGATCGTGGCGGTTCTGCATCATTGTTAGATTTGCTAGCTCATGAGAACGTGGTTCTCATGCCAAAAATGAATAAAAAAACAAAAGAGTGTTTTTCTTAGCCCAAAGGGCGTTTCAGGCCATTGCCTGTCGTCTATAAAAGAGTTTGTTTGGCCACGTTTTGGTCTTTTGCGTCATTTCACATCAGGCATGTCCTCCCTAAACATCTTACCTATCTGAGATAAACTTTGTACAATACATAGATCCGAAAAGGTCACTCCGGTCCGATAAATTTTGGTATGGACGTGCGTTCGCGCGGGCAAGAAGTGCATTAGTTAACTTCCGACCAAAACGAGGATATTTAACTCAACAACACATACGGACGGCAACCCCAACTAGATTCGGCTGCGAAGTCGACAGCAAAGGAAACCGCTCTCCATCTGGAAGGCATACATGGCCAGTTACTGTGTTTGTGTGTTCCCAATTCGTACGCTGCAGCGTTAATATTCAAAATATGGACACGACATCACGGCGCCGATAACTATTCATACGCCGAGCTCGCAATGATCTTCGATCTCACCCGCGGTTTTCTTATCTAACTAGTTATTTGACCAGTTTGGCTTCATTTAGAGCTTATCACTCCATCCCCACCAACACTAAGGTGGGGGGGGTAGGACAGGGATTAATTTTAGGACGACGTTAGAGACTAGATTTCCCAGATATCTATACAGTGATTAGGTTTACTCAGATGCAGGTATCTCCAGGTTTCACATCCAGATTCTGCTACTGACCGGCAGTTTATAAAATTTATTTCCGTCCAAATATTACGCAGGTATAGAGAGCCTGGATACCTGGAATAGTCATGTGTGCGCAACTTAGATAAAAGTCAAAGTGATTCAGAGCTTTGTTTGTCGACTTGGCAAACAGGGGGGGGGGGCAAATCGATTGAGCAGATGATTCTGTATTATCGTCTTTTTAACAGGAAGGTATTGTCAGGTAAATACCATGTATTTGTCTTTACCTGACAGTCCTTGCTGCAACTACAAACGACGCTTGATCTTCATGATTTCGTGTAGCATTACCCATCGGGGGCCTCGCTGGACACGCGCTTCCACATGTAAAGGCACACAACACCACAGCTAGCACATGTTTTTTGGACAGGTTGCTCAACGCTCTTTATCTGGTAACGTCTCCAGAAATGCCGATTCAAGCTCACTCTTAATGGCTTTTAGGCGCTTCACGTTTTTGTTAATGTTCATACTGTCGTACAGCATCATCGTCGTTGATCTTCCGTCAATCACCAAACAACCCCAGTGAACTCCTTCAGAGTTGACAGACACCAATACAAATTGGCAAACGGCGATGAACGCACAAATCTCCAAAAGTATCTTCTCAGGAAGAATCGCCTCCACATTAGCGGGCTTCTTTCTTGAAGGTTTTTTTTCAGCAAAGGCATCATCACGGTCGCATTGCTTTTGTAGCGCTGTAGGAAAACCGCGAAGGCACGAATGGCGTCGTCATTTAGCCACATCGAACATCTGATACAATGGATGTCCGACATCGTCAAGTCAAATCCAAAACCTGGTAAAGTTTTGAATGGCCAGGTATTTAGAATTTCATCAAATACAATATCCACTGGTGGCCTTTTACCAGCAATTTCTTTCACATCGTTGTTTAGCCAGGTGCACAACGCAGCACGCGGCCTGTAAATTCCACAGCCACTTCATGGCATCCAACTGATTTCTAGCGTGCGTGCCGATTGTATCAATTTCCACCACGTAATTGTCCGAGTTGTCACTTTCTCCGTCACTATCAATTTGAATGTCTGCCTGATCTTCATATTATGTTTCACGTAGTTGTTTAAATGCACGATCGATCATCGGCTCAGGAAGCCTATAGCGCACATTGTCGGGCTCATAATTTGGGTCGACAGCCCACGAAAGTGGTTTCCCATCGGCTTTTCCGAGCACCTGAAAGGTCGCGAGGATTTACCTGACCTCACGCAGGCCTGGCTGAATCTCCTTCAGAGAAGCAACCACTTCACACACATCTCGTTCGTGTAGCAGCCCTCGCAGCTTCATGCCCTGATTGTATTCTTACAGGGCAGACTTAGCTTTAGCTCGCGCTTTCGTACGGTTTAGTCGCCCGACTGGCACAACCCTTTTAGCTTGATCTGCACCGGAGCACTATCTACCGATGCGCGCAAACGTCGTGCAGCTGCAGTGGATGGGGGTTCGCACGATTGTTGGGTAGGCAGTACGTCACTGAAATTATCATTATTCCCACCGACATCTGCACAACAAGAATCACTCAACCCCCCCCCCCCCCCCCACACACACACACACAAAACTCCATGACTCAAAACCCCACCCCCGGAAACTCCATGACTGGGCTCACAACTACTGCCACCAGATTTACCTGCATCTCCACCTCCTTCACTTCGTTCATGGCGTTCACCATTGTCACTGGATTGAGGTGACGGGATCGCCACTTGACCTTGCGCAAAGTGTGCCACCATTCATCAAACTGGGACATCGCCCTGTCAAATGCGACGTCACTCAGCTGTGCCAGCTCCCCGTGGATCCGGCCAAATGTTGCTGAGCACGTCGATATTGCTCCTGCTCTGATCGTGTCTCTGACGAGGCCTGTGGCTGCTTAAAAATCTTCGCGACAAACGGTTTTGCCACTGCCGATAGATCTTACGTAGACATACGACAGCACCCATACCATCCAGAAAGAGCAATACAGTCGATGGCAGCAAAACATGGTTAATATCTGAATAAAACTTGGATTTAATAGACAAAACCTGGATAAAACATGGAATGTCTGGAAATACCTGGAACCAATTGCAGCGTACGGAGCCACAAACGGACTTTCTGATGACTTCTTGTAGACCATCGCGTGTCGGCACGGAAGCTTCATAGTTTGTGCGAACTCGCAAAAACACTGCCAGGTCTCCTTTTCCATCATGTATTTGTACTCTCCTCGCCGTAAAGCTACCGTATCTCCGTTGTCTACAATGATGTAGCTGCTCCATAGCAATGTCATACTATGTTTTGATGGCAGCAGCTACCCATCGCGTAGTCATGCCCAGCACAACGCTCATTCGTGTATGAAGTATCCCGTAGCGCTCCTGGCATTTCAACCTTGGCGTAGTATTCCTCCTCCTTTCGAAGCTGAAATGACAGCAGTACTTTTAAGCTGGTGCTCATGGAGAAAGGACCTTTAATCTACTGCTTGACTTTGCCGAATAGGCTCTCTACGTGAGTGTTTGTATGGCTCTGAAAGTGAGGCAAATCAACACGATACGTACGTTTCTCAAATTTTCTCAAAACACGCCCACAAAGCTTGCCTTCCTCCTCTAAGCGACAAACTCTTTAACTCTTTTCGCGATGAGCCACGTAATCTGCTTCCGTCCTAGCGTAGGTCATGTTCGTGATCGTTTATTTCATTTGGGCAGCACATCCGCTTTATTAGCTCCGTATTTACTCGACATCCGAATCGTATCGTGTCGCCATTTAATCACGTGAAAGTGGCATAGCAAAATGCGAGCGTCCGAGAACTTCTAACACAAAACGTCCACCTCTCTCATGTCCATGTCCACAATCACAATCCGCACAAGACGCCAGTACTCATTTGCGCGATTGAAATGATCAATACTCTATGCCATTTGCCAGTCGCCGTTCGTCTCTACCAATGAGCACTGGACAGGCTGTCGATTACAAAACTGGTCCATAGCAACGATCGATAGTAGCTGGTAGTTGTATCTAGTAATATACTATAAAAAACGGTGAGTACCTAAACAAATCATGGGCAATACATGGATCAAATAAGAGCAGCTTTCACGTACTCGTTCGGCTTGTGTCCGCAGTCAATTTGAAGGACCTCAGGGAAGCTGGTTAACATAGGTCGCATGTCATGATTGAAATCACCCCAGTGTCCCCCTGCGTACTCTGGTACACCGACGACACATTCAGAGGAAATTGTATGTTAAAGCTCACGATCGTTTCAAATACAGCGTCGTCATCAGACATTTTTGCACATAGGGTAATCCGCCATCATAGTAATTGTTAGCACGCGGACATCATAAGCAATCAAATTCAACAAACACCTCGAACAATTACCGGAGCTACGCAAGCGAGCGATCAAGTTCCGGACATCTGTCATCGTCACTCGTTGCTCGAAGTTGTCGTGAATGTAATCGTAAATATTTGATGACCCTGCCTGCGATTCCACGAGTAGCTCAGCGCCGGGTACCAACGAAGACTGCGTAGATACCTGGCGAATACCTGAGTAGCGTTGGTAAATCTCTGGAGAAGCCTGGTGGTTGTGGCAGTAAACTATGCGCTTGAGAGCTATTCCCCACGAGCCATCATCCAGGCAATTAACCTGCACAAGTAACTGAAAAGGACACTCAGTCCGGCGAAGATTGTGGGACGTGCGCTTGCCTGACGACCGTTCACGCGTAGGCCACCCGTGCGTACAAATATACTTGCGCTGATAGGGGGCCACGTTATCTGGGATAAGCGGGATCTCCTTCACCTGGACGTCTTTGTACTGGATCTGGCTCTCGAGCGCCACGTTGCGCCGAGCGACACCTATCACTTCCTTCATGACAAGCACTTGTCGCGCTGTGCGAATATATATCTTGAACCCTTGTTCGAATTCAGCCCAGGTATTATGCTCCTCCTCGAATGGCGGAACGGAGACCAGCAAATCATCATCATCGTCTGCCGGGTGCTTCTAGCTTAGCCGTGAAGATGGCTTGTCACTCCTAGTCACATTCCTCCTCTCTTCAGTGATGCTTTCGTCCTCATCAATATCTTCGTCTTCCTGCGCTGCATCCTCCGGGTGTGAAGCGACCCCTCCCTTTGTATCGTCTGTGGCCGTGTCCAAATTGGTCCATCGCCACAAGTGACAACAACTGGTAGTTGTACCTGCACAAACAGCCTAGTCAATATCTGGTTTACACATGGAAAATATCTAGATTTCGGTACTACAAACTAAAGAATAAAAAAAATACAAACTAAAAACTCACTTGTTGGTCTTGTGGGTGCAGTACATTTGCAACACTTCAGGGAAGTTGTCGTACATCGCGCGCAGGTGCGCTGTTGTTACCGATATCACACCAGCATCACCTCGAGCGATTAGTACAGCGGTGAACACGTTCCTTGGGTTCTCCAAATTGAAATTGACGACAGTCTCTGCTACTGCGTCGTCGTTAGATAGTGTCTTTCCTGCAAAAGGGTACACGCCTTCAGTTAGGAGCCTATACAACCGTTGCGCGCACAACGTTTACCTTACCAGACTGGTGAAGACGTGCCACCAGGTTGCGAACATCATCCATCGTCACACGGTGATAAGAATTCCGCCGGATGTAGTCGTAAATACCTGATTTTTTAGCGTCTGACTCCATCAATAGCTCAATACTAGGCATTAGCGGAGACTTGGACGATACCTGGCGAATACCTGGGTACGACATGTAAATGTCAGAACTGATAGGGATTGTGTCGATACACCTCGAGCTTCAGCATAATGCCCCACTGCCCTTTGTTCGCACCACCTGAGCCAAAAATATAAACGGACAGTCAGTACGGCGGAGCTTGTACACCTTCCACTTGCTTTAGACCTTTCACGCTCGGCCCAGCCATGCGTACAGATATACCTGCGCTGAAAAGGATTTATTTCCTCAGGGATCAACAGAATTTGGCTGTCTGGGTGCCCTTGATACCGCGTTTGCCTATGCAAATTCTGGTTGCGTCGCTTGGTACTGACCGTTTCACTCACAACTGGCACCTGTTTGGTAGTACGCATGTGCTCCTGTAAGCTTTCCTCAAATAGTGCCTATGTTTTGTGATCAGTCTGGAACGAGGGCAATGTAACTTCGTCGACTTCTCCATCGTCTTCGTCTCCGCCGTCAGACGCAGGCCTCTTCTTCTTACCACACGTGTCTCTGTGCACCACCTCGTCTTTCTCCTCCTCAGACGCCGATGAACTGCCCTCTTAGTTCTCCTCGTCTTCATGTTCGCCCCCATTCTCTGCGTGCTAAATATCCACCGTGGCGTCGTCCGTAGTGGCTTCATTACGGCCAGATTCGGTACTGAGTTCCATACCTTCCTTCTCCTCCACCCAATCTTTATCGCGCGAGACTTCTCCGCTCGGGTCCGGGGCCCCTCGACACTTGCCCTCTGTAGTCCGCGCTTCTTCTTCCTCGCGAGTTTGGTCGGCCATTTGCTGCTTGATTTGGGCCGTCTTGTGTGTGCGCGCCATGTTCCTTCCCTTAGTCCGAGCTGCCGCGTGTCAGTTCTACGATTGAGTGGCTGGGGGCGGAAGGAAAATAATAAATTGTGGGAAGAAAAATAAAATTCAATCCTTGGAAATATCTGGATGTTACACCTGGAAAAAATGTAGCTCGAATCTCTGGGCTCAAAACTTGCTCTAAAATAAAAAATACAAGATCGATTTGAGGCAATTTTTGGTGAAGAATTACAAATACATACTGAAAAGACACATTAAAATTAAAGAAAATGGGATAATGTATTTTCGAGTTAGACTCCGATCGTACTTAAGACAACTTAGTCACTCGCTGGACGTGGGGGAGCCGCACATTACATCAACCAAGTGCATCATGTCGTTCCAGCTTCGTCGTCTCTTCGGAGGTCTACGCGTGAATGCGGGCCAAACGGCCCGTCGCGGCCTCGAGGACTTCTTCCCAGTGCAGAAGGTGGCAGGCGAGGGCGCCAAGGCCAGCAGCCTGACGCAGGTTCCGGCCAGTGTGGGCTCCAAGCAGGTGGTCGTGGGTGGCGACTGGAAGGCCTGGATGTTGCGCCAGAAGAGCACCGACGACCTGCACAAGCTCTGGTTCGTGCTGCTGAAGGAACGTAACGCTCTTCTCACGGAGCTTCAGCAATGCCGCGCCAAGAACCTGACCATGCCCAACCCGTCGCGACGGACGAAGGTCAAGAAGTCCATGGCTCGGATCAAACTCGTGTTGCACGAGCGCAGTGACATCTACAAATCCAACCAGGCCAAGAAGGCTGCGGAGCAGTAATTAGAACGGAGATCAAAAGGTGACACAATACAGATGACGGGGAGTGAGCTTGTCCTAGTTCGGCTATGGCTAAATTTTGATCATCGATTATCTAAAGACGCCGACCTTAGATGGTCTAGTCTGACCATTTTATGGTAGTACGCTTGAGGCACTGAGTACACTTACTCAGTGCACGTACAGATCTTCGACAAACAACAATAAAATAATTCGGTGAATGCCGATTTTCCAGCATCAAAGCATTGAATATTTCTAACGTCTCGTTAAGCCAGTATCAAAAGCAAACCACTACAGCTATTAATTCGTTATAGACCTGCCGCAGTCTTGGACAAATCCAGGTTCTTCAGCCAGCGCTGGAGGATGCTAATCACTTCGTCCTTCTTCTCCCATAGTAGCCAGTGGCCACCGCCGTGCACCAGTTCCTGCGTGAGATTAGGCATCACGCGAGGCATGCCTGCAGCCAGCTCAGGTTTGAGAATAGGGTCGTCCACAGCGCCAACGTAGAGCGCTTCATGTTTGATCACACGAGGCAAGTCCTTCTCATCCTCAAAGTCGCGCTTGCGTTGCGAGTAGTAGCTGCATGATCCGAAGAATCCCGAACGCGAGTACTCGGCTACGTAGTAGTCCAACTCAGCGTCCGACAGCAACTCGGAACGCTGCGTGTACACGGAGTCGGTGGAGTCATTGACGTCTTCCACCATCTTTAAAAACTCGAAATCCTCCGCGAACTCGTCGTATTTACGATATATGGCCGTGAAAATGCGACGCGGATCCTTATCAAGCAGTTTAGCCGCTCGTTCCGAGTCTCCGAGGAGCTTCATGTACGAGAACTGAGGGATCGCGGGGATGAGCTTGTCGTACTCCACGCAGGCATCGCCTTGCGGGAAGTACGGCGTGCAGATACCACATGCAGCGATAACGCGCTCCGGGTGGAACAAACACATGCGCCAGATCAATGCACCACCCCAGTCGTGGCCCACAAACACAGCGCGAGGAATGTTGAGAAAGTCCAGCAGTCCGGCGAGGTCCCCCGTCACCTTCTCGGTGCCGTAGCCTTCGACGGTTTGGGGAATTGAGCTGCGACCGAATCCGCGCAAGTCCGGCGCGATGACTCGATGCGTTTTAGACAGCGCTTGGATCTGGTATCGCCAACCGAACCATAGATCGGGCCATCCGTGGACGAGCACGACCGGGATGGCGTCGCGAGGACCGACGTCGATATAGTGTAGCGTGATGTCATTGCCGACAGGTGCGTAGTTGTGCTCCCATTCGTCCCAGAAGTGAGATGTCGGGGCCATGGTTGTTGCTGGTTGACGGCGCGTTCGTTAATGCCGGACTCCGCGTGCAGCTTGCCGCCCGATGAAAAGTGTCAAGTCAACAAGAACGGATGCCATCCGTATTCTTCTACGGGTCTGGCGCGTAAACACGCTGCTGGCCGATCCTGCGAGATGTGGCGGTTGTCAATGTTGAAATTCAGATGCAGCGTTCTTATTAATACGAATATCTGGCCCTCACGTGTATTAATACCATTCGTAAATTCAATTGCTGCTCCAACTTACAAGTGGAAACTTCGATGGCATCGACGCAAAAGTGTATCTTGGTCCAAGATTCTTGGATGGACAGGTAGGTAGCTTCAACATGTCATGACTGCGATATCGGATTGCGATCATAGCTTTGCAATACAGTCGTGCACCTCCAATTCGACACCGGTATCAGTCGATACCCTGCCAGATTTTAGGATTACGCGAATCGGATGCGCATCGACTCATTCACTTCCGTCTTTCTCTGCAGACATGATCTCTTAATTGCAAGTGCGTTTCACTAGCGGCCTTGGGCTCATAACCAGAAGAGGAGTGGGTTCACTAGCTGCTGGTCAGAACCAGGAAGAGAGTCAACACCGGCTTGGCGGCAAAAACCACCTTTTTGTGTTTCTTGTTTTAATTTATAAAGTTTTGCTGAGGTTGTCTCGTAACTGTTATCGTGGAGATCAGTACACAAAACTTTATAATTTTACAAAAAATAATACCTATAAGTATAAGTTCCGCGCATCTGCTCCATATGTATACCGGTAATAAAACGCCAAGCGGGCAGCCGCACAGTCCACAATTCAAAATCCCGTCATGACGTCGCCTGAGTCCTCCTCGCCCACGTCCTCCAAGCGTACCATCTTCGTGTCCTCGCGTAAGAGCCAATTGGCCATGGCGCAGACGAATACTGTCATTGCTATGCTGGAGGAGCGCTTCCCGGACCTTCAATTCGTGGTAGGGCAGGAGGACACTGTGGGCGACCACGTTGTGCACTTATGCCCTGGCACTGTTGATATGGTCCGCCCTGTCGAATTGGAGGTGCACGACTGTATTGTCACCGTCTTCCTCGGGGTGGGTTAATTCTTTTCTGCGACGCATTTCACGTTATTAGAACTACTTGTAGGATATTAAAGTGGCATGAAGGTGCACGCTTTCAATCTGCCGTGAGTGACGGTGCGCTATCAAGAGCTGAAAATCAATTAAGCTTCATTCTTCAAAGCAACGAGTCCGCAACACGTTCCTTGTTCCAATTACAGCAATGGTATTCAGCTCCTCTATGGATTCGGTGTGTGCAAACCGTCTCATTTCTGGGACGAATGGGAGCACAACTACGCACCCGTCGGTAATGACATCACGCTACACTACATCGACGTCGGTGCTCGCGACGCCACCTCGGTCGTGCTCGTCCACGGATGGCCCGATCTATGGTTCGGTTGGCGATACCAGACCCAAGCGCTGTCTAAATCGCATCGAGTCATCGCGCCAGATATGCGCGGATTCGGTCGCAGCTCAATTCCCCAAACTGTCGAAGGATATGGCACCAAGAAGGTGACGGGGGACCTCGCCGGACTGCTAGACTTCCTCAACATCTCTCGCGCTGTGTTCGTCGGTCACGACTGGGGCGCTGTTATCACGTGGCGCATGTGCATGTTCCACCCGGAGCGAGTTATTGCGGTGTGTAGTGTTTGTACGCCGTACATGGCACCGTCAGACGTGTACGTGGATACAAACACGTTAGTCCGCGCCGTTCCTCAGTTTTCGTACATGAGTTTACTTAGCCAGCCCGTGAAAGCTGCCAAGTTGCTAGATGTTGCACCACGACGGCTGTTTACTGCCACGTTTAGGCTCTACACTGATATTGATGCATCTCTCAGCTTTACTGAGCTGCTTCGTGGTGTACCAGAATCACAAAACCCAATTTTTACGAACCCATCCAAGTTACTGAACCTAGCAGAGCTGGATTACTACGTGGCGGAGTATGAGCGCTCGGGTTTTGCAGGAGGTTGCAACTACTACGCAGCACGCTTTATCAACTTCAACGACGAGCGTGAGCTTCCTCCCTCCATCTCACACAGAGCTCTCTTGATCAGTCCAGCGGAAGATCGTGTTCTTAAACCGGAGATGGCAGCTGGCATGCGCAAATTAGTCCCGAATTTGCGCCAACAGATCGTGGCAAATGCCGGACATTGGGTTCTTTGGGAGCAAAAGGACGAAATTACGAGGATCCTGCAATAGTGGCTGGACCAAATTTGCGAGTTGCCGCTTATTGCGCCCTAGTTGCAACTTCCAACTTGCAAACAAAAAAGCAACTTCATTTTTCAGCTACGATAATGCAACATACACTTTTCTTCCTCACACCTGTACATCTCTGTTTATAGCTTGCTACGAGTATCTCCAGAAGCCGGGAGCTTGTCCAGCCACGCCTTGAGAATTGCATTCACTCGCTTCTTCTGCTCCCACAAGACCCAGTGACCAGCGTCGTTCACAACGTGCGTCTCCAAATTAGGCAGAAAACGATGCATCTTGCTCGCCAACTCGGGTTTAAGTACGTGATCATTCGCCGCAGCAATGAATAGCGCAGGGTGGTTGATGATTGGAGACATTCCCAGTTCGTCCTTGAAGTCAATCTCTCGAGTTGCATAGTATTGGCACGTGCTCTGGAACTTGGAGTGTTTGTACTGGTCTACATAGTACTGAAGTTCCTCCTCTGAGAGCATCGCTGACCGCTGAGTGAAGATCGGGATCGCTGGAGCTCGTCACGCCTTGAAGCGTACCGATAATCGGCATCTTGCCGTCTTCCAGCGTCGGACTCATCCTCCGAGTGTTTACGGAACCCAGCCAGTAAGGAGCGACGTGGAGGCAGTATCCACATCTTGCCCGTGTTTTCGGCATCTGCCAATATTTTCTGGTAGGAGAAATACGGGACTTTGGCAACGACAACGTCCAGAGGCATCAGGCACTTAGCTGGCGGTGTGTAGGCGGTGCACACAGCACCGACAGCAATCACGCGCTCAGGATGATAAAGACACATGCGCCATACCTGTTAGAAATAAGACATTTGGTTAGAAATTCCGTCCGTTGCTGTATGTAAATGTAATCTTACCATTCCTCCACCCCAGTCGTGACCGAGAAGCACCGCTTTCTCAATGTTCAGACCATCTTCGAGTTGCCAGCAAAACAACCACGTTAGCCACCTTGAAATTTAGTTGTAACTGATAAAACACTTGCCCAAGAGTGCAGCCAAGTCATTTGTGACGTTCTTGGCGCCATAAGCTTCGACGTGTTGCGGCGTGGAGCTCTGACCAAAGCCACGGAGGTCTACACAATATAATAGCTATCAGTTTTGCAGGAATTTGATTCCACAACGCAGAAAATCGCTACGAACCAGGTACAATGAGACGGTAGGACGACTGCAACGCTTGGATTTGGTGCTGGGACACACATTAACAGTTAAATATCTTGAAAATTATATGATTTACATCGCTCGTACCCTCCACCCGAACCAGAGATCGGGCCAGCCGTGCACCAGCACAACGGGCAGTGCATCCCGGGGCCCCACATCCACGTAGTGCAGAGTGATGCTCTCTGCTGTGCGCATGAACGCGTGTGGCCACTGAGAGGCTAGCGATGCCATCCTGTAAGGAAAACAGCAAATGTGAAATTGAAAAACTTGAAGCACGTTGAAGTTCGCTTACGTAATACAGCCGCTCCGTATTTGTCAAAACTGAATACCGGATTTGCCATTAAAGTTTGCACACACTTGCCAAAGGGCACAAAACATCGGTAACCCCCATGACTATTCTTACACGACGAGCGTAACCTTCCCGGTGTCGCCTGTTACCTTAAGGGATAAGAGCGGAAGACGACAGATATTACCTCGGGTAGCTGTCCATCTGCATCTTTTAATTGTTGTTGCAGCAGTGTTGGTCTTTACCAGAAGCAACTTGTTTAAAACCTTTATGGCTGGTCCGCGCATCGCCCAGTCCTCGACGCTGATAAGCACCTACGCCCAGCAACAAGAGGAGGACAACATGTTCAGGCAGCAAGACCGCTCCCCTGCAGGTGAGACCTTCGAGACCGTCGTGTCGTAACGCTGTGTCCCCAACTGACTCGCTTCTCGTCGTGTTGTGGGCTCTCAGTCTACATGAGGGTGCCGTTCTCCACTAGGCCCAAGAAGGTCGCGAGCTCCGTGACCGACAGCTTTGATCATCCTGCAACGTCCAAGCCCCCACCAATCGGTGGCAAGATCCTCGGTCGCCCTGTCAATCGACCGGCGGCCACAGAGTCGTCAATGTCCCGCACATCATCCGCGACGTCGACGTTAGCTTCGTTGACGCGTTTTCATTCGCGTCAGGCCAATCAGTCGACACCCAGCAACAGCTCCGTCCGAGAGAAGAACAACGACGACTTGGATTTCGGCAACAGCACGTCGCTGAATCTACCGTCTATCGGAAACAGCGAGCGGCCGAAACTCACACCGTCGACGAGCTCTGCGGCTTCTAGCAACATTGTGACGTCACAGGCGACCACAACGTCGATTCCATACCCGGCACGTGTCAGTAGTGGCAGAACATCATCCAGGAATGAGATGGCAAGAAAGAGACATCCTCGAGGACTTGTGGGTCTTCAGAACCTCGGCAACACTTGGTGCGTTTGACTCACACTGTTGCCATGTTGTCAATGCTAACGTTGCTGTCCTATTTTACAGCTTCATGAATAGTTGTTTGCAGTGTGTGAGCAACCTCCCGGCGCTTGTCAAGTATTTCCATCCTGGCCTCTATGCGCGTGAAATAAACGACACGAGTCCTACGAAGGGTGCTCTTGCCACTGCCTTTGGTGACCTCATCAAGGCCTTGAGGACAGGAGACAAGTTCACTGCCACTCGGCCAGTTGAGCTGAAGCGTGTGATTGGCAAAATTGCGTCTCGGTATACAGGGTACGACCAGCAGGACGCGCAGGAGTTTTTGCGTTTCTTGCTTGACGGTCTGCACGAAGATCTCAATCGTGTTAGAAGGAAACCGGCGTATTACGAGATCAAAGACCGACCGGAGGCCAAGGACAGAGATGTGTCGGACGAGTACTGGAAGTTCTACCTCGAGCGGAACGCCAGCACCTTGTCGGAGCTTTTCTGTGGCCAGTTGCGGTCCGAGATTCGCTGTGAAACTTGCAATCACCGGTCGCTGTGTTTTGATGTTTTTTGGGATTTATCTTTGCCTGTACCCAAAAAAATCGGCAAAAATAGTACCATGCGGATATCCAGTGGGTTTTTCTCTGGAGGTAGAACCGCGTCGGCTTCAGGAGATACAGCAAGTGCCATGTCCATTCACGACTGTCTTAAGGCGTACACAGAGCAGGAGTTCCTCGGCGACGACGCAGCCTACTACTGCCAAAAGTGTAAGACACATCGGTCGGTGGCTAAGAAGATCTCGGTGTATCGACTGCCGAACGTCTTGGTGCTTCACCTTAAGCGCTTCTCCTACTCGACTTTCAGTCGAGACAAAGTGAGCACAAGCATCAGCTTTCCGGCACAAAGTCTCGACATTGCCGAGTACTGTGCCAGCGACGCTGTTGTCGATGGCAGCACACTTTACGATCTTACGGGTATCGTACATCACATGGGCTCGCTTAATGGAGGCCACTACACGGCTGAGTGTCTTAACGCAGACACGCAGGAGTGGTTTGACTTCAATGACGGCTCTGTGACGGCTATCAAGAAGCCCGAACTCTACAGCTCCAGCGCCTACATGCTCTTCTACCAACGACGAGAAGAAAAGTCCCTTACCATTTGAAATTTGTAATCGAGTTACTCTAAAATGGCAATAGAGCACTCCGTGTCAAGTGCTTTTACAGTACCGATACCCATTTTGCTGTCAAACCAGCGAGCTAAATTGCCTTTTTGCAATCGAACAGCAAAAAGCAAAGTCCGATGCAAAGGCAACAAGATGGTGAGTCCTGGTAGTCCGACTCACTGGTAACGCAACATTACATGTACTGGAGAGGCGTCACTGCAACCGCAATACGACAAGACGACAGGAAATAATGCAACCTTATCGCCTATTATAAAGCGACCACAAAAACATATGGTCTCTGGTAATTTATAATAAATGACGTGGCCACGTCGTCGCCGTCATCAATAGCAGTGTAAATAACGCCACAACATCCTAAATTTAGAGTTATTGAAACAGCATTAAATGCGTGTGCACCACACCTGGGTGTGTTTCTTACACTACACTGTGTGGAACACATTTTTTCACACTTAGCAAATTTTTAAAGGATCCAACATCGCAGCAAGGATGGACGGAAGGTCGCTCGCTCGGGAGCTGGTGCGCGCGCGCATTTACGAGCTCATGGACATGAAGAACACGCTTGAAAAGATCGGCGCAAGCCTCGTGAAGATACTAATAGCTCAGATGGAGTTACTGTCACGCATTGAGGTGAGCGAGGAGAGCATCTACGTGCTGGCGTCTGAGATTGCCAATTCTGGTGCGAGTCAAGACGGGCACCTATCCTTCGGAGCTTAGCTAGAAATGGCAGTCAACAGATTGAATGGGTAGTATGGTAGTATGCTAGCGGTTTTTGTATTAACGGATAACACAGCTACATCTACCTACTTCAGTTGCTGACCAGTTTCTCATTAATAGACTTCGTATTATCCACAGTGCGACGAGCCATACGGATCTTGCTCGATTTACAGAGTATTATCCACAGCATTCGGAGACGCATAGCTTCCACATCATTCTTGGAAACGTTTCTGCATTGCCAGCGAAGATTCGCGGTCACATATCTGTAAGCTTGGGCCACAACAAACACGCCACAGCTTGAGTAGTCGGGTTGCTGTGGAACTTCAATCCACTCAATAGGGTCTATGCATAATTTTGCCGCAGGTGCCGATGCCTTACTCCATCTCGCCACAAAACCACAAAGCCCTTCCATAACTGAGTTACCATCGCCGTCCTTAACACCGTTCCAAACCACCTCCATGTCCCCATGATAACCTTCGTCAATCAGGGGCTCATACAGGTAGGGATGCACATGTAATGTGTCCTTGGCTTCAACGTAGCGTAGCGTAGTTATTATGATACCCCAGTGGCTTTCGTTCAGGTTGACAGGTTGAATCATGAGCTTGGTAGAAGTGATACGCGTGTTTGGTGTCTTTGGCCATCCAACAGCTGCCGTCAATGATGACAGGACGTAGCAATCCCGCATCGTGCTTCCAATGAATTCCAAACAGAAGTCAATTGGGCTATCATTCAGTTATCCTCTACAGAGTCCACCAACAACGTTCCGAAGGCGATGCAGGCCTTACCCGACCGTGTCGCGTATTCAGAACTCAGTCGACTGGATGCAAACTTTGAAATCACCTCGTTTGCCATGGTGCAGTGTCGCTCCTTTACAGCATCAACTGATAGCCCACTCGTTTCAGTCTCCACAGCAGATAGATCCACATCGGAGTTTACCTTCCGCCAGTTTTTCTCCAACCATTTCCGATCTTCGAACCATGCTTGTACCTTGGCCTTTACCGCGTAGAATGTAATTGCAGCTCCCTCGTATTGTCTAGTACAAATCACAGCTCACAGTTATAGCAACCACAATATGACGACCATAAAAAGCAACCATACGAGAATGGCAACCTTACCCGCTGGATTTTCAAAGTTTGGGGTCGATAGAAGCCACGAGATCGAGCACGAGTCCTTGTTTCTTGATGCGGTCGTCGAGTGAATCTGGGTGACGTTGCTCGGACTTAGCTGTCTTGATTGAAGCTTGCATTGACCGCGTGATGTATCCAGGGATTACAAATGGGTGCATGTACGTAGCTGGTCGTACAGCTTCCCAGCTGCATTCGATTGTGCGACCCCTGAGGTGCGCATCGTCTAGTTGGACAGGGTATTTGTCTATCATGCCCGCCACAGCTCTGACATTCTCTGTGTTGCGAGCCCAAACGACAAACTCGTCAAGCTGTACGGTAAGATCGCTAGGGTATTTGTGCACGGCGAGACGAGTATGAACTGAGGTAAGCTTTGTCTGTCTTAGCTGCTTCGGATTTGATCGTTGTCTCCCTCGGGTCTTCGGCTTTGAGACGTTTATGATATCCACTTGCCGCGTAGGCATCGCTGGGTCGGTAGTTGGGATGTACAGCAGATTCACCAACCTCACAATTTTCGACTTTATTGTAATCAACTGCATTCTCGTAATCATCTGCATTCTTGTTATCAGCTTCATCCGTGATGGACACCGGCGATTGTGCCTTGCTCACGATTATGGGCTTCCGTGACATTTCTATAGCTTTCTGCGTTGATGAGACGTCCTCACAGTCGCTGCTACCGTCAGTGTTGGCATCCATATTTTGTAGCCCCTCCATAATACTAGCAGTGACCACTGCATTTTCAAAATCAAACAAAGAATCCATGTCTTCATCAACGTCTTCATCGTTGTTGTTGTCTCTACACGGAGTCGAAGCCACTTTCCTCCCTCGTAATCCAACTTCAACGGTTTCTTTCCAATCTTGAAGCTCTCGATAAAAATCAGCACTGGCCAATTCGGACAGATGCTGGAGCAGTGGCTCTAGCATTGCCTTTGCTTACGAGTACTTTTCACCAGATGTCAGGACAACTTGGTTTGCACGTTCGTCCCGGCGCAATCGAACAAATACAACCTCTTTCTCACTATCGGATGCCGCATGTGATTGTTTCCATTCGAAAGGACGTGAACCTTCGTACACGTTCGGCAACCTTATCGGTCTCGGCAACCTTAGCTTTGACATATTGACAATTGGTTGAAGCGCATCGGCTGCTAAACAGAGCTCTTCTTTGGTGTCCAACGCGTCGAAAGTACTCCATCGTTCGTGGACAGAGATTCCAGGTAGCACATTGAAACCATGGCCATGGCTGGCAACATGCATGAGATGACAGCACGGTAAGTGGTGGCTTGTATAAAATAAGCAGGTACAGGTCCACTCAACGTCGTCACACTCGTATTTGTGATGACCTCCATAAACATCCCATTTCGAAACGGATACTTTGCGCTCGCAATTTGTGCTTTCAGCTCGGTTCACGAATTTTTCCCATTCTCTTTTCACCAGATCCAACACAAACGGAGAGAGCCTCCTTGATATGGCCCTTAAAAATGTAGGAGCCGTCTTGGGCAATCGAGAGGAAGAATGCTGTTTCCCGATTTCAGATGTAATCTGCCGTGTGATGATCATCTGGTGCTGAAGTAAACCCGCCAACGTCTTGTCAATTCTGGTCTTGAGGCCAAGAAGCATCTTCAAGTATTTCCAGTTACACTCGATCCTGTTAGTTGTCGTATTACCAGCAGTAAAATGTTTTTCGCGTTCATAGTTCGACCACATTTGTCGACACGAATGTCAATTTTTCTTAAAATACGCAAAGAAGTTGCTCCTCCTTGACTTTTTGCAGTATTTCTTCATTGCATCATATGCAGATACATACGCGTCTTGTGTGCGGCTGCCAGTAACCACAACAAATGAGTGAAAAGGCAAAAGAGAAATTTGCTGACTGTAACGCACCAATACAGCATCTTCGTCAGCAACTCGATAGGTTCTTCTCTCTGTGCCATCTTGAGCTCAAATACTTTGCGTTTCATCACTTTTTCCCGGTATGTAATGGCGTGGAATTGACAGAGTAGCACCTGTGCGATCGGGAAAGCAATCCTCTAGCACTTGCCACTCTACAAAATCTTTGTCGATAACCACACTCGTGACGTCTTTCCACTTTGGATTTTTGTCCTTGAAATAATCCAAGATCGTTTTAATCGTGACAGCGCTCTCACTGAGGACAATAAAGTCAACCACTGGGAACCCTCTACCCGTACACGTAGTGACAACCAAGCTCCCTACACAACAGTAGCAACCAAATAAGATTCAAGGTTGCTGTAAAAAATTAAGGTTGCGCTTAAGGTTGCTATAAACATAAGGTTGCTTTTTTGAACGTACCTAAATGGTAGCCAAGATTGTTCGTTCCGTGCGTGAAGTCCATCGTCAAGGTTTCACCCCACCGCTCAAACATCATCTTTTGCACTTTCGTTTGCATGATGGCTCCACAGGTGATGTCCATCTGGTCCTGGATAACGAGCACATCGCTACCTTCAATCTGTCGAAGAGCATGCAGCAAGTCTTTCATACGATCCTGAGCGGAATCTGGCCCCATGATACTTCGGAGAAGATTTCTGGTTTGCTGTGGTGTCACTTTACAATCTTTACAGCGTAGGACATTGCATACCAGTCGGCTAGATTGAATAATACCACCCATCATAAAAAATGAACAACTAGCCAATGCGGTCGTTCAAGAAATTGGTGATGTGGGTAGAAGAAACACGCGCATCTGCCAATGTTTTCACATCCTCCAGATCTTGTTCGTCCAGCGGCAGCGTCGCCGTTGTCAAGTAGCTTGAAGCTTGTGTTCTGCTGTTGTCGTGCGAGTGGGTGTGGTTCTGAAACAGCAACAAGTTTATAGATGTCAGCCGGATTCTATATCACGCACACATTAATAATAAGTCTCGAACCTGGTTTCGTAGCACGATTTCGTAGTGATTGCCCGAAACGCGACTCACGGTGGCCGTTAACCGTGCTGTGCATTTGCAGTACCGCTGCTTTCGATTGCGATGCCCCTTGGACCTTGATTTTTGGGATACACCGTGAGTGCACCGGTAGATTCTTTCCGAATACTCAAACGAAGTAGGGATTTGTGCTTGATGCGCGCTATATTAAAACAAAATAAGAGCATTCCTTTTCATGAATATATTTAGACAGATCACACCAGTAAAACAAGCGTACGTGCTGTAAGACGCCGTTCGTTCGGAGCTCCGCACACGAAACTTTAAATTCTTCTTCTCCATGTATTTCTTGAATTCCTTTTCAAAATCAATCCACGACAAAAGTGGTGCCTTCGGCCTGAACGGCTCCACCACGTTCACTATTTCGTCCTCACCACCACCGTTCATGGAGTCCATCTCTTCAAGGTGCTTACTTTTTCGGATTCTAGGCGTGTAATCTGCAGTGGATTTGGGCAGGCGTGTAAGTCTGGATCGCTCACGCTGTGTACCTTCCGCCGGACCCGATTGTCCCCAAACTTTCTGCTTCTTGGAGGGACGCGGCAGCGACTGCAGGTGTGGTGACTCGCGGATTAACTTCTCTTTCTTCGTAGAGGCTAAAATAACAAATTAAATATAAAAATACCTTCGCTAAATCAACCACAACCGCTTTAAAGCAACTTTACCTGCGTGTGTCTTCTCGTTTCTCTTTTTCTTTGTCTTCTTGCGCTGCACACGAGCTGCAAAACACACCACAATGTTAATATAAGTAATTGCCCATCGCAAAAAATTAACATGACAGCAAACGTGCGTACCAGCGTTCAATGATAGATCACTCTTTGACTCCGAAAAAGAATCTTCCCCTTCCGCGTTGCTATCCTCCTCGACCGCAGACGCATCCTCGTCTCTGCTATCATCGCTACTGCTGTCGTTGGCGTCTTCGATGCCAATTACCGCATACAGATCTCGCGATGTAACGGGGTACGTAGCCCTAAGTGTACCCTGGTTACATGAAGTGTGACACTTCACACTTCAGGAGTGTGACACGTCATACTCCGAGATATTTGGTACAAGGTACCAAGGTCGTTCAAAGCCAACCATTGGTTAAATGACATTGCATTTTTATAGGTAACTAACAGTTTGTATTAAACCCAAACTTAATCTACCTATAAATATACTCAGTTTACAATCTACCTTATTTGGGTCACTTCGCTCTCTTTAATAAAAGAGGGGACCTGTGAACTGCCGTTCACTGAGAGTTTATATACTCTCGGAAGATAACTTCCTCTAGCGCAAGGTGCTGTGTGACCCCGTCAAACTTGGTAGCACTCGTAGTCAATCCACGCCACCGCGGGTAGACTACCTGAACCTCTCCGTAGTTCGTTGCCATAGGCAGGAACGACTTCTCCCATATGAACGACTCTCAGTTCGAGTCGGTTCAGAAGATGGCAGGCATCTTCGGGATGGAGGCCCTGCAGAGCCTGGTGGTGCCAACACCGGCCGGGCAGCTCGAGCGCGTCAATGCGTTTGACGCGTACGAGCAGGGGCCCATCGCGCATGTGCGGGAGAACCTGCAGGCTCCGGCGGCGGAAGCAAATCCGCCTCACCCGAAGCTGCTAATACGGCTGAAGGTTAAGCCGTATGAAGGGAAGGAGGGCGAGAACCTTCACTTCTGGGCCCGAGAAGTAGAGCTCGCAATGGACGAGGCTCTGATCTAGATCGAGCAACTTCGTGTTGCTTTTGCACTCTCCAACCTTAGCGGCCGTGCTAAGAGTTGGGTGTACACACGGGAGGCAACATCTCCTGGATGTTTCACATCCTGGGCTCAGCTGACTGAACAGCTCCGAGCCGCATTCCTCCCGGCGAACTACGAGTACCGCCAGCGTTTGCGCTTCCTCGCGTGTAAACAAGGAAGGCGCGAACTGCACGAGTATGTGCAAGAGATACGGGAGCTCACGGCGTCCCTAGTGGGAAACCCACTCAATGAACACATCAAGATGACTGTGTTCATGGACGGCCTTCGAGTGGGCCCCGCACGCACTCAGCTGTTCCGGGTGCAGGCAAGCACCCTTGAAGAGGCGATTCAAGTGGCTCTTCAAGAAGAGTACAGCCATCGCCAGGCGCGTACGCCGGCCTCAGCGTGGCCTGGGAGCTCCTTGTCGGCTCCCGGTCGAACAAGCCCCAACGGACCAGTTCCCATGGAACTCGGGTCAGCCGAACAGCGTGACATCCGCTGCTTCGGCTGTGGGAAGATGGGCCACTTCAAGCGCGACTGTCCCGCGGAAAGACTCCGCAGACGGTTCTTCCCCAAGTCCGTCCTCAAGGGTCGCTGGCAGAAGCCAGGATCCCGGGGACAGGGGAACGCAGGGAACCAGTAGGGGCGGGGCGCCCTACTGGGGAAGAACTAAGTCTTCGTGATGGGTGCGCGGGTGGCGCGTACCACGGGGACTTAGCTTCTGAGAGTCTTCGCACTCTCGAATCGGCGAAGAGCAGCGGCGGGTTGCTCGTAGTACACGGATGTGTACGGGGATACGATCATCCCTTTAGAATCTTGATTGACTCTGGGGCGTCGAAGAATTTCGCACGCCGCCAGACGGTTGCTCGTAACAGCAACAAGTTGTCCGAAGCTTTGAGAGAAAGCAAGGGCAACGGGACGGTGTCAGTGCGACTGGCCGACGGGAAGGTCGTCACTGTCCCCAACGTCCAAGTGGATCTGGCTGTCAAGTTTGAAGACTTTGACAGCCTCGAACAGTTCACTGTTCTCGATATGGATCCATATGATATGATCCTGGGCATGCCCTGGATTGAGAAGCACGAGCCCTGGATCGACTGGCGAGGCAAGGCAATCGGTGCCAGCCGCCCTGCGCAGTCCGACAGAGCATTGGTGAGTCATGTTCCCACCTCTGTCAGGACCCGGGGCGCCCGCGAGGGCTGCCAGGGTACCAAAGCATCCGGCAGATGCTTGGGAGTCGTCGACGTATATGACGACTCCCAGGATGTTTTGATGGTGGCCGCGCCCAGAAGAGGCGTCGGCCAAGTGGGTAACTTAGGTCCACAGGGTAACTTAGTTCCGCAGACAGCTGCAGCTGTCATGAACACTGAGAACAGCGTGTTCAGAGTGGGTAACAGAGTTCCACTCACGGTCGCCCAGACCTTAACTGAAGAGGAAGGCGTTGAACACGCTTCCTGTGTGGGTAACACAGTGCCACACGCGGTCGCCCAGACCTTAACTGAAGAGGAAGGCGTTGAACACGCTTCCTGTGTGGGTACAACAGTATCACACGAGGCCACGAGTGCCTCGGATGTCGTAGCGACGACATCCCTAGACGTGGGCAGCAAAGCTCCCCGTCACAGACGCCGTCGGCAAAGACACCGCCGCCGCCTCAAGTCGGATCCGAACTTTGTTCCGATCGACGTCGCTTCAAGCGACTCGGAGTCCAGGGCCCGGGCTCCTCCGACAAGGCCGGTGGAAGAGTGTTATCACATCTTCGATGGCGAGACAGGTTTACCCGTCAAGGCATCTGGTGTCCACTGGAACCGTTGCCAGAGGTTGCGGAGATACTGAACCTCGAGGAAATGACGGATGAGTCTTTCCTGGCCAACATCAAGGCTGGAGAGATTGCTGAGATGGTACTCATGAGACCTGAGACCACTCAGGAGGAGCTGAACTCCTCCTCTGTCTTGGACGAGAACGTCCTGGAAGACATGAACAAGCAGCGTCAGGCGCGCTTGGTTTCTGAGATTCTCAAGAACCCCAAGGATCCGGTGTATCCTTTGGTGACGGAGTATGCGGACGTGGTGAACAAACACCCACCGACCCAACTCCCACCGGATCGAGGCGTACGGCACGAGATTGATCTCGTGCCCGGCACAAAGTATTGTGTCACGAGGCAATGGCCTCTCCCGCGCGAGCAGTGCGAGGTCATTGATGCCTTCTTCGCCGCGAAAGCGAAGGCAGGCATGGTGCGGGAATCGAAATCCCCGCACTCGACGCCGACTTTCTGCGTTCGGAAGCCGAACGGAAAGTGGCGTCTGGCTCACGCTTACAACAAGCTGAACAACGCAACGGTGCCGGCCCAAACACCGATCCCACGAAAGATTGTGTTGTTGAACAACATGGCCGGGAGCGTACTGTACAGTGCGCTGGATTTGGTAGACAGATACTACCAAATCCTGATGCGAGAGAGTGATGTGGTGTAGTAGAACACACAAATATCGTCAGATGTGGATTCCTTACACAAACCACAACGAATCGCCGAGTTAGGTCGGCGGTTTGTATGGCCTGCGCAGAGGGTGGTCCCCTCGCGGTCCGGCCCTTCCGGGACAGACGAGTGGCTCGCTTCCACCCGGTTCCGACTAACCAAGTCAGATCACTTCCGAGGCTCCGCCGAGTTTGGTTCGGCTGAGCTCGTTCACAACCCTGTGCCCTCCACCAAAGGATGGGCGACGGCGCGCGAGCGCTTTTACAGGTCACCGAGCGCAGAGGCTGCTCAGCTAGAAGTGTTACGGCACCCGGGCTATCTGACGTACCGGCCCGCTGAGTATGCGGGACTTTCTTCGCGCGTAGCGAGACTTTGTCCTACCCGGACCGACCTAATCTCTTGGCGCTACCAGTCAATACTCTACAAGCTATGCCTCTCGAGTATTGACGGCAGGCATAATCCAGCCCTATGCAGGGACTTACCGGAAAAGTGTACACTTGTCTTGGACTAGGAAAATTCTGCTCTGTTATCTTCTGGGAGCCTTTTCGGCTCCTCCTATTTAATCCTATGCTTCTCATACAAATATCTAGTGAAATGTAGTCGTTTCGGATCTCTACCGACTCTTCAGGCGGCCGTTGAGCTCAGCGGCTATCCGGATAGCATATCCGGACAGATCGCCGAGTACTTACCGTGATCCTTGGCTCCTAAGCTCTGGGTTATCAGACCGAGCCGATTCTTGACCTAAAGTAGGGCGGCGTATGGTCGAATCTGGAAATCCCTACACCACAACTGCCCCGGTTATGATACGAGCCGAGCTGGTGAGTGTCTTAATCCTTCATTTTGTTCTGCCACCGTTGGTCCGTACTCGGCTGATGACGTCTCGCGGCTCCCCACCACCTTCTTTGGTACGTTCGTTGCTTCCGCTGTCACTCACTTGGCAGCTCCTTACTCTTAGCATGTTGTTCTAGCACAACCCGTGGAACCATCCTTCTTCTCCCACTCCTCGTCGAGGTGAAGGCGTGCCAGCTGAGTCGATTCCTCGACCCGTCGGTACTCGTGGGGTCAGCGACCGGCATGAAGCTGGGCTGGTCGACCTGACAATTTCCCATGAGTCTGACGCGGAGTCGGCGGGGTCTTCTCGCGTGCGCCTTCCTGGTCCACCGAGCTTGCCAGGCGACACCACTTCGGGCGCCACCAATCAGCCAAGCTCGGCTGCTCCAGTGAGTCTTGACTCCCTAATGGCCAGAATTAACGAGCAAGGGCATGATCGCCGAGAAGAATTGACCTTCTTGGCGAGGCTCATGGCTTACGGATTCACTCGTTCCGTGGAACCCTCCGATCCTGTACAGCGGCGAGCGATTTTGCATGCTGCTTCCGCGGGGGAACTGTTGGATATCCTGAAAGGCAATTACGCCGCTCTTGATTACCCCAAGATCATCGGCGATCTCCAAGCTGACAACCAAGCTGTTCAGGAGGAGAACCGCGCATTGACTCGGCGACTGGACTCGCTTGCTCTCAGCAATGTCGACTTGTCAACTCAGCTCTCGTCGGCTCAGCAGCAAGTGTCTCGATTGGAGGCTGCTGCCAAGCAATCGGCTAATCTCCTCGCGTCGCTGCGGAAGGCTGTAGCTCTGAGTGAGGCGAAACTTGCTCGGGCCATCGCAGCTGAGCAGAGCAAGGTCGACGCTGCGTTGAGTCAGGCCCAGCTCCACCATCAGCAAGTCTTGGATCGGGACGCCGAGATCGACGTCCTTCTTCGATCCATTTCTGAGAGGGATGCGGCGTTCGTCACTCTTCAGGGCATCGCTTCCAAACACTTCGAACAGCTGCAGGAGTCGGTGCGGTTGTACAGTTCCACCGGTACTCAACCCTTGCGGCACGCTCAGTCGGTGATCGCTGAGCAGCGAGCGGTGATCTTGCGACAGAAGCGGCTCATCCGTCGGAATGGTATTATTCCGATGCACGATCCTCACATGGCTGCTGCTGCTGGCGGTGGCTTGCAAGTTCCTGGGCTTGATCCGTCCGACCTTCTCCTCAACGCCCGGCTGTGTCGTGTCTTGGAGTCTCGCTTTCCTGAGGTTCTCAACATTCCCGCTGGTGAAACTCGGCGGTTGGAGTTGATTGTCCATCCTCGCCGAGATGCTCCAGTGGCGAGTTCCGTTATTGGTCCTGGTGTGGTTCCCTCAGCTAGTCAAGGGTCTTCGACGACTTCATTGACATACTCGGCTGCGGCTCCAGTCAGCTCGGCGGCGGTAACCACTCAGGCTGAGCCGACTCTTGCTCAGCTTCACCGTACGCCTTTGGCAAACTTGACCTCGACTCAGCAGCTTCGGCGTTATGCCAACCCCAAGTCTCCCACAGCCGCAGGTCCTCGTCATCGTACGCCGGCGCCGCATCCGCCTCAGCCGTTCGCTTGTCCACTCCCCGGAGAGGATGGACACGAGGCTATCAGTGCCCTTTTGCACTCAAGTTCGCCTCAAGCTACTGCATCCGATGGAGGAAGGCCTCGCTCTGGAAAGTCCCGTCGTCGGACTCGGCGGAAGAAGATTCGTCACCTTCAGCTGAGTTCTGCTACTCAGCCCGGCTGTCTCTGCTCGCTCTGAAGACGACGGTGACGCTTCGAGCGAAGCTGAGTTTGAGTTTGAGTTGCCTGAGCCGCCCGCCGACACCGTTCCTGCAGTCGCTTCGACGACTTCGGTGGGTTCTTCGTCTTCTGGCCCTCCGGTGACTTCGTCGGTCGCGGCTACTCGCCCACCGCCGATATCTTCATCTGATGTCGTGGCCTCACTGCCTGTCCCGGCTACGAGCGTGGGTGCCCCAGGCTCGACTTCGCCCATCTCCGCTGGGTTGCCCCAGTCGAGCGCACCACTCAGCGTCGTGCTAACGGTGGTTGGACACTCCCAGTCGCCCTCTCGGGGTCTGAGCGTATCCACCACGCCGACTGACTTAGTGACTCCGGCCGTGAGTGTCCTCAGACCGTCTCTCCCTGTGACCACGGCCGTGTTGACGTCCCCATCTGGGCGTCCTATTCGGAGATCGGCTGCGACCGCCCGTACTGTGACTGCTCAGCTGCTTGAGGATCTCGACGCGTCTGACGACGAGGTGTTAGGGCCTGGTGATGGTTCTGTACCGTCCACCGGCTCGACAAATCCTGCCGTTGGGTCGCTCTTGAATCCCATTTCCTTATCAGAGCACTCGGCTGGCAGTCCTTCCGGTTCCGACTCAGCGACCGCAGATGCTCGTCGTTCCGCCCAAGCGAGAGATCTTCATGCGGCGATCTTTGGTTCTGACGATGAGATGAGTGATGAGTCTTTGCCGCCGAGTGATCGCCCCTCCTCGCGGCCTTCATCGAAGGACTCTGGTGACGGGACGAGTTCTGCCTCTGCGCCGGCTTCAGGGAAGCAGCAGCATCGCAAGCGTCGTGCCTCATCGAGTCCTACCGGTCATCGGTCGAAGCGATCCAAGAAGCACAAGAAGCACAAGAAGACATCGACACCACAAGCATCGGCAGCTTCCGTCGACTCCTGATCCAGCTCCGGCTCAGTCCATTCCGGCTGCTCCTTCGCCGAGTAGGCTCCCGGTTATATCGATTCTCGCTCAGCCGAGTTCGACTGCCTCACGTCCGGCGGCTGTGGTCGCACTTCCCAGCGCTCTTACACTTCCGCTGGCGACGTTACGGACTCAAGCCTCGCAAGCGGTGTCCAAGGATTGTCGCCTGACTCTTCACATGGCTCAACTCCGCGAGGTACCATTCATGCATTTCGGCTCAACTCGTTGTTGGAATGCATTATTGGATACACTGAGCGGAGGGGTGCAGATGGAGCTCGTTGGGGGCAAGCGTCGTGTGCCGTCTACGCCGTGTTCTCTTGACGGCATTCGAGCTTTCATGGACGTTTTCGACCCGAGCCATCCATGTCAGCGTCTTCGGCGGATGCTCCCCGAGCTTCCTTTCTTCTTTTCTCCGTCGATACTGGAGGAAGCTCGGCGGTGTTTGGCTTCTTTGACCCGACCTCGAACTTTGATGCAAGTTCTTGGAGATATGTGGGTGAAGCTTCGCGGCGACAGTCCCTTGGACTCGGCGGGGAGGCCCATCCAGACTGACGGCCAAATGACTCGTTACTTCGTAGCTCTCTATGAGCGTCGTCATTGGATCGTCGAGTCGAGTGTGTTGATGGGTCTCCACCCTGACGTTAACCCGGCTGCCACGCCCGCCCAGCTCGCTGAGGTATACGAACTGTGGCTGGTGTACAAGCGCGAGCGCAAACGTCGTAGTGACACCTTGCGATCTCTGGTTGTTGCTGTCTACGACCAGCTTTACTCGGCGGTCACTCAGAAGCTCGGCGATGAACATGCTCCTCTAGTGGACGCAGAAGTTTATTTCGATCCGTCCGTTCCCCATTACTCTCCCGTTAACCTTTCGTGGGTTCCTTCCGGGAGAGATTGGGTCCAGTGTGCTCACGATGTGGATCTAGCCGAGCCCTGGCGAGCTTGGTGGCTGACTGACCCGGCGGTCCATCCATACAATACTTGCTTCCGCGCTCGGAACGTGGACTTCTTAGTTTTCGCTCCGCGCGGTATGGATCCTCAGGTTGTTGACGACGCGATTGAAGAAGATTTCGATCTTGCTGAACAAGCGCCTCCTGCCTATGCCCCAGGTGCTCCACCTCGGCTGAATCGTCAAGGCATCCATATCTTCACTGGGTCTTCGATCGGTGAGCTCGGCTCAGATGGCGAGCGTGCGTCTGATGACGACTCGGCGGACGATGGGTTGGGTTCTCCCAATCTCCGAGGCGCGTCTCCGAGTATGTCTCTGTTCGGCACCCCACTCCCCAGTGGAACGGATCCTCAGCCCACTTCCGCCGCGTCGGGTCCTGAGGCACCTGATTCGGCATCAGCTTCGTTGGCTAGCTCGGCGATGATACTTCTTGCCACTGCTGCGAATGTTGCATCTCCTTCCGCAAGTTCCCAAGGGGTGACGTCTGCTCCGACGCCACGTCCCCAATCGTCGAGTTCGCTGAGCTCTTCCCAGTTGTCTCCGTCGGGTTCAACTCACTTGGAATCCGGATCGCCGACTTTTTAGTTTTCTTCCTTTGACTGGGCGTCCCGTAGGTATCGTTCAGGACTTCATTTCGTAATTATTCAGTATATGTAGTTTCGACACAGTAGCATTCCATCTCAACTCGGCCTGTGTCGTCCGCCGAGTTGGTGTAACTTTTGGTGCAATAGCTGTTAATCCTCATCTGCAACTTGCACCATTTGCAGACGGTTTTCGCGCTTCTTCTGTCGTAGATAGTCAAACAGGAGACCTCCGCATGACAAATTCGACAGTGGTTCCCAAGTAGGCTCATCGTAGCCGACCCACTTAACTTTAAACTTCCGTTGTGATCGTGACGTACTTGTGGATAATGGTAGCTCGTCGTCGAGAATTGCTTCGACTTCATACTGGTTTGTACGTGTGTCTGGTTCCCAGCTGTCTTCAGGCAGTAATTCTTCATCAAAGTCAAATCGCTGAGTCTCTTCGAGGTCGGCGATCAGCCTCGTCTTTGGTCTTCCGCCGAGTTCGGTGACTGCCTTCAGACGTGATACATGGACCACTGGGTAGAACCTATATCCACTCTTGTCGGGTAACTCCAATTCATAGGCGAATTCTTCCACCTTCTTCTTCACCCTGAATGGTCCATGCCATCGGTGGGCTAACTTCTTGGTCAGGCCCGACTTGACTCGCTCCATAAACAACCAGACTTGATCTCCTTCTTTGAACAAGGATTTGGTGGATTCATCGCCTGGTTCTGCAACTTCATCTTCGTCATCTGCTGTGTTGGGAATGGATCTTTTCTCCTTCTTGCTCAACGCTTCGTTGTGCTCTCGAGCTCGTCGTGCTTTCTCTCGCACTTGGAACTCAGCTGCTAATCGAAGTGCCACTTCTCGTTGTCTGTTCGCTTCTCGGCGCCACTCGACTGCGTCCGCCGAGTTGACTGGGCGTCCCTGTCCACGTCGTATCGAACTCGTCATAGCCTTGAGCGTAGACTTGGCGTCCCAACCATGCACCAGATAGAAAGGGGTTTCTCGCCGAGTCGAATCTCTTGAGTTGTTTATAGCATGTACCATCTTCTCGGCGATGTCATCCCAGTCGGCTTGAAGTGGGTCTTCCACGTAGACCCGTATAGTCTGAACCATTGTCTTGACTGACCTCTCTTGTTGACCGTTGGCTTGTGGTCGGTAACTCAGCGTAGCTCTTGATCTCGACTGCATCATCTCGGAGAACTTTTGGAAAACTTCACTCATAAACCTTGGATCTCGGTCGTGCCGTATCAGAGACGGAGCCCCGAACTGCCTGAAGACGCATTCCTCAAATACCTTGGCCACTTCGAGTGCTCCGGTGTCATTCATAGCCTTAGCGATAACGAACCCCGTGAAGTGGTCCTGGAACAGCAGCAGTGCAGTATTGCCCCGCTGAGTTCGAGGAAGGGGAATAACGAAATCCATTGACACGACTTGGAATGGATGGTCTGACACCACATTTCCCGGCGAATAACCTCTCAACTGTGGCTTGCTCTTACTGGTATTGCAGTCTTCGCAGGCTCTAACATGTTTCACCACGTCGGCGTACAGACCAATCCAGTAGTAGTCGGCTTTGACTCGGTGATAAGTTCTGACGATGCCTTGATGCCCTCCTTCGATCGAGTTGTGGCAGTTATGAAGTATTTCGTCGACCATGGTTGGCGGTATCACCGATCTCAATGAGAGGTTCGGTTCGCCGAGTTCGCCTAGTCGGCGGGCTTCATCTCGGCGGTACAACAGGCCGTCTTCGCTGAGTACAAAGACTTCTGCGACTTTGCCGGCATTCTGAGCTCGCCGGTGTGTAAGGTTCTCCACTTCACCTCTCAGGTACGCCTTCAGATCGGCCCACCTGAGTTCTTCATCTTGTGCCTTCGCGATTCGTCGTCTCCGCTCAGTCTGTACCGTCACTGGATCAATGTCGTTGGCATTCTGAGCTGTCTGGACTGACTCCATCTGCGACCTTGTTTCGACATTCGGGGTCGTGTGGTTAGTCCGCCGAGTCGACGCCCCGCTGACTTGTTCGAATTCATCTCCACTACTTTCAAACGCGGATTCTCCAGGATTTGTAGACGTGGCTTCATGATCCTGACTTTCTCCTCTTGCTCTAGCCGAGTCTACATCCAGCTCGTCCTCAAAGTGAACTCGGCGTACTCGGCTACGAGTGACTGCCGTGACAATCGGTGTTTCCGCTGGGTTGCCTGTGACGTACAGTTCTTCGGCTACTCGGTTAATCATTCTCAGCTCTGCTTTCCTATCCGCCCCGAGAATTACTCGTCCAGCTTTAGCTTCCAGTGCTTCTGTAGCGAGAGAATCAGCCGCTGCGTTATAGTGTCGCGCTATGTGTCGATACCGGACCGAGTTGAGTTGTTTCGTGAGATCCTTGTGTCGAGCTAGCTCCACTTGCAACGTTTCCTTCTTGCATGCTATCACCCCCATGGATTGCTGGATTGCAAGCCGGGAGTCACCCACGATAATCAAATCAGTTATCCCTCGGTCAATCGCCGCCAAGACTCCATTGTTCATGCTGGTGTACTCGGCGATGTTGACTGTGGTGGACGACAGGTACGCACTCGCAGCGATCTCAATGTCCCAATTCGGAAGGCGCCACAGTATCCACGAACAACTGCCATACCCGCCGTATTTAGCCGTCTTCGCTGAGCCATCAAATGACAGCACGCATCCTGCAAAGTCAGCTGGTATTCGGGCATATAGCAGCGCTGGGCTTATTCTTACTGTCGCCGAGTTCTTGAAGGGAGGCGCGAGGTATTTCAGGGACTCGTTGCAATCATCCTTAGGATCTGTACCACTGAAATGACCTGCGTTCTGCGAAGCTGTTTCTTCATCCACAGCGCGTTCTAACCTGTAGCCAGTTCCGCCGGGGTCGAACACCATCGTCGCCGAGCTCGTTACTCCGATCTCAGTTCCAGTACCTCTCAACAGTGATACCTCTGATAAATCATAGGTGTCGCCCGCGTCAGGGCCCGTATTCGCTGAGTTCACTGCGATGGCCGATCTGGCCCCTGCGTGCTCAAACTTGTCTCCGAGGTAGATGGTATCATCGTCGTGCTGTCTAACCACTTCCGAACCGGTTTCAGCCTCCATAGTCTCCAACGCTGAGTCCGCCGTAGCTGGGTCGTCGTTCGGCTTTACTCCTTCAAGTAGTAATACCTCCCGACTATCATGGTCCTTCGTCGCGTTGGAGTGCTCATCCGCTGAGTTGGTTGTGACGGCAGAGCTGACTTCCGTGCGTGTAAACGCGCCTTCAGTATAGCTGATATCCTGACGACATGCTGTAACCATGTCCGAGGCACTCTCAGTGTTTAGATCTTCTGACGTCGAATCTGCCGCCGCCGACTGGATAATGCAGGTTTCCGGTGTACCCATCGCTGAGTTCACCACGGCTGCAGAACTTGGTCCTATTATTCCGTACTTGGCTCGGTTGTCAGCAACGGGTTCAACGTCACATAGGGCTTGTTCCGAGCGTTCTTCAAGGCCTCCTGCCGTTAGAGCTGAGTCTTCAGTCGCCGACGCGTCTTCCGTGGCCCTTACTTCACCTGTTCCTTCGACCGCTGAGTTCGTGTTGACGTCAGAAATGGCGCCATCGTCTTCAAACTTGGACAGCTGATAGAAGACATCTTGGCCATCGTGTAGCACCGACGTATGGTCCGCTCGGACATCTTCCAGCTTGAACGCTGAGTTTATAGCCGGGTCACCCCTTGTCACCCCTGAAGTCGATATGACGTCTGCGTTACCGCGACGCGTCTCGTAGTCGCCGGCTTCAGTGTCGGCTTCGATCCTTCCCCAGCGTTCGGCGCATGTTAACTCTGGTCCACTCTCCACTGGAGATCGTCTTTCCACCGCCGTCGGAGTTGGGTATTTTCGTCTTTCCACAGCTGGCGGCTGGTGTGACAGCCAGTCGTCGTACAGTCGTTGTTCTTTCTGCAGCAAATCTTTATCCATCGCCGACTCAAAGGCCAATATCTGCCAGTCACGGTACTTCGCCGAGTTCACGCGGACATATCCCTCGTTGGCCAGCACTCCGTGTGGTTGCCATTTTATCACATAAAAGTGAGGTGGGCACCAGACTGACGTCTGTCGTACGTTCGTAATCAGGACATGGGTTGGTCTTCCTCGGCGATTAAAAACAACCGTTGGAATCCAACCCTTCGTCCGTCGCACCCATAGGTCATGCGTCGACTCACTGGGTTGTCGCCTGGGTAATTTGAACTCAGCGGTCATTCGACTTTCGATCGTCAACCCGTCTGGTGGCCCGCATGGTACATTTGGTCCGAACTCGGTCTTGGTCGGTGCATTACTTGACCGGACGAGTGGTATCACCATCTCATCGGGTAGCTTGACCGCCGAGTTGTACAGATCCAGACGTATTCCAGCTGGGATCATAAAGTCGGTGCCGAGAATCAAATCGACTCCGGCATGATGAGGCATTATCCATACTTCAAACTCGTATGCCACTTCCCAGCCGAGTGTCACCTTCACCACTGCTCTTGACGTTGTCACCATCCTGTCTTTACTTATTCCTTGTATGTCAATTCGCTTATCTCGGCTGGCCACTCTCTTGAGACGCAGTTTCCTCGCGAAGTACTCACTGATCGCCGAGACATTTGCTCCGGTATCCAATAATATCTTGGTCCTTCGGTCGTTCACTGCACCCAATACGAGGGCTCTCATTCTAACTCGGCGATCAAACGTCTGTGCTGACCACCATCCCAGCCGCTCTCCTGGAAGCAGCTTCATTATCCTGGTACGATGCACAGCCTGGTCTGACTGCCGAGTTACACTTGCAATCGCTCGGTTGTTATCATCTAACTCACCGAGCTCACGTTCAATTCCGTCGATTTCACACATCCGATTGCCATCCCCGCTTCTTCCCTCGGGCCGTCCTGCTTCGCCTACGAAGGCAAACAAGAAGTTCGCCTCAACTGCAGGTTCAGCTGACTGTGGCAGCCCGGCATATTCCAACCCAGTCAGTGTTGGCGGGCCGCCGAGTTTAAATCACTCGGCGCGTAAAGGTTTTGCAGGTCTTCTGGCACTTGCGACTTGTCGACAGAGTTCTTCACGAACGCGGCCAGCTTCTCATATTGACGGAACAGCTCACACTGGCCGCCTTCATGGACTTGTCTGCAGAATTTGCAGCGTCGTCGACAGTAGTGAGCCGAGTGCCCCATTCTTCCACAAGCTGCACAAGGTCCTCGTTGGGTGTTGTCGCGTGATCCATCTCCACGATTCGACTGTTCTCGTTGGTTGTACGGTCGCGGAGGTCGGTTTGCTGAGTTTCCCCAGCTTCGGTTCGAGCCTTTCTGGTCTCCCGCCGAGTTCTCTCGGCGGTCCGGTGTATTTCCCTTATCATTGGAAACGCCGACGTCAATGTAATCGTCGTCTTCCGCTGAGTCGTGTCCTCCGGACTGGTCCTCATCATCCCATTCGTCTTCGGAGTTGTACGGACTCGGCGGGTTCTGATCGATGAGTTCCTCTCCGTCGGAGTCAGCGTCAACGACAGTGACTCGGCGGTCGCGGTTTTCTTCCTTGCGACTGCGCTTCTCATCTCGGCGGCTCTGATCCTTCCGCTTGTCATCTCGGCTTCGTGTGGTCACGAGTCGGTCGCGTTGCTTCTTACGCTTCTCGCCGAGGATCCGACGATTGATTATCTGTTCCACCTTACTGATGTCTTCCAACTGCAAGGGGTACATTAAATCCATCACATCGTCATCACCACAATGCAGCAAGAAGTGTTCGACATGGTCAGCTGCGTCGGCGCCACCCTTCTCGTACTGGATCTTGGCTGTCCGAGCGTACCCGTTGAGTCGGATCAGGAAGTCGCAGATCGGTTCGATGACTTTACGTCTCGCCGAGTAGTAACGAGTGCGGGCGGATTGGTCGAACTGTGAGCAGTAATAATCCAGGAACGCCTCGCTGAGTAGTTTCCAACGTCGCTGAGTCTTCTTCGGCAGCTGCCTGTACCAACTCTTCGCCGCGCGTCCCAAGCATAGCGAGAAAGGCTCGCACCATGCACTTTGGGGCATCCTGGTGCTCTTCATCTCGCAGATGAACCGCTTGAGCCACTGGAGCGACGCGTCAGAGCGGTAGCGCTTTCCTTCGAACTCGGCGATTTTGTCGAGCGAGGCGTGGGTTCGGACTTCTAGGTACTGCGTCGAGTCTTCTTCAGCCGCGTCAAAGCTCAAGTTTCGAATGTAGTCCTTCACGGTTTCTTCACGGTTACCTCTCACGTCGAAGGCGTCGCCGTCTTCTTCATCCTCCTCGTAAGCCTCAGCCTCATCTGCAGCGTCATACAATTCACGATAACGACCTACATTTCGCTGCCCACGACTCGGCGCTCGCTGAGTCGGGTTTAGCTTTAATGGAGTCAGCATGTGAGAGTCTTCAAAGTACGGAGTCCCTTGCGTAGCGCGGAACACTTCACGTCTCTTCGTCTCCGGGGTTTTCGGCAAAGGAATCTTGCTCGGGTCCTCGTCGAGTGGTTTGAACTCGGCTACTCGGCTGTACACCTTCTTCGTTCCGCCAGGGGCCTTCTCCAATCCAAACGCCACTCTGAGCTTCTTCTTCCATTCCCAGAGCTCGGCTCCGCCACGGGTCAGACTCCAGTCGGACAGAATGAGGCTGTTTGGTCGGCTGTTGCACCGATAGCCCATCGCCTTCAACAGCAACACAGTTTCTTCCACCAACTGATCGATGTTGGCTGCCACGCACCGGCTGAGTTAGCTCGGGACCCAACATCGGCCACTTCGCCTGCGCCATCGCCACAGGCGCGAACATCATCATCCATTCCGATCTCGTTCTCATCTCCTCGCCGAGTCGAGCCAGCACTTTATTGGCGCTCGGCGTATCGGCGTTCCTCGTCGCTTTTGGAATAAGGGGCGGACGGTCCCCTTGAGCAACGCCATGGTCTTCTTCATCTTCTTCATCGTCCGCACCTTCGTCGAGCTCGGCGGATAAATTGCGCTCGACAGGACGTGGGGCTCCCATGCGTCCCACCTGCAGCGTCAACTCTTCCACCTCGCCAAGTAGCTCGGCGGTAGTCTTCGTTTCTCCGAGCTCAGCGGTCTCGGCCTTCTCTTCATACTCTCCTTCACTTGCGTCTCCGTTCTCGCTCTCCTGGTCTTGGCCATCCTCGTCGAACTGGACGGTTCGTCCCACCTCCATCGTCATGGCGATGAGTCGTTGATCCGCCGGGTCCGACCCCACGAGAGGCGATCCTCCAGCCGTCGCTGGGCTTCCGTCGCTCGGAGTTGCTGATCCCTTGACCATCTTCACTCTTCTCTTTCTCTTCTCTTCCTCTTAACTTGGTTAGCTGGCACCTATAAAAACAAGCACACACTCCTGTTCCCGGGTCGCGGCACCAGTTGTGGTGTAGTAGAACACACAAATATCGTCAGATGTGGATTCCTTACACAAACCACAACGAATGGCCGAGTTAGGTCGGCGGTTTGTATGGCCTGCGCAGAGGGTGGTCCCCTCGCGGTCCGGCCCTTCCGGGACAGACGAGTGGCTCGTTTCCACTCGGTTCCGACTAACCAAGTCAGATCACTTCCGAGACTCCGCCGAGTTTGGTTCGGCTGAGCTCGTTCACAACCCTGTGCCCTCCACCAAAGGATGGACGACGGCGCGCGAGCGCTTTTACAGGTCACCGAGCGCAGAGGCTGCTCAGCTAGAAGTGTTACGGCACCCGGGCTATCCGACGTACCGGCCCGCTGAGTATGCGGGACTTTCTTTCGCGCGTAGCGAGACTTTGTCCTACCCGGACCGACCTAATCTCTTGGCGCTACCAGTCAATACTCTACAAGCTATGTACACTTGTCTTGGACTAGGAAAATTCTGCTCTGTTATCTTCTGGGAGCCTTTTCGGCTCCTCCTATTTAATCCTATGCTTCTCATACAAATATCTAGTGAAATGTAGTCGTTTCGGATCTCTACCGACTCTTCAGGCGGCCGTTGAGCTCAGCGGCTATCCGGATAGCATATCCGGACAGATCGCCAAGTACTTACCGTGATCCTTGGCTCCTAAGCTCTGGGTTATCAGACCGAGCCGATTCTTGACCTAAAGTAGGGCGGCGTATGGTCGAATCTGGAAATCCCTACACCACAGTGACATCCCGCTCACCGCGGTAAGCACTCCAAGCGGCATGCTTTGGGAGTGGCTCGTCATGCCGCAGGGCTTGTCTAACGCCCCGGCGACGTTCAATCGCCTGGTGACGCAATTGTTCCGCCCTTTGCGTACCTTCGTACAGACGTGCTTTGACGACATTTTCGTCCATAGCCGTGCCGAGGGAGGCAAGACGGCCATGGAGGTGCATCTACAAGTGGGTCGCCCGATACGTCAAGACATGCGAAACATGTCAGCGAGTCAAACCCGCAGGGCACTCTTCGGCTCCACTACAGAGCCTGCCCGTACCGGCTGATTGTTGGAAGTCGATGAGTCTTGACTTCATCTTTGGGCTTCCCGCCGACAGACACGGCAACACCGGAATTTTGGTGTTCGTGTGTCGGCTGAGCAAGATGGTACATCTTGCTCCAGTTCCCGTCACTGTAACGGGCAAACAAACCGCAAGGTTGTTCGTCGATGGCGTGTTCCGCTATCACGGTCTCCCGGAGACGATTGTCTCGGACCGAGACCCGCGGTTCACTGCTGCGTTTTGGAAAACGCTGTTCCCTTTACTGGGAACTCGTCTGCAGATGTCCACTGCGGATCATCCGCAGACAGACGGCCAAACAGAGCGCGTCAATCGAGTGCTCGAGGACACTCTGCGCAGTGTGTGCGCGGCAGCGCCACGTACGTGGTCGTCGCAGCTTCCAGTTGTTGAGTTTGCGCTCAACAACACGGTGCACGCGTCCACGGGGTTCACGCCGTTCTACTTGAACGGCTTCCGCCACCCCAGAGTGCCTCTCACTCTTCGATGAGACACTGACTCCTCTATTCTAAGTGGGGGGGAGGCTCGGAAAGCCCTTTCCTCCCAGGTCTCGGATGTGAGGCCAGTTTCGCTGCGGAAACAGGTGGAATCCTTTATGGATACCAAGCTGAACATTGTCAGCAGGGTCCGCGATGCCATGGCAGCGGCCCAAGATAAACAAAAGGAGTACTCAGACAAACAAGGAAGCGGAAACTTAAGTATATTTGAGGTTGGTGACTTAGTGTTGCTAGACACGAGGAACCTACCTCTAGACACTGTTAGCTCTGTCGGCAGCAGCAAACTGAAGCACTGCTTCATCGGACCTTTTGCAGTCCTGGCCAGACATGGTGCGTCGTACACCATCGACCTTCCAAAGTCAATGACGACGCACCCGACGTTCTATGTCGGACGTCTTAAGCGGTACTTTGACCCGCAGGGGTTTGCTGACTCGCAGATCCCCCTTGACCCAGCTCCTCGAAGCGAGGGCCGGTCACAGTCGTCGACGAGGGCGTCGGAGCAGGCACCCAAGTCTCGGTCGGGACGGCAAGGCTGCGGTCAAGACCGTACGCCGGAGGGGCTCCATACGAACGGACCCCGGCGCCATACGCCGAGTACGCTGAGTACGCCGGGTACGCACCATACGCGTACGTCTGGGAGTGTGCCGCAGGCGGCTCTGGACGTGGCAACAAAGCCTCGATCCGTCGGATCATGCAAAAGGCCTCGTCCAGATCGGACGAAGAGGCCCGGCGATCCACCCGCAGGTGCAGGCTCGCGACCCCTCGCTCCACCAGGTCCAGGCGGCCCGCAAGACGAGCGAGCTCGCCCTGATTCCCGGCCTGGGCGGCAGCATTACCGCCAGTCCCAAGGCCAAGTGCAATCTCAAGCACGAGGACACGTTGACGGAGGCGGTCAACCTCAGGGTCCTGTGTCGGACCCGCAGTCGGAGCACTCGGATGAGAGTGGCTCTCGGGAGGCGCCGAGTACTCGTACTCGTACGAGGGCACCTCCGCCCCTGCTTGACCGGAATGGAAAAGCCCACTTCCACGTAAAGCGGATCCTCCAGGAGCAACGGTGTCGCGGCAAGCGACAGCTTTTCGTGAAGTGGAGGGGTTATGCCCACTCCGAGAACTCGTGGGAGCCGATTGAACGGCTCCTGATTGACTGCCCGAAGGCTGTCGCAATCTGGGAACAGAAGCGGCGGCAGCTTCATAAGTAGTCCGGGGCTTCTTGCCTGAACGGGGTACGGTCGATGAATACATACCGTACCCGCGCTCATCGTGAGCGCTAGAAGCCGCGCGCTTCAGGATGTCCCTTGGCAGCATACGCTTGCTGATCATGTGGGCAAACCTCACACGAAGATCACGCTGGTCCAGGATGTGGGACAGCTGCTGATCTTCATGGAGTTCCCATAACTCCGTGGGCGAGTACTTGAGAGTCTCCACCCACGCCCAAAACATGTCCTTACAAGAACTCCACGTGGGACAGTTCTCGGGCATAACCCAGGGGTATCCCCAAACAGGATAGAGACCACCCCGGGTCTCGGGCTTCTTACGACAAGTCGTGAAGTCCTTAAGGGGAATGCGGTGTTGCGCGAGAAGCACACACCGAGCAGCCTCCAAGCTGTCGACGAACAACTGTTCTTTCTGAACAAGGGCTCGTTCATAGATGCCCCTAGAAGTGTGGCCGCCCACAAGGCCACGAGGAGCGACGAGAAGCTCTAAGAAGAGGTCAGCCCCAGAGCTCTCCTCGGGAGGCCAATACCCTCTTGAGTTGATGGCAGCTCCCTGGCGGACGGGTGCCACCACCGAACCCCCACGCACACGCTGGGCAGCTTGGAAATCCTCCTGCTGCTGGTCGAGGTCATTCGATACCTCCCGGGGCTCAACAATGGCACCCTCCTCTTCCTCTTCTTCCTCCTTCTCCTTCTCTTCATCCGAGGAGCCGAAGAGACTCTGATAGGAGCGTCGAGTCTCCTTCTCCTCGCGGAGTGGAGACTTAGAGGCGGTACGCTTCTTTGAGTGCTTGGCGCCTTCGGCTTTAGAGGCCTTAGCGCGCGCAAGACCCTCGGCAAGCGAGAGACGTTTGCGAGGATTCTCTTCCTCATCGCCACCGGCTTTGAGAGCGCCCTTAGCCTTAACGGCCGGACTCTCAGAGCGCACAGAGGTCCTAGGACTGTGATCACCGTGATCACTAGCGGGCGACTGCACGCTGCCTTCTTTGTGCTCACGGGGCACTGGGCTGTGCCCTCCCACAGAGCCCTCAGGAGCATCCTGAGTGCTCTCGGACTCGGCATCGTCTTCACTGCCCGAGTTGAACTCGCGTTCTACGAACCGAGGGTTCAAACGGTTGTCTGAAGACGAGGGCGACGGACTGCGACGCCTGCTTGCGCGCTTGTCCGCAGCCGCGTCACCCGAGGAACTGATCGCCTCGGAGGCCACCTGAGTAGCCTATTTGAGTGCAGAGCCTTTGCCGTGAGGCTTAGTGCTCTTGGCCTGCGCCTTACCGGCTGCAGCCTTGGAGCGTGTCTTAGCACCGCTCTTAGTAGTGCCACGAGGCATGCTAACGGTCGAAGTGGCGACCTTGACGAAGAGCGCACAGGTTGCTGCTCGAGGCTCTAACTGTGAAGTGAGCCTCCGCCGCGCTCGCGCGGCCAAGTCGATGGTTTTCGACTTTGAGAATGAGAGTTTGTGACGAACACCTCTTCATTCTGATTGGTCGGTAAACCGAACCTAAGTGGGGGAGGATGTAACGGGGTACGTAGCCCTAAGTGTACCCTGGTTACATGAAGTGTGACACTTCACACTTCAGGAGTATGACACGTCATACTCCGAGATATTTGGTACAAGGTACCAAGGTCGTTCAAGGCCAACCATTGGTTAAATGACATTGCATTTCTATAGGTAACTAACAGTTTGTATTAAACCCAAACTTAATCTACCTATAAATATACTCAGTTTACAATCTACCTTATTTGGGTCACTTCGCTCTCTTTAATTAAAGAGGGGACCTGTGAACTGCCGTTCACTGAGAGTTTGTATACTCTCGGAAGATAACTTCCTCTTGCGCAAGGTGCTGTGTGACCCCGTCACACGCAGCCTCGCACGTCCTCGCCAGTCTACGGATTCGCACATAAGGTCAAACTAACTTTTGCTGCGTCAGGCGCAAGTACTGCAATACGTACCAGGCTTGGCCGCGTCCTGCGCACGACTCATGGGTCTTCAGTTGCGTCAGCGTCGGGTGTGGAGCTCGTGTTCCTGGCGCAGCCGCGCGTTCTTCTCGCTCCCGCGCAATTTCTGAAATGGGAGGCTCAGAATGATCGTATTTAAAACGAATCGAACTTAAAAGAACAGATACGTACCTAAGACGGAAGCGTCATTTTTATTTTAGTTTCGCAGGTAATTTATGAATTTGGGTAACGCAACCATAAAGTCTTTAAAACGACCATAAATGTCTCAATTTACGGTTGCGGTAATCACTCCGACATGTACTGTACTGTGCCGGTAGAGTAGTCAATCACTGTACGTGTGAATATCTGGAAGTTCTTTTCACTTTCTTTTCCGGCACAATAGTTGCGAGTATTGCGTCGGACAGTGGTGTCGACGGAAGCTGGAAACCAATGGATTTTTCTCGCTGTTCGTGAACTCCGGGCATTATCCATGCGACTTTTGCTCACCATCTGAAGCTGGGCGGGCGCAATCTTTTGGAGCGGTATCGTGATCCCAACAAAGCCTCGACTCGAGTCCAAGGAATATCTTAATGAATGACAGTCATTGCCCATGCTTTCTTTCGGCAATGGATACAACTGGGGCTTGAGTTCATTCTTCTACAGCTCCAGCCGTTCGGTCATACTTGATGGCGTACAGGCCCCGCCTCAGATCCTACGACCAATGCTGCTCTCATTTTCCAACACGTCTCCAGTTGCACACTACTCCAGTTCTCCTTCAACGTTTAAGATGTCCCGTTCTACACTCTCACTTGCTCTGGTTGCAACTACTGCACGCGTCGTGAACGCCCGCCCCACCTACGTTGCTCTCCTCCCGAATGGTGATAACGTTCCGGGCGTTGCGGCTTTAGGCCACGTCAACCCAGCAGGCGGAGGTGCCAACAACGCCTTCGGCCTCGACTTTGCGAGCGCTGACAAATCGTGGACGAAAGTGGGTCGAGAGCTCGAACGCCGTTGTCCAATGGAAGGAGGGTCTCTCTCACCCCGGTAACGCGTCGTCCATGTCCGATCCGTCGCTGTGGGCCGATATCAGCTGTGGTTCAGAGAATTCGACGAGTACCGGCACCACGGCAAGTTCTACGATGGGATCTAGTGCCGGCACCGTGGAAGCTGGAGCGTACACCGCTCCGTCAACGGACACCTCGACTCCGGCGACCGATGCCGTCGCCTCTTCTTCGTCTGCGTCCAGTGCTTCGGCAGCATCTTCTTCTTCGTCGAATGCAGCTTCAGTTGTCACTCCGGCACTGTACTCCGCTGCCGGCGTGGTTGCAGCTGTCGCAGGTAGACTTTACGGTAACGTTAACAAGAACAACCCACTTGCATACAGTATTCGTCTTTCCTTTATGTTCTCAGCAGGAAGATCAGAAATAGCGAGCCAAAGCAATGACATGTACTATAATAATACGACCATAGGTAGCTTAACCCTCAAGCCGTAGTCCCTTAACTTTTTTTCATAAAAAGTACCGATAAGGGCGCTCGGCGCCCTAATAATATTTTCACAAATTTTAGGTTCCGTGAGAAATTCCACGAGAAATATATTCCCAAATAAATTACCATCAAGTACCGTTACTCTCAAATAATTCCGAGTCTGATAGCCAGTGGTTTTGTTGATCACAACAAAAATCCACGTACGAGTTCTTAAGCACTGGCACAGGCGCCAGTGCTAAAGATGACGAGAGCGAGGGCGCGCCCGGCGTCACTGTGCTGGACGTTTGTTCTTCCTCTGGTAACGATGGCAGTGACGAAGACACTTCGACTATCTAAGCGATTCAAGTGAGGCGCTAGATGCCATACTCTACGAGATAGGTAAAGTTACACTACTACGAAGACCGTTTTTATGTATAACTCTAAACTTTTATACGTATATGAATTCCCTTCTCACGTGTCTTTGAATAGACGCGCCACTTTCACGGCGAAATCTGTCGCAAATACAGAATTAGCACGACGGCCATCGTATTGTTTGACGTTGTCTCTGGAGCAGCGGATTGCTGAACGACGCCGTGATTGATTTCGGAATCAGAATGATTGCAGAAAGTATGGACGGCTGCATCGCATTTTCTTCGCTGACATTGGCTATTGGGTGGCCTAAACCACCAAGAGCAGCGGCTATCAGAGACACCTTTTGTGGTTATGCCCATAAATTTAAGCTCGAACCACTGGGGGTTTATTATTGTGGAGATCGCGTTTCTGTTAGCGTATACGCTCCTCTAGCTCAACATAGTGCACTTAGTCGAATTCATCAATTCACTTTCCAATTCCCCACCACGACAACAGTTTCCGACAGTACATGTACTGAAGGTGTAATTCTATGAGCCGCTAGACCAGGAGTGCTACTGAAAAGAACTGGAAGATGATGGAAATTTCATTTGCTGTCGTAACTGGAGAAATGGCACAGTGCCTGCGATGCAAAAGAGCTTTTTCCTTAGGAAATTATCGCGAAGTGGATCGACAAGCCCTCACAACCTGATTTAAAAAGCTGTGGAGTAATGGTCGGGGTATTGTGTACGCACACTTGCGCAACACCCATCGATTTGAACGCCATCGGGTGACAGAAGCTTATGTAAGCGTGATGCGGCTTAAGACTAGCCTGGTTGTTGCTGTGCACGATGAAGCTGGTGCCACACAGTGAGAAAAAATTGACGGAAACGCAGAAGACGGACCAAGAGGTTAGTAAGATGCTAATTCCACAATAATCTTGTAGCCATTCGTGGTTTTGTTAAACAATAAATATATATATATCGCTTTCCCTTTCCTACTTGTGCTTTTCGTCTTCTTCTTCTTATGTGTTAATGCGTTTCTTCATACAATAACGCTTATGGTGATACTTCGCATCAATTTTTTAAAATACGGTTATTTATTTTTAGCGATAAGGGCGCCCAAGGCTTTAGGGCGCCCTAACGCTTGCAGTTAAGGGCGCCCAAGTGGCTTAAAGGTGCTCCAAGCCTGCTGTGTTGTTGTAGCTAAGGGTGCACTAACGCCATTCCCCTCAAGCTGAGGTTGAGGCTCGATCTTGTGTCCAACGCGAACAGCAAACGATTACGAAGGTCTCTGGTCCGTAAAGCTGTAAGCGGGCAAGACCACCGGGATGGTGAGCTCCATTCTGGCGAGTCCGGTGGTCTTGCCACATTGCCAATATTGACACCCCCGGAATCTTCGCTTTTAAGTTCTCCAGCTGGTTTGACTGTTTCATCGAAAAAAGTATAATTCTGGTGGTGTTGGACACTGCCTCGCAGCAGTTGCTTCGACAGTTTGGGGAGTTTCTTCGCTCGGCGTTGCCGAGTATTCTCGCGGGCAGCGTTTACGTGATCCTTCTTTCGAAAGTAGTGCAAATATACAGCTGGCGCTCCGGATGCAACACATGTACTGTACCGGTACTCCGATAAAAACACAAGCCCTCCCTACCAAAATGCTCCCATGCCAGGAAAGCAGCGAGCCATGAATTTCGTGGTATTAAAATAGGATATATACCACACTCGTATCCATAGGATAGAGACTATATGAAGGCCCAATCGATCATTTTTTCAACCAGCAAAAAACTGGCAAGCGTGGTTGACCAGACTGGTATCATCAGCCGTGAAGACCGGCTGGGACACAATCTGTGATTGCCAATTTGATTAAAAAAGCACGATGTCTCGACACAAATCCCTAAGAGCTTCCGTTGTGTGTCCCATGGTTCTTCTGCAGATACCGGTAACGACTCCTTTGCTAACATTTCCACCGCTCGGATGCCGCCACACGACGTCAGTCTTCATTCTCCGAATCGCGTTCGACCACCCAGTCCTCACTTTACTCCGATCTCTTCATTGTGATGTCCCGCGCTACTTTCTCAATCGCTGTGGTTGCGACCGCTATTGCCGTCGCGAACGCCCGTCCGACGTACGTCGCTCGCTTGCCGAACGGTGACAACGTGTCCGGTGTGGCCGCCCTAGGCCACACGAACCCCGACGGTGGAGGTGCCAACAACGACTTCGGCCTCGACTTCGCTAGCGCCGGTGAATCGTGGACGACGGAATTCTGCCAGCAGGACTCGGATGGTGATGGCCAGACCAACGGCCAGGAGCTCGGTGACCCGTGCTGCGAGTGGGCGCAGGACTCGAACGCCGTCGTGCGCTGGAGCGAGGGCATCTCGCACCCGGGCGACTCGTCCTCCACGTCGGATGAATCGCTGTGGGCCGACGTCACCTGCGGCTCTTCTACCTCCAACTCGACGTCCACCACCACGGGCTCGGGATCTAGCGCCAGCACTGTGGACGCGGGCTCGCCCACGACCACTGACGCGGATGCCACCACGTCAGGTTCCACTACCGCGGCCGCTTCGAGCGACGCTGCTGCTTCGTCGTCGTCTAGTGCGGCTTCAGCTGTGACTCCGGCCATGTACTCGGCTGTGGGTGTCGCCGCTACCATCGTTGCCTTCTTCGTTTAATAGATTCTTGCCACGTTAAAAAAATCTTTAACAAGACCATTTTCATGCAAACGAATTTGATCACTTTAGTATCCAAGCTTGTCACAATTTAACCTTAAGGATTAACCACTGCAGTACCGGTAGTCGGAGGAGGGACAGGTAAACTCACCCGTTCGCTCAGTAGTTTCGAAAGCGAAATGGCGAGCAGTTGCTGCTCGATAAGTCTCCTCTTAAGCTCTTCGTTGCTACTCAATGCTCGTTCTCGCTCCCGGCGCTGCCTCGACGCAATACCTTTCCACACTGAGCTCTTAGCTGCATACATCAAGATTCCTGCCTTTCGTTTCGGCCGTTGCACGATCTCACGGCGCAGGAGCTCGATCTTGTCTTTATTCTCTCTTTACCTTCCTTTGTTTGAATTCTGCCTCCGGGCTCTTGGCAGGACGAGGGCGCAGCATGTTCGGGTTGGAGTCGCAGGCAACGATTAAAGGTTCTTTGATAAAATCCATCGGCCAACGCGTTTCGTCAAAATCAAGTGTGGCGAGGACTTCAGGGATGAAGAACTTTCTGTCTTCGAGGCAGGGGTGGGAAAAAATAATATCAATCCCGTAATTACTGTATTATCCGGCTACAATTATTATTATTGAATCTGTCCAAAGTCAATATAATATGATATTGATCCAATAATATCAGTACAATACCGGTTTATACCAATATGTTAGAGGCAACTAGCTTTCGCGCCAATCGTTCAAGTGGTTGGCTGGCAGGCACAGACACGAGCACAAGCCGAAGCCTCACAGCACTCCCTCACTTTTCATTTGACCACGATGGCTCCGAACCGTGATATCTGCGCATTCTTCTACGAAGACAAGGGCCAACGCGACTTCCGCTGTCAGCTTTGCGGTTCTTACCGCAAGCAGCCGTCCGGGACCGGGTACTCGAACCTGTTGTCCCACCTCAACCTGACGCACCCCGACTTCAACGAGACCTACAGCGCATCTGCGGCTACGGACGCCCCTCTGTCCAACTTTGGGTTCGTGTCCGAGGCGACTCAGCATCGCTATCAGTGGCTTCAGTGGGTCGTAGAGAGGCACCTGCCCGTCTCCGAGGTCGACAACCACCTCACAAGGTCCATGTCGTCCTGGAAGCCCGTTTCGTCCAAGAGGTTGAAGGAAGACATGAAGAAGTGCTCCGAGAGCGTTCGTGTGCTGATCGAAAGCGAGTTGGGCAAGCTGTTTGGTGTCATGTGGGATGGATGGACGCACGGTACCACGCACTACGTCGGTATCTACGGTGTTTGCTACGCAGACGGCAAGCGCCGTGAGCGACTGCTGTCGCTGTCACCGCTGGAGGACGGCAGCCAAGATGCTGAAGTGCACATCGAGATGTTCAAGCGCGTGCTGGCGCTGTATAACAAGGACATCTCTATGGTGGCTTTTCTGGTAGCCGACAATTGCGCGACCAATCAGCGGATCGCTACGTTGTTGGAGTTGCCACTGGTTGGCTGTGCAAGTCACCGGTACAACCTTGCGGTGAATCGCTACTTAGCTGCTTATGAGCCGGAGCTCGCTGCAGCTAACAGTCTGATGGTGCAGCTACGACACGTGAGCAATGCTGCGGAACTATTAAAATTCACGGACCTGAAACCTGTCAAACGGAATGTTACCCGTTGGTCTTCGACATTCGCAATGGTGGACCGCTATAAGAAAATTCGAGATTCTATTCGGCAGGTTGATGCTGTTGACGAGTTCATCCCAAAAGGTGTGGCCCACAAGAAGCTTCTCGGCCTGCTAGAGCACCTCAAGAAACTCGATAGTGTCTGCAAGACACTCCAGCGCGAGGACACCAGCATGGCGGACGTGCGTGTTTTGTTTGACCAGGTTGTTGACGACTACCCAGTTATGGCGAGCCATCTGCGTCCGGCGGCGAAGATCGTCCATGCGCCGGCCTTTGAGGCAGCTTTGTTCAAGATTTGCAACAATGCGAAGCTCACTGCGTCTGAGTCGCGCGCAGTCCAGCGATTGGTGGTGGAGCCAGATGCTGCAACTGGTAAGAGGAAGGAGCGCTCGACGAGCGATTACGCCAGCGCAATTCTACGAGGGGGGAAGCAGATGCGAGCGGCTGGTGCTGCGGGTGTGAGCTTGCATGAGCTGGCAAAGGTGGTGCCGCCCACCTCAAACACAGGTGAAAGACTGTTTTCGCAGTGCAAGCTCATTCTGACGCCTCCGCGGTCATGCATGCTTTCTGCAAACTTTGAGATGTTAGCATTTCTTCGCGTGAACCGCGACATGTTGAACGCGACTTCGCTCGTCGCCAATGAGTAGGAAGACTTGGTAGTTAGAGGCCACAATATACTTATATTGGCCCCGTTACTATTATTGTACTTCATCATATTCCCGTTATTATTATGGGACTCGATGTCTTGCAGTACAATTTCGTATTGTATTGTCTGAGGCCTGCTTCGAGGAGATAACTCATTATGAGGTTTGGTACGGTAAAAGCGAATGTGAGGTAACTTTTAACTCGATGGACCGCTGGGTGTCGTCGGGCGAGGCGCAGCAATGTACCGGTATTATAATACAGTAGTCAACATCGTTGACGGCTGATAGTTTACGCGAAAGCGTATTGTGCAATAATTGCACTGTACAATTATTGTACAGTGTACATTTCCATATTACGAGGGAGAGGTAATATTATCTTAGGCTATTTCAAGAGCAGGGATTACTACCGACGGGCTCATCTGTAGAACAGGAATGCGTGCGGCACACTTCGAACTTCGCTCGCATGAGATCTTACACCACTTCAAATTGAAGTCGCGTAAGATCTCAAGCGAGTTGCGGCAGCGTTGGTCATTTCGGTGGAAATCTATTTGCAACTCAGGTCCTTAGGCCACGGCAGCTTTGAACCTAAGAAATCCAGATTGACTCATTTCTTTCACTTCAAAAATGAAGTCTACTATTACGTGCTTACAAATAAAGGCTTAGCGTACGTTATAGATAGCATCGGCACCAAGCTTTACTCATCTAGGTACATGTACAAGGCGACTGCAACGTACAAGGTGCAGACACTCGATATTTGACGAGTCGAAGGCCTTTCGACTTCAGTCAATATTCACTGGTGCGTCGGTTGGCACTCAGCAACACCCACTCGAAATGCCGTTGTGACTCACATTCTTAGGGTACGCTTTTTCGATCTTGGGTCACGTAAACTTGCTTGCGATGGTTTCTATCGCGTAATCGACACAAGCTCCGCTAGCGGTCATTCACTTTAGCTTTTTCCCCGAAACCAGCACAATGAGTCTCTCACCCGAATTACAAGCGACGGACGAGCAGTTTATAGCTGATATCCTTTCTCTACTTGACGTCGACGAAGGAAGCTGGTCGAGCAATCCTACGATAGTCGATCCGCTAAGTGGAGACTCGCCACAGCCAAAAACAAAGTATAAAAGGCTGCACCCTCATCCGAAAAACGATGCAGTCGTCAGGCGGAAACGGATCAGGAAAGAACTCACACCTCGCGTGAGAAACAAAGACAAGATCGAGCTCCTGCGCCACGAGATTAAAGGTCTTGAAGCGGTGCTTGCAAGTCTGCAGAATTCAAACCGAGCTGCAGCGATCCTGGAGCGACGCCGCGCAGGATCGCTATGGAGGGATCATCGCTTTGAAGCAGAGCCACGAGCGACAACTCGCAGAGCAACGTAACATCAGGATCAAACGCATGCTCATCGAGCAGATTTCACTTACAAGATCGCTCACACATGTACTCGACGAATGGAGAGATCTGCCTGCCGCAGATCTAAGTTTAAGTGCTAGGATATCGCCAGCACATTGCTAAAGCTGAGCCTACTATTAATACTTGTATTGAGAAATGTCTGAAATAATCTAAAATAATATATTCATGCATCAAACTGTTCGCACATTTCAAAGCTGCGACGGTAATTTTTCATGCTTGGGAATGAAGTGGAACAAACGAGCGAAGGAAAGTATTAACACAGTAGCTTTAAAATAAAGAACTCCATTTTCGCCAATAATGACTTACATTATCCGGTCATTGGCAGACACAAGTAAATTTCTTTAAATGTGCATTGTTGACCTTTTGGAGCATCAATTGCTCAGAAATGACTTCTCTAGTGCAGCATCTCTACTGCAACCAAAGCTTAAGACGGTAGGCGTCACCCCCGTTTAAATAGTACTTGACCAACCGCTCGTCACGCACAAAGCCCAGGTTCTCATATAGGCGGATAGCACCCTTGTTGGCGATCTCCGTCTCCAGCATCACCTCCTCGCAGCCGCCGTCGCGCATGCGCTCAATGGCCTTCTGGGCCAACTGCGAGCCAATACCACGGTGGCGGAACTGTTTCTCCACGGCCAGCATGGCGATGTACCCCCTCCAACGGCGCTTGGGGTCTCCTTGTGCATGGAGTCCATCGTCTCCTGTCTCCTCAGGCGTAGCTCCTAGCGGCTCCTGGCGGCAGATTATGACACCCACGAGCTTCTGCTGCACACGAGCGAGAATGCTCAGCTGCGGCCAGTTATACAGGAAATACCGGTACGTGAAGATGGAGTAGGGCTCTGACAGGTCTTTGTCGATTAGCTTCACCAGCTCCGCGAGCTGCTTCTCGCCCTGGTACGTCGAGAAAACCACAGCATCACCAGCGCCAGAGGACTTGGACTTGGCCATCGTTACGAGGCGAGTTCACAGGGTTACGCTAGACCGGTATGAATTTATAAACCGGCTCAGAGAACCGGTTTACTAAGGTCATTTGCACTAAGTACGATCATGTGCACGTTATGGACTACGGTACTGGGATTGCAAGTACCAGTAGCTGAAGCCGGTATGGTACAACTGAAATGAGACCGGTGATAAAGTCGGTATAAAGCGAGTCTTCAAGTTAGAAAGGCAAAAAATTCTTGTGTATTTTATTGTTTTGAATACAATATTTTTTGCTTTTCTTAGAACAATGTCTTGGAGGTCTTTTGGGTGAAGTGATGATAATACCACCGATTGCCGCGTCCTGCAGCAAGCTTCGAAACCTTCGACTCAATCGCAGGTTCTACACGCTGCGAAGATGGATGCGCCTGGCCATATTACCAAGTGGACGAAAGCTATCGGTCTGCTGCCTGTACTCGGTTTTGCTGTATTCTCATATCAACTGCTGAAAGGTTCTGCCAATACCCACTGAATCCACATGAGTAAGTACAAACCCTGCATCGTCCCAATCGTGCAATCGCAGTTTGTTGCTTTTTGTTTTTGGTTTGCAGTTTGTTGATCGCTGTGCTGCAGCCGATTAGTTCATTTGGAAAGGAGCTCTTGTTTCAGAGATAATACCTCCGGTACTGTCAGAATCCAAACCACGAGCATTGTTGATCAGAGTAGTATCATCGGCTCTGGCACAGCCCTTGGTAAAAACAAAGAACATTACCACAATGACGGCTAGTGAACATGTGCCGCGCATTTTGGTCCGGCTTTCTTGGGACGACGACGAAACTTTGTAATGTCGATTATGATTAAGAGGTCAGTAAACTTCCCCCGGGTTTCGTTTTTTTTAAACGTGGTTACGGAATAAACAGTGCTAGCCGGCCGAGGTGATTGCCAAAACTTGTTCAGGTAGGGTGTGTATGACTCCCTTCAGATCTCTCGTTATTAAATCTAGGTTATGTAATGTCGATGCATTCGTTTTTGCTTAAATTACGGAAGTCTTTCGTAAAGCTACTTGGATACTATTACAATAAATAGTGCATTTTTGCAAACAAAAAACTCGATAGTAATAAATTATTTCTTTGGTTTTGACTACTCAGCGTAACAGGGTCGGGCAATTTGGACAAGCAAAATTTATTTAATATATGCTGTCGTGTTGCCTGGACATGGAGCCCAAGTGGCCGTGGTTGATGTCAAAGCTACATGTATGTGGCTTAGTGGGTAGACCCCGCTAGCTTATCTTCACTTGGCCCCACAGTAAAAATTTAGGCTACTGGATGCTGCACTAACGTTACTACAGTAGTAAAAATCTGCATTGCAAAACAAATTCAAGAATGAGCTCGTGCACACTCTTGACAAGAGTCTTGTGGCCAAACAAATCCAAGAAAAAAGATTGTAAAACGAAGCATTTGAATAGTTACGAGTAAATGAATAGCAAGCTTGTTGATTGTTCATCTGTACGCTGACTAAAAACTAATGTAAGAGGCGCGCTTAGAAGCGGACCATGCGCTCCAGCATGCGCTTCTTGTCCTCCAGCTCACGCAGCGTGGCCTCCTCGTGGTCCTCGAGCCAGTCACGGGCGTCACGGATGGCGCTCTCCGCGTTCGTGTCGCCCTTCTCACGAGCCGTCTCGATGGCACGGTAGATGAACTGCTCCAGGTCGTTACGGGCCTCAATGCGACGCAGCATCTCGGCGTCGTCCTTCTTGAACTTGTCGGCCTCGGCCACCATACGGTCGATGTCCTCCTGGCTCAGACGCCCACGGTTGTTCGAGATGGTCGTCTCGGCCTTCGCGCCGGTCTTCTTGTCACGGGCCGACACGTTCAGGATTCCGTTCGCGTCAATCTCGAACGTCACCTCGACCTGCGGCTCGCCACGCTTGGCACGCTCCAGACCGGAGATGTTGAACTCGCCGAGCTTGTTGTTCGACTCGACGCACGCGCGCTCGCCCTCGTAGATGCACACGTCCACAGACGTCTGGTAGTCCTCCTCGGTAGTGTACACGCGGGTCTTGCGCACGGGGATGGCCGTGTTGCGCTTGATCAGCACCGACATGACCTTGCCCACGGTCTCAATACCGAGGGACAGCGGCGTTACATCCACAAGCAGCAGCGAGTTGGTCGCGTCGTTGCGGATGCCGTCCAGGATGGCGCCCTGGACAGCGGCACCGTACGCCACAGCCTCGTCCGGGTTGATGGACTTCGACAGCTCCTTGCCGCCGAACAGAGTGGACAGCATGGTCTGCACCTTGGGGATACGCGTGGAACCGCCGACCAGCACCAGCTCCGTCACGTCCTCGGGCTTCATCTTGGCGTCCTCCAGCACCTTCAGCACAGTCTCCTCGCAACGCTTGAACAGCTCCTCGTTCAGCGACTCGAACTTGGCACGCGTCACAGTGGACGAGAAGTCGACGCCCTCGAACAGCGAGTCCACCTCTACCGAGGCCGACGTCGTAGTGGACAGCATACGCTTAGCCGACTCACACGCCGTACGCAGACGACGCATCGCACGGGCCGAGCTCGACGGGTCCAGGTTGCGGTTCTTACGCTTGAACTCCGACAGCAGGTGCTCCACCATGTTGTTGTCAAAGTCCTCACCACCCAAGTGCGTGTCACCGCCCGTCGACTTGACCTCGAAGATGCCGTTCTCAATGGACAGGATCGACACATCGAAGGTACCGCCACCCAGGTCGAAGATCAGCACGTTGCACGCCTTGCCGTCCGTGCCGGCGTTCGTGTCCAGACCGTACGCCAGTGCAGCGGCCGTGGGCTCGTTGATGATACGCTTGACGTCCAGGCCGGCGATGGAACCGGCGTCCTTGGTGGACTGACGCTGCTGGTCGTTGAAGTACGCGGGCACAGTCACCACGGCCTGCGAGATGCTCTGGCCCAGGAACGCCTCGGCCGTCTCCTTCATGCGCAGCAGCACCATGGACGAGATCTCCTCGGGCGTGAAGCTCTTCTTCTCGCCCTTGAACTCCACCTCGATCAGCACCTTGTCCTCATCGCCCTCCTTGATCGTGAACGGGAAGTGCTTCGCGTCCTTCTTCACCACCTCGTCGCTGAAGCTGCGTCCAATGATACGCTTGGCGTCGAACACCGTGTTCGTGGCGTTACCAGCGGCCTGGATCTTGGCCGCCTCTCCGATGAGACGCTCGCTCTCGTTGAAGGCCACCCACGACGGGGTCGTACGGTTACCTTCGCTGTTGGCAATGATCTCCACCTGGCCGTCCTTCCACACACCCACGCACGAGTACGTCGTACCCAGATCGATACCAATCACCTCCGAGAAACCCTTCTCGGCACGCTTGGCGCGCTCCTCACGCTCCTTGCGGGCCTTGTTGATCTTCTCCTCGATCTCCATGCGCTTCATCTTGCGCGTGGCCTCGTCCATCTCCACGCCACTGATCTCCTCGTCCTGCACCTGCTGGGCAGCCTGGGCCTGGGTCAGGCCGGCCTGCAGAGCCTTGTTGCCCTTCTCCACGGTCAGACCCTGGGTGTAGGCGGTGATGGCCTTAGCGTAGTTCTTGATGTAAAAGTGGGCGGCACCCAGACGAGCGTAGCCCTTGGCGAACTTAGCGTCCAAGTCAATGCATGACTTGGCGTCCTGCATGGCCGGAGTGGCCTGGCCAGCCGACAAGTAGGCGGCCGAACGGTTCGAGAAATAGATAACGTTCGTGGGCTCGTACGCGATGGCCGTCGTGAACTCCTTGATGGCCGTAGCGTGATCGCCAGCGGCAAAGGCGGCGTTACCGCGCTCCTTGGCCTCAGCGCCAAGCTTGGCACGCTCCTCGGCGGGGACGCTGGCGTACACGTCCTTGGTTGTCTTACGGGAACGACGCTTCGGGGCCATTGTGACGACAAAGAGGGGAAGAAGAGAGTGACTTGCCCGCTGGTTTCCTAGTTGGAAAATGACGTCGAGGGGGTCTAGCGAGCTCTACTAGCCAACCGAGTGATGTTGTCATTGCGCAACTTGCAACACGCGGTGTAGGAGCAGGTTGCAAATTTGGGGTGCAACCAGCTTGTGGATGGTGGGAACGTTGGAGCTCTGCTGGCCAGTAGTTTTCGAGGATTGGCTCTAAGTACGCCTTAAGTTCGCAAATGTTGAAGCGGCCATCTGATTCGATTGCCGATTTTGCACTGGAGATCGACTGGCAAAGGAGAAAAGGAACGCGACGAGAAGTTTTGAACGGAGATGCTCTTTTGAAGACAAATCGTGTGTTTTACTGAGTGGTGAGAGCGACAAGCGATTTCATTGGCAGCTCATACAGTGGCCTAGTAAGCGAGAGGGGTTTGAAATGACATGTCGCCGCAGCACTCTACCGATACATTGATGGTAACTGAGCGATGGAGTGTGTAATATCGTTTCTCAAACCTGCCGTACCAGGCCGGGTGTCTTCACTGCGCTCGGTTCGTGTTGCAACCAGAACAAGCAAGGAAAGTGCTTGCTGCAGCTCACATCATTCACCTTAATGCGATAGCCACTGGCTATTAGCCAGTACAGCTCATCGATCATTGATTCGACAATTCGAATGACCCTAATTGCTGAGGACGAAGACTCGAACGAAATATCTGCGAATGTTTAATTTTTAGTCTACATATTTGAGGTCATGATGTACAAGGAGCACGGATGTTGCACCAGCTAAAATTAAGTTCTAAAGGGTGTTTTCAAATCAGCGCTTGGATTATGAAAAGCTATACTTCCTAAATTTAGCGTTAAGATCTTCCTGTTTGTCTATATGAGCGTGAGACTCGTCCCGTTATTAGACAACTGCACGATTTCCAGGTCTTGGTACGTCTGGATGCATGCGTACAACTGCTGAGACGTAAAGCCTTTCCGCAGAACAACCGGTTCCAGGTCGCTCATCGCGAGGATCTTGAGGTTGCGGTCAGTAGCGAACTCCTGCACCAACCGGAAGATCTTGGACGTGGCATCTGCCGACCTGCCCGTCCCTGAAGCACCCGTCTTGCCATTGTTTCCCACTCCATTGACATCATCCTGCTCTGATAGCGACGCCTTGGACACGTACACTAAGCGGATAGCTTCATCGACATCCTGGTGAATAACTTCCGTGGAGAATCGTAGTCGCGCGAGAGCTTGCGAGAGACGTAAAATACTTAACAACTGTCGAGCTGTCATGGCGGTCTGAGCGTCATTGGCCCCGCCGTCTCCGAATTGTTGCCGGAATTGTTGTCGCTGTCGCTCTCGCGCGTGGTCGTTGACGTCTTGTTGACGCAGTGTCACGTACGCTTCGACGATATACCCACACAAATGTTCCGGAATACTGGGCTGGTACTGCTTGGCGATGGCAATAAAGTACCGCAGCACTTCTGGACGTACCGGGTCGAACTTCATCTCCGGGTTACGCGAGAATCGATGCACATACGTCACATGTCGAGCCAGGGCTTCATCTTTCTCGTAATTCGCCACATCCAATAGTAGAAACAAGAGATCGAAGCGAGACAACAACGCATTGGGCAGGTTGATGTTCTGCGACGCACTCAGCTTCTTGTTGTAGCGTCCGTAGATGGGGTTGGCTGCTGCCAGGACCGACGTACGCGCGTTCAATGTCGTCGTGATGCCTGCTTTAGCAATACTCACAGTCTGTTGCTCCATGACTTCGTGGATAGCGGTACGATCGCCCTCTTCCATCTTATCAAACTCGTCGATACAGCAGATCCCCATGTCTGCAAGGACCAGAGCTCCACCTTCCAATGTCATTTCCTTTGTCGTGGCATCACGCACCACTGCAGCAGTCAAACCGACTCCCGAACTGCCTTTTCCTGTCGTATAGACTCCTCTCGGAGCCACAGTAGCAATATGTTTAAGAAGCTGCGACTTGGCTACTCCCGGGTCTCCCATAAGCAAGACATTGAGATCTCCACGTAGCTTCATACCTTCATCCATACGCTTCGTCACTCCTCCAATCAGTAGTAACAACAGCGCTTTCTTGACATCTTCGTGGCCGTAAATCTCGGGCGCTAGCGACTGAGACAAGACCTCGTACACATTCTCCGCGCCTTCTTGTAGTCTCAACACGGCACTTTCCATGGCTTCAGACGACTCCATTGCCGAGTACCGTTTCTTATGGTTCACAACGTCGGTGGCTTCCAAGTACGTCTCAGTCACAAGACCCATCTGCATCTGTCGTTGTGGAGAGTACGGAAGAGGTAGAAACACGCCACAGATGGTCACGAGAGCGCCAGGCTCGCATGTGCGGGTGAGTTCGCCTCGTAGATAAACTGTAAGAGACCGTGGGATATGTCCCATAGGTACTTGATCCGGTAGCTCCTGGAACTTGACTTCCTGGTACTTATCGAACTTGGAAGCTTTGGTTTGCATGATTAAACGTCCTTGCGCTTTGTTCGTCTCGCAGCGTTCACTTGGACATTGTGTCAAGGGGTTAAATTGACGTGCTTTGACTTCCTGGTACACTTCATAGGCACAGGCTTCGCACGTGTAGGTGGCTACAGTCAGTAGCGGCTTGACGGTGGACACTCTGGTGACCATGCCCTTAATACGAACCAAAGCACCGACTTTGGCTGCTTTTACGTCACGAATAGGTACTGCTTTAAGCTTAACACCAGGGATCAAATGCACTTCAAAGCGACGCATTAATGCTGGAGGGAAGATGGTCGCTGGGTTGACAGTTTGGCTCTCTCCGTCGTCTGATTGACGCTGCTGTGCTACTTCTTGAGCGCGAGAGATACGGAGGACATCCAGGACGTCTTGCGAGTCGGAAATGTCTCTTGTAGGGGCGGGCAAGTTCTCGTCCACTGCGTCCGAGAAGAGTGCGACATATCGACGAGCATTGCGCACAATACGCGACACGAAAGTCGGGTCGTCCTTCTCGAACTAATAACATGTTAGTTAGGAAGACAGAAAGGTTAGTTATCGTTGTTAGAAGGACGTACAATTTGTATGTCGTCCAAGGCGATGGGGATGGAGGTTCGTTCACGGTTTGCCACCTCTTGCTGTTATATTAACAGTGTTAGAAACTGGAGGTATTAGTTAGATTGAGAGAGACGTTGTACCAGCATGCGCGCGTATTTGGGTTCTAGCGCTGGGTCGTCCAGGTTTGACGTGAAGTTAAGTAGGAACTCGACGCATTTCGCTGTTTTATAAAGTTTTTCGGCGTTAATTTGGTGTTAAAGTGTCGAAACTTCGAATGTTTTTACCTTTCTCCTCCTCGTAGTTGGACATGCCGACGCCTCCGCCTCTGGACGCATCGCCGCCAGCGCCCACGCCTCCGAATGTCTGCGAGAACGACTGCGACTGCGACGCCATAGCTTTAGATTTGTTTAATTCCCGCCAAAAAAAACTTTTGAAGTAGTAGTTTTGCACCAATCATAGGTCATTATTTATTAGACAGCGCGAGCTGAGTTTTGTCCAATCAACGTGACAATTGTAGTTGAAGTGAGTTTAAGCGTCGGATACTGTGTGAGAATGGCGACAGATGCGCTAAGGCGACTTCGACAGGAGATTGACGCTGCATTCGACGCTCAGCGACGTCCAAACAACGAAAGGAGAGTGGTCGTAACCTCACCTAACACTTTGGCGCCGAAATGGGCCGAAGTGACTGCGCTGTTGGCGTCAGTAGGTCGCCCAACGCCCCAAAAAGTGAGTCCTGTTGCGATGGAGCGAGGTTTGGCTCGTTTACGACGTATAAGAGACGTCACCAAGGGTGATAAGCAGCACGAAATGACCGCGAGCGAACGACACGCATTAATTAGTAAATACATGAGCGATTGGCGCCGTATTTCACATGAAGCGGCAGTCATTTCAAGACTGCACGCTCGAGCTCGAAGAAGGCGCGAGCAGCGTATCGTAGACGTTATATTCACGGCTTGGAGACAAAAAAACTTCTACCGGCAAACGCTAAAGACAGCTGCAAATGCCGTGACGAAGCAAGCGAATATTACGGCTCTGGCAGTGATGTGGGTGAGGTGGACTTCTGTCCAACATTTTGCAGCAAACCTAAGGGAATTTAGTCTAGCCCGCCGCCGGAGATTGAGCTGTGAAGCGTTTTGCACGTGGGTATTAGCTGCCACTCAACGTGCACGGTTTAGAAGATACAAACATAAAGCGGACGTACAACGTCTTCGCCGTTATTGGCGGTGGTTAACGGCAGCGATCAAGACGCAACAAAGGATAACTTTTGAGATAAAATTTTTCATTGAACGACGACAACTGGAGCTACAAGAACGCTGGTTTATACTATGTAGAGCAGCGGAAACAATGGCGCTTTGTTGTTAAGTGGAGTGAGCGACAAGTGATAGGAGACGTGTTTGATAATTGGAGAGAGATTCACGAAGACACGAGACGTGTGCGTCATACGTTGCGGCTTGTTACTCGACGTCGACGTCGCTGTAAGCTTCGAAACGTGGTGAAGATATGGAGACTTTACACCCGACATTCACGTAAACAAAGACAAGAACTTGCGGCTGTGCTCTATGGTCAAAGTCGTCGAAAAGCCTTCACAAAGCTCGTCTCCTATGCACGATTTAATTTTGAACGAGAACGTTCTTTGCAGCGTTGGAAGATGCATCGAGCAGTATGGACATGGCTACATCGATCACAACGTGATCGGATGCTGCGCCTCCGCGCTGCATTTCTAAAAGAAAATCATGAGCGTACGATACTGCGAACTGCTGTTTGGCTTCCCTGGCGACGCAGCTATCAGCGCTCTGTTGGTATACAAAAACTCACAGTAAAGCAGCGAAGTAGACGCCTACGAGAGCACTGGATGGCGTTCGTCCGTGTCGTTAACCAGCAGAGTCAACAACGATTATTGGTCGAAAGTATTGCAGATGTGCGTGAAATACGTATGCTTCGACAAGCCATTGGAACCTGGCAGAGCCAAGTGAGGTCTGCACGAGAGTACAGAGCGCTGGTGGCGAACAGTGTACTGATTTATCGACGATTGCTGTTGAGAAAGACACTACGACGTTGGAAAGCCGCGCATCAAGTTGCGTTCAGGGAACAATATCTCGATACAAAAGCGGTTAACCACTTGACCCAAAAGATGTTAAAACACTGGTCGAAATGGGCGTATTGGAGTCGTAGAGAGCTTAGTAAGCGGATTGCTCTGGTGACGCAGCGACGACAGCAAAGACAGCTACAACAACGTATCGATTGTTGGAAAGAGACGATAATTCATCGACACAGAGAACGCTACAGCAAGTCCTTTACTACGTGGACATTGTGGCTTGATATGCAGCATCGTCAGCGTCACTTACTGGCACTACGACGTTTAATCCAACTTCGCTGGCGTTGGCAACGTTGGGAGCTGTTAGCTTTACAATGTCAAAGTCTGCGTGCAAAAGCTAGCGACGTACAGCAAATACGTGCGCGTCGTTTGCTTAAATACGCGTTTGTCACTGTGTGGCTCCATAAAACTCGCAGATACGAATGGGGGTGTCGAAAATTGACAGCTCTGTCTAAACAACACATACTGAAGTTAGCGTTATCGCGATGGCGACACAAGCAGCAACGTTTAAGCGCCGAGAGACTAGCATTGGAGTTTTCACGCAAGAAACTACAAGCCAAGTATCTGCGAGTACTGTTCACATTAACTATTGGGTATAACTGTACTGCTATCGCGTACGATAGACGACGGCGTCTTGTACGTACTTGGAGTCACTGGAAAGGGTTTTTTACGCTAAGACGCAGAAGATATGAGGCTGATGAGTTCTTTAAACATCGTGCAAAACGAAAAGCAGCTCACTTGATGCGTAGTGCTGCAGTGCAGGCAATAACACGGCGAAAGCAGCGTCTTGATGCTGAGGAGTGGCGAGAAGCGGTAGTGTTACAGAAGGTGTTGTCCAAGTGGCTTGCAGCTGTAAAACGTGCTCAATTCTGTCGATATTTGGGCGAACGTGTGGTATGGAATGGCATTGGACGCCGTGTATTTCGTGTATGGCAAGATGGCTACATGGAGAAGCAGAAAATGCTCGAAGCTGCAGGATTTCACTCGACAGTGTTAGTTACGCGGTCCTGGAATGCTCTTCTGCGCGTCACTAAGCGACGTCAAGTAGCAGTAGCCATGTGGCGTCATACCATGACGAAATATCGTCTGATTAATGTGTTTACTATCTGGAAACGTTATTTAGACGACCGACGTGGTCAATACGCCGTTGCTGCCAGTATGAAGCGTATGTTAGAGCAGCGAATACTACAGAGCTTGTTCACAGCGTGGAGTCTCCTAAACACAACATACAAAATGGCTCTTCGTCGGGAACAGAGAGAGTTGCAGAGGTGGAGACGGACATGTTGGCACCATTGGAAATTGCGGCGTGTGTCCTGTCGATGGCGACGTTCTCAGCAATTAATTCTGTTGCAACTTACTTTCTCTAAAGGATTTAAGCGGTACGCTCTTCAACAGCAAGCGTGTCGTGAGATTTGCTTACAAACAGCACGCAATTTGCTACTGCGAGCTCTGACCCAATGGCGCGTTGAATTGTGGCTAGCTCTCAACCAACACAAGTTGATATTAAACGCTAAACACAATGCTCTAATGCACTGGAAAGCGTTCGTAGCAGCCTGTCGACAGAAGAGGCGGTGGGAATATTACGTGCAGCAATTGCATCGCTCTCAGACTCGATTTAAAGCATCGACGCTAGACCAAAAGTGTCAAATTGGCGGTATATTCCGCCACGCACGAGCTCTACAATCGCAACTTAAAAGAAATCGAGTCTTGCTGACTCACGTGCTTCATGCTTGGTACCTCGTCGTGCAGAATCGTCGTCTTCGGAGCTCCAAGAGGTTGCGTAGAGCTCGACCATTTTCCAAAGCGCGACAGATAGCACTGGAATTATGGGCTCATCGCGTGATGGAAAAGTGCTTCTTAACGTGGAGAGAGCAGTCGGTAGGCAAACGAGCCGAGCTAGCGTGAGACTACAGTACATGTAAATTGGCAACTTACGACATAAGTTGCCTTTCGGTGGTACGGTATCGTACGGTTAATTTACGGTCAATTAAACGGTTCGATCCGTGTACTGTCCGATACATCAAACTGTTTTGTCCTTTAACCCCTTGGTTACCAACGTCGTAACTTACGACGTAGTGAAAACCTTAAGTCGTAAGTTACGACTTAACTGTCAAGATAAACAGGAAATGGCTCAGATGCGACGATCACATACTTTAATCAAGTCTGTTTCTCTGCAAAAAAAATATAAGCTTGGAAAGGTAGTGGGCGACAGGGGAGAAAAAGGCTGTAGGTGGATTCACTGTCCCACTATCTGGGGACCGTACGTTTGGTGGACGGTGGATGTTCTCCACCAGTACAGAATTTGCGGGCTCAAGCAAAGATGCCGGTCAGAACAAGCAAGCGGTCAAAAGCTCAAGCAGAGGCGCTCTCAGGAATCGACGTGCGAGATGTGGATTTTGGTCATCTATGGCGTCAGCTCGTGCGTGTCGGATGGACGTCAAAGAGGCCAACGCGGCTGTCCAATTTGCACTCGTACTACCCACCGAACGCTGCAAAGGAGCTACACATCGAGGGCGTGAACATGTTTGTCGGTAAGTCTGATGTGGTTAGTCTATTGTGAGTGTGTCTAATACGTGCTCTGTGCTGTGTATGCGAAGGAGAACATGCGGTAGTAAAGTATGCGTTTGAACAGGGCATCATTGGCGCTGACGAGGGAGGTGCAGGCGACGACAGAGACGACGAGAGTGAAGAAGGTGAGCCAGAAGTTCCTGCAGAGTGTGAGAGGGTAACACCGTCTCAGATAGACACGAGTGTTGCTCTCTCAGCGAACACCGTTGAAGCATTGTTTGGATCCGATAGCGAGGACAGCGAGACACCTGCAGAACTTCCGCTATGCGCCACAAGTCCGCACATAGAGGATGAGAGCTCAAGGGCGTCACAGATAGACACAAGTATTGCGCTTGCAGCAAACACCATAGACGAGATATTTTGTGGAGCTATGAGCGGTGATGAACCTGATGTAGCGCTGTCACTATGCGCCGGTCAAAATGGTGCTGTTGTCGAGCCTGTGACACCAACAAACTCGAGACGAAACGATGAGCGAACAAACTCGAGAGAAGATCGTGGCTTGCTACAAGAGGACGTGAACATCATGAAGGACGAGGACAATGCAGACGAGTATGAGAGCATGGACTCGGAGTCGGATGGCTTTGGATCAGATGATGATAGTGATATTGTTCAAAGACAAATTGGTGACGACGTGTCATCTGACGAAGAAGAGGCGCCTCTTATTGATGCAGCATTTATTGATTGCTTGGGGGGTTCTCTATCTATCGAAGACATGAACCAGATTACACTTCGTTCGATGGCGTGGACTCCTGCATCCTCCGAGTATGAAACCGACAATAGCGCGTTCAAAGATATGAAGGATCAAGCGGCTAGGCCTGTGGAAGCACTTCGTGCTAAAAAGGATTCTCCATTGGAATTGCTATTCTATTTTATGCCGGTGAACCTGTGGACATTCATCACGAGCGAGACAAACAGATACAAAAGGTCACACCTCGAGGAAAAGGCGCGCCAAGAGCGTGCACGTCTCGTTCGTGAAGGACGCAGCGTACCAGGTCAAACGCTACGGGATGTTCGCCGCCGCATACGAGTCGAACCTGATTACGTACCGCGCGAGATTCTTTGTGTCATGGGTCTACTTGTAGCTCATATGCTCAGCCCTACCCGTCCGTTTTCAGATCACTGGGCTATGACCGATGATGGCGCGCTTTCGGCGGGACGGTTTGGCAATTTCATTTCTCGAAATCGCTGTACTTCTATCCTACGAGATCTACATTTCTGCAACAATGACACAGCTGACAAAAGAGACAAGTTGTGGAAACTGCGAGCTGTTGTTGACGTACTTCAAATGACATTCCTAGCTGCGTGGATAGTGGCTGCAATCATCTCTTTCGACGAAGGTGTACTTCCTCAAACGTCCAAGCGTAACAGTACCCGTATGTTTATGCCGGACAAGCCGCACCGTTATGGCACCAAGATGTTCATGACGTGCGACGCAGTGTCTGCTTACTGCCACAGGTGCGCATTTTTTTTATAAATGTTGCAAAGTCGTAAGTTATGACTTGATGGTCTGACATTTGCATTATGTTGTCACTTACGACTTTAGATTCGAGATATATGTAGGGAAGCGTCAAAACCATGAAAGTGCAAGTCAGGCGTTTGACCACAAGACAGGAGCAGCCGCTGTAATTCGAAATTTGAAGGCTGTGTTGGATGAGAACGACCCCGGATTTCGTGTCATTGTTGTCGACAGATTCTACACCTCCGTTGCTCTCGCCATTCAACTACTTTCGATGTCGGTCTACATGATTGGAACAATCATGACGTCAAGGCTGGGATTCGACAAGCACGTCGTTGAGCGAAGGAAAACACGACCAACCACAGTAGAGCGCGGGTCATTCACGTACTCAAGGTCGGTTGCGGTGCCCACCATGGTTGCATGCCACTGGTGGGACCGCAAGCCTGTGCACTACCTGGCCACTGGGGTGTCAATGGCCGAAGATACCATCAAGAGAAACCTGAAGACGGTGGGGCAGTCGACGTTCAGCTGTCCCAAACTGGTGACCGATTACCAGCGCTGGATGGGCGGAGTTGATGTGCATGATCAACTCCGCCTTCAAACGTTCTCCGTCCAGACTTCTTTCAGGTTCCGAAAGTACTATAAGGGTCTATTCTTAGGTCTGTTTGACTTAGCGCTTGTAAACGCGTACATCACACACAAGGAGGCCTGTCGCCTCGACGGCGTCGCCCCAATGAAGCGCGTGGACTGGTACAAGTTGCTGCACAAGCAGCTCACGCAGCTCACGGACGAAGACTTCAAAACAGCAGCGCCATCACCGTCTCCAAGCGCGCCAAAGCGCCGCCGCAACGCTTCCCACGTACACAAGCAGCTTGATGATTGGGTGATTGTATCGGGCGTTCAGAAGCGGCGCCAGCGCTCTTGCAAGGTGTGCTCCCTCTATCGAGGTGAGCAGAAGAAAAGCTACCAGACTACTTACTACTGTGAAGACTGCTCGCAGGGTGATGCAAAGTGCTTCCTCTGTCCCAAGGCGCGCAGAGGCACGGATACAACGTGTTTTCAAGTGTGGCACGACGACTTCGAATGTGGCGCGTCAATTCCGAGTCACCTAGGTAAGCGTGTCGTTCTGCGCCGTGCCCCCAAGGCCGCCGGAGTGCGAAAGAAGACACGTCGAGAAATCTTGTCTGAGGAGAAAGAAGAGAGCTAGTGAGCCTCCCGTACGGTTTTTAGCAATGCTACTAATGCATTTTGTTGAGTTTCATATGATTGCTGTGCTGTGTAGCTCCGTTTATAACTGTGTTTGTGGATTGTGATCCCGATCACATGATCGGCTAAGTTGTATCTGTGTACTTGTTAGTCAGCGATGCTGAAGTACGTCGTCAGTGTTACGACGTAAAAATCGGAAACCTCTGTATAACTTATAGTCCCATCTTAATGATTAGACAAGTGGAAAAGACAGACTAATACAAACTCCGAGATAATTGTATGCTGTAAGTTACGACGTAAAATAAGGCGGTTCGTGGCCTGAATTCGCGGTAATAAAGGGGTTAATCGGCTTTCGTCAGCCAATCAACGGTATCTTGTGTTTTTTAGGGGGCATCATTTTTGAGTTTAAAGTGATGGAAGAAGAGCGCAATAGTTGCACGCTGTTTGTATGTTCGATGTCGGAAATGATGAGCATAACGTTTACCGCTTCCTGAGGCGCGCAGCGCGTGGAGGAGCAAATTTCTACATGAGATTGCTGATTCGACTACTTAAGCACCCGAATAGACATTTTCATCGCTTTTGCAAGACGGCTACAATTTTGCTGTCTCTCTACACGCGTTAGTATTGGGGTATTTTGTATGTGTGTCGCTATATATCGCTGCTGGTATGCACTGCACGACGAGTGCATTAGCGTCCTCAACGACGACGCTAATGCAAAATGAATCTAGGTTAAAATGCGATACTGTGACCAGGATTCTCATCGGTTTCTTGCGGCACAAGACCATAGAGCTCTGGCGGCGACCAGCGAGTAAATCAGCAGCTTCTGCGCTGCCACCAGGTTTGTGGAACCGGCAGAGCGCCAGCGAACTGATTCCAGACTACTATATTGGACTTGAGTGCGGAACATGTAGTTTCTCGACTTTTCACGAAGAAACTTGCAGTAGAGAATTACTTAAGTACTGCAGAAAGCGACGAAAAAGCGACAAGATACGAACATCGAGTATCGAATGGCCACAGCTTTCGTCTGCAACTTCAACTCGACTTAAAGCGAGCGCGTTGTGTAACGCACCGGCGAGCTTTTCAGATAAAAATGTCAGGAGCTACGCTTGAAATTATCTCGTGAAAACGGTGAAACAGCTAAACCGGCTATTGGTTCTGACTTCATGTGGTGGTCGGACAAAGTAACTTCCAAAGATTAAGAAAAATACTATTAATAACAAGCACTTCACACCCACAACCAAAATCGTTCAGTGGTGTTCCCATACCATGTTCTGAGCTGCAACTTAGCGTTTGTCGCTTGACATTTGCGGTTCTTTGATAGTGAATCCAGACAGCCAACTATTTCACCGAAACTAACAACGAGCTGACTATTGTTGTGGACAGCAGCTTAATGCAGTTTATTTGTTGAGCGTTCACTACCAAGCATTGTGGCCGATTTTCTTAAAGTTTTTTTTTCTTACTTCTCATTTACCACAAGCACGAGAATCCAAAATAACGTTATCGACTAAAGTTCTGAAATTTGACACTTTTTTCATGCTGGAAGAGCTCCCAACCATTAGTTCGACTGTTCTTCAGCACAAATTCATAGAAGACGAGGATTGTCGTCGGGGCGCTTAATAAACTTGCCACACGACGACAACGAACGCCCCGTGGAAAAAAGTACCCGTTAAACACCATTAGCAGCTCGTTCAAACTAGGAAAAGCAGACACCTGTCCTGAACCGATGCGGCTCTATCGTGCTCGCTGAGACTCTTGAGTGGAAATCTTGCAGGCCGCTACAGTTCATTCCTCAATTCACCTTCTGGGTGTCTAACAAAGCCACGCAACTCAACTCAAGTCTCAAAACAAGGCGCGTGTTACCATCATGGCGCGTTTCAAACTCGTGTCCTTCCTGCTAGTCACTGCCACGCTTATGTTTGTCGTGTCGGCGGAAGCTCAACTGGGATGGCTTGGCAATCTATTGGAAACCGTGACGGGTGTTGTGGCAAATACCGTCTCATCATTAGTGAAAGTCGTCAACAATCTCCTCTTCGACTCGCGCAAGATCCTCGTCATCATGAAGGAAGGTACCGGTCCGATAATCACTGCTGCTGCCAACTCCAGCGCTGCCATTTGGACGGAGGCTGAGCGCGTTCAAAACATCCAAAACATCGTCGATGCACTCAAGCAACACACACAAGAGTCACAAGGTCCGCTGATCCAACTCCTAACGACAGCGGGGATTCAGTTCAAAAGCCATTGGATCACAAACACGCTCGAAGTGTTGGACTGCCCGCTTGAGCTCATTGAACGAGTCCTGGCTCTACTGTCAGTGAAAGAGGTCATCTATGACATTATCATTAGTCTGGACCCTCCCGAGCCTGCGATCGACTCACCAAGCAACACTGCGGCTGCAGGGTGGGGTGTTAATAAGATAAAAGCGGCGAACGTCTGGGCCACAGGCAACACCGGTCAGGGTATCGTCGTCGGGAGTATCGATACCGGTGTGCGTGGCACTCATGAGACTCTGGTGAATAACTGGATCGGACCGTACGGATGGTACGATCCGGTGCAAAAGACGGCGACCCCTTTTGATACCAATGGCCATGGAACGCACACGCTGGCTACAATTGTCGGTGGAAAGGGAGTGGGAGTCGCTCCTAGTGCCAAGTGGATGGCGTGCAAGGCCTGTGGGTCTACGTGTACGCTGTCTCTGCTAAACATTTGTGCGCAGTACATGCTGTGTCCGACGGACACGAACGGCAACAACTGTAACCCTGCCAAGGCCCCACACATTGTGAGCAATAGTTGGGGATCCGGCCAAGGCCTGACGTACTTCCAGCCGATGATTGATGCGTGGCACGCCGCCCGTATCATCCCGGTCTTCTCGGCCGGCAATTCGGGTGCAAAAGGATGCAGCTCTGTTGTGTCACCGGGTGACTCGGCCAGGGTCTTCTCTATTGGAGGCAGCGATACTAGCGACGCCCTGGGGGCCTTCAGTAGCATTGGTCCTGCTGTAAACGGACTTGTTAAACCCGACTTCGTTGCCCCCGGAGTGAGTATCCGCTCTGCTTGGAAAGGTAACAACGCCGACTACTTGTCACTGTCTGGAACGAGCATGGCAGCACCTCATTTCGCTGGCACAGTAGCGTTGGTTTTAAGTGCACGTCCTGGCTTGTGCTATGACGCTTTGAAGGAAGTTCTAATGAGTTCAACGGATACAGTGTTGCCGAGAGCTGCCTTGGTATGCGGTGCTATTCCGGACACGGTCTTCCCTAACAATGAGTACGGATACGGCCGCATCAACGCGCTGAATGTTGTGAATGCGGCTCTTGCGTTCTAACCAGAATTAGAGCCAACGGCTATTGTAGCATTTTGTTTTAGTTTATGTAGCTAAATACATTCCACTTTCTATAAATTTGAAACAGCTTGGAGTCATACTGATTTTTTCTACCAGGCATCGGTAGAGCTACACTATTTCCGTTGAGGATATAAGTAGTCGTTAGCTCTAGCTAAATGACCACAATGTACTGCAGCTCACCTAAAAAGAAACGAGACTTGCAGTGTCATGAAGAATTGTAATTTGCTAGAAGTGGTAAGTGGTAAAATAAAAAAGAGATGCAGACCCGTATCGTACCATGATAACTACGCATATATCCTTCGTATATATTTCATGTAAATATCATCGATTGATTCGAGACGTCCTCAAACAGTATCTTTATTTTGGTATTGGCGGCAAGTGACGACGGGAAAATTAATATACCAGTATCCGGTTAGCTTTCATTTTTCCTTTTAATCCTTTCCTAATACTTGCTGCATGTAAAGCGAACCTAGGTTAAGACGCCACGCTTGATTTTTAATCGGTGTCTTTCAGTAGAGCGACCTAACTAGCATGTTGCCGCTTCTGTCATTCGGTTACAGGCACCGCAGCAGTAGAGTCAGTGAAGCGCCAGCGAACTGATTCGAGTCTTCTGTGTTACCCAGCGAAAGCCAGACTTCGTGTCTCCAAATGGGCGGCTTGACACAAAATATTAGCATTGCAGTAAGAAATCAGCATCGCAAACGCGGTTTTAAACGAAAACCAGGTTTGCTAGCATGGAATTAGAGCACAAGAACAAAATTTCGTCTTCAACTTCAAATTAAAACTCTACGTCGAATTTTTAAGGAAGTAAGTATCGGAGTGTCACCTAAACGCTTGACGGTCAAGTTGACCGGCTATTATAGTTTCTGGCCAAGTTCTGAGTGGCTACTCATCCAATTAAATAGCGTTTGTAGCTTGGATTTTGATTCTGAGGGATTAGACAGTCTATATAACTCACCGAAACTAGCAGCGAAGTAGACTTGGTATAAGCTCCTTGCTTGTCTGACTTGATCGTGCGATCTTTCGTTCACATTTGAGACTCTTTACCATATTTTTCTCGGCTGCTAGCCACTTTTGCTTTAGATATTCACGCTTCGAGCTGTCACGACATTCAGAGCAAAGCGAGCTCGACCGCTTCAGCACGAATCCCAAAGAAGACCACTGTTGTGGACGGGCCCAGGTACACTTGTCAAACGACGACAACGAGCGCCCCGTGGAAAGAAATCCGCCGTTAGCTAAAGGCTAAGAAGCAAGAGCGGAGCCCCATCCAGAGCCAATACGGTATCGCTGTCGTGCCATCTCTGGACTTAGAATTATCCGTGTGTATTTACCCTAGCAGAAATTCTTGTGCAGTCCCAGTTCATTCCTCAATTCACCTTCCAGGTGTCTAGCCAAGCTACATTACTTAGCCAAAAACTCGCCTGCGAGCCCCATGGCGCGTCTTAAAGTTGCGTCCTTCCTGTTGGTCGCCACCATGCTGTCGATCGTCGTGTCTGGAGCCCAGACGGGGTTACTTGGCAACATCTTGACTACTGTGGGGACGGTGACATCGAACACGGTATCTTCACTGGTGGAAACCGTGGGAAACCTCCCGTTCGACCAGAACAAGTGCATCATTGTAATGAAGGAAAATCCCAAGCCGATCCTGGATGTCGTCGCCAATAACAGCACCGCAATTTGGACGGAAGATCAGCGAGTCCAGAACATTCAGAACATCGTCGATGCGCTCAAGCAGCACGCAGCGCAAAGTCAAAGCTCTGTGACGAATCTACTTCAGGCGGCGGGAGTTCAGTTCACAAGCAATTGGATCACCAACACGATCGTAGTGTTGGACTGCCCGCTTAATCTTATTGAGCAAATCCTCGCTTTGGTTTCGGTGAAGAAAGTTATCTACGACCTCATCATAACTCTGGATCCTCCTCAGCCCACGGCCGACTCGCCAAGTAACACTGCCACTGCTGGGTGGGGTGCTACGAAGATCAAGGCGACGGATGTCTGGGCTACCAGCAATACCGGTCAGGGTATCGTTGTCGGGACGATCGATACCGGTGTGCGCGCAACTCACGAGACTCTGGTGAACAACTGGATCGGTTCGTACGGATGGTACGACCCGGCTCAAAAGACAGCGACCCCTTTTGACGCCAATGGCCACGGAACGCACACGATGGCTACAATCGTCGGTGGGAAGGGCGTAGGCATCGCTCCAGGTGCCAAATGGATGTCATGCAAGGCCTGTAGCTCGTCTTGTTCACTGTCACTGATGAACCAGTGCGCGCAGTTCATGTTATGTCCGACTGACACGAACGGCAACAACTGTAACCCTGCCAAAGCCCCACACATTGTAAGCAACAGTTGGGGAACCGGCCAAGGCATGACGTACTTCCAGCCGATGATTGATGCGTGGAGCGCTGCTCGCATCATTCCGATCTTCTCGGCCGGCAATTCCGGTGCAAACGGATGCAGTTCGGTGGTTTCTCCGGGTGACTCGGCCAAGGTTTTCTCTGTTGGAGCTACTGATACGAGCGACGCCTTGGGCTCCTTCAGTAGCATTGGCCCTGCCGTGAATGGCCTTGTCAAACCCGACTTCATTGCCCCCGGAGTGAGCGTCCGCTCTGCTTGGAATGGCAACAGCGCAGACTACATGTCACTCTCGGGAACGAGCATGGCTGCCCCTCATCTCGCTGGTACAATTGCACTAGCTTTGAGTGCACGTCCTGGCTTCTGCTTCGACACCATGAAGGAAGTTCTCATGAGCTCGACGGATCGCTCGCTGCCGAGTACTCCACTCACGTGCGGCGGGATCTCAGATACGATCTTCCCAAACAACGAGTACGGCTACGGTCGCATCAACGCCCAGAAGGTTGTCAACGCAGCACTGGCGTATTGAGATCAAGCTGGTTTACACTGACAGGTTACGGCTGTACTCTTTTTTGTTGCTGCGCTCTCGTAGCATGTACTTCGAAGTATTAAACATTTCCTTCCTAAAACTTTAATACAAGTTCATTGCTACTTGGTACTCGCCAAACTGTGACGTGAAGTTACTGACAGTTTTTATCCAGAGCTGGAACCTCATTGCCCAGTACCGGAGAAGCCGACATGCCCATGCTCATCTTCTTCATGACAACCACGAAGTTGATCGCACTTAGAGCACCCAACGTGAAGAACATGTTCTCGACGTTCAAGTTATCGAGCGGTAGTGACCTGGAGAATATGATAGTGAAGACCGAAGTCAGGATAGAACCCATTGAGCTCATGAACAGGATCACCGCTTGAGCCGTCGACTTCAACGACATGGGTACAGATGAGTATACCAGATCGTTAGATGTTACATTGATCCAGTGATGGGTAAAAATGTTCGCAGTTCGTTAGAACTGTCGTTGAGGGTGCTGGGCCAAGGAATTCTTGTCATCTTACGACCTTCGCGCCCACGTCGCGTAACATCGTACCAGCATTTGGCAGCGCTCAGGCAACAATCGTACCAACATTTGTCATTAAATGGTCACTCTTCTGCTCTGTCCGCGCTAAAATGCGCGGAAATTGTGACATGCACGACGGGTGCATGGCAGCATTCGGACGAGATGGCTTCACCGCCATTCGCGGAGAAAAGCAAAGCAAAGAGATGAGCGATTAAGAGCGGGCGTGGGCGTGGGCTCGGGTGGACTGGCATCAGCTGCAATGGCATCAGCAGCAATGGCAGTACATTGAGCAAGCGCGCCCCCATTCGCGGAAGGGGAGCAAAGAGGTGGGCGAGTAAGAGTGGATGCACGGCAGCAATGGCATCAGCAGCAATGGCAGCACATCGAGTGACATGCACGACGGGTGCATGGCAGCATTCGGACGAGATGGCTTCACCGCAATTCGCGAAGAAAAGGAGGTGAGCGAGTAAGAGCGGGTGTGGGCGTGGGCTCGGGTGGACTGGCATCAGCAGCAATGGCATCAGCAGCAACGGCAGTACATTGAGCAAGCGCGCCCCCATTCGCGGAAGGGGAGCAAAGAGGTGGGCGAGTAAGAGTGGATGCACGGCAGCAATGGCATCAGCAGCAATGGCAGCACATCGAGCAAGTGCGCCCCCATTCGCGGATGGGAGCAAAGAGACCAGCAGCGGTGGCAGCACATTAAACGAGTGCGGTCGAGGCGCGTGAAACAGATTGAACGAGTGCAGTCGCGGTGCGAGCAACAAACAGAAGGTAAGAGGCCAAAGCGAAGACCCATTCAATGCAAAGCGGTTTCTTATTGCAACGAGATTGATATGGCAGCATGCGCATTGGCCGATTGCTGCTACGTATCGCGCTCGAAGGCTGCTATGGTAGATTCGCTGAGTTGATTGAGACGGTTTTCTTCATCGAGTGCATTTGGTGGTGGCCTCGACCACTCTGCAAGCTTTAGGGTTAGTGGAAGCAGTGTATTGAACGCTGTTCGGCAGGTCACTCGCGAGACCAGAAGATATGTCTGCTGTGACTTGTTAATGATGTTATTCTTCGATTTCCAGTCAACTACCAGCATAGAGTGCAACGTTTCTCCCTGCACTTTGTAGATGGTGGAGCCGACTGCACACACGAATGGAAAGTGTTGGATTTTCACTGCAACATAGCGGCGCTCGCCGTTCGGAGCTGGTGGGAGTGCGATCTGGCATTTTGAAAACGGCTCGGTCGTGGGAAACACAGGAAAAAGCTCTGAGTCCAGCTCTGGCCGAAAAGAGAGCGCTCGTGGTCGAGGTAAGCGAAACATGGCATAGTTTGGTGGGTGGCTTGGCATATGTATGATTGACCCAGTGGCACCATCTCGCACAGGGCGGAAAGTAGTCGCTGGTGGGAATTGAATGTACTCAAGCGATCCGAGGGTACCATTGGCGACGCCCTTGGCCGTCCCCACATTTTGAGTGATCTGGATTGGCATTCCGTCAATGACATCGAGGAACGGCGCCATGCGGCCGAACCGACTGTCTGGTTGTCCAAGTACGTAGCCAACGTCATGGCGACTCAAGTTGCTCAGAGCGCCTTTGAAATTGGCTACAATGCGCAATGGAAATACGTCTGGTGGAAGTTGGCTGGTTGTTATGGCGATGAATGCGCTGTTGATGGCTTGACGTTTGGTGTTCTCTGGAGTGACAAAGATGCTAGAGCCCCGAATACGATCGGCCATGGTGGATGGATTGAGTACACGACTGTCGATAATGTTGATAAATTCGGGACTCCACTGACCAAGACGCGCCATCTTGCAACCGTCTCCCCACTCGGGATCGCTACGGAACCGCACCGATTCTTCCAGAATGATCACGGTTGTGAATTGTCTCCATAGCTCGAATCCTTCAATGTCTGTGGTGCTTGGGCGCGATTTTGTATTCGGGTCTACATAAATGGCGTCCCCGCCGACGGGTGGCATTTGGAGAAAGTCGCCGACCAGCATAATGTGCACTCCACCAAACAAAACATGTGGCACCTGCTTGTAGCGCCGAAGAAGTTTGTCGAGCTTTAGCCATTCGGGCTTGGTCATCATTGATACCTCGTCAATAACCAGTAAGTCGAGAGGAGCAAATGTTCTGTTCTGGATTGCGTGATGGATCCGCATTAGAAAACTGGCCAAAGTTCGACCGCCGATCAGACTGGCGGCTTTCCCAGTTAATGCCGTCTTAATAAGACAGCTTTTGCGGCGCCAGCTATTACAGAAGGCGGTAACAGCATCAATGACTCTGGACTTTCCTGTGCCTCCGGCGCCGCCCAGGAACATACGTAGCTGCTCTTCGCGGAGCTGTGTCTGATAATCACGATTGCGATAGCTATTGTCGATCCCGACGCTTCCCTGTTCTTGCTTGAGAAAGCGACGAAGTAGTGCGGCCGCAATAGTGGCGAACACGATGTGTTGCCGGTGGTTCAGTGTGAACGCGTGCGAGATGCTGGCAATCGAAGCGTAATTTTGCTGAACGTTTGGGTCCACTGGATACGTATTGGGTAATCGCCTCGTGTTGACAGGTTCCAATGCGCTAAGAATGAGTTGAATGACCTCTGTCGGTCGCTCATCGAGACGATGATCCGATGGCGCAGCTTCATCTGTCGATGATGAGTTGAGCCACTGGTTGAACTCTTCAATCGTGAATGTTGGATACTCTGTCGTCGCGGAGTGGTGTAAATAGGCGAATGTACTAGCAGTCGCTTCAGCAGGAGGTGCCATCAAGTTCTGGAAAGCAGACATTTCGGTCGCGGAGTTGTTCTCATTTCTTAACGTCGGGAAAACGGGTAGCTCGTCTCCATGCGCGACGTTGTCGTCGTCACATATTATACATGTATCAACGTTAGTGTCGACGATTTCATCATTGACTTCAGCCATCTGATCAACTTCTTCACGTGTTCCAGTTGCGTCTTCCTCTTCGGCATTTTCCTGACTTTCCTCCTCGTCAACATTGACCTCTTTGGCTTGCCTTTCGGCGCGTCGAAAGTCGTCTATATTCGCCATGATTTTGCAAATAAAGCTAGAACGAGTTGGCATCCAATGTTCGTATGCTGCTAACCACGATGTCTCGCTGGTTATGCCGTCCACCAAGTCTGACACTTGTCGGAATGGCTTGAAAAGTGTCAGGACATATTGGCGTCGTTTCAATACGAGATCTGGGGGCGATTCTGAGTCCTCGTACGGCAAATGAACTCCGATAACTGGAATCACTTCACTGAGGTGCGTGCTGACGCAGTGTGTGTTCGCTAAGGGATGCCCAGGTTGAAATAATGCCGTGACTGGGGTTGACTGAGTCTGTTTGCGGCGAAAATGCTTCATGACAAACTCATAGAGACAAACTTCTTCCAAGTGAATCGGCCGATATCGATAGTCATCTAAGAGCGAGACTGGCCGGTACAATGCTGTTGATTCACCCTCTGAGAGGTGCACAAGGTCACACGTGTGAACTTCGCCTTGCAACAACTCCTTGATAATATCTATCAAAGGCAGTTTTGCGCACTGTGTGCTTGCATAACAGCAGGATCCTCGCAACAGGTAGAAGGCGGCAAGAGGGCCGGCGATCTCTCGTCGGTTTGATAACGCGAATGCGAGAGACGCCACACGTCGACGCCCGACACTGGCGCGGTCTAGTTGTCTTCTTTCATGGAGTAATTCACGTGTTTGTCGCTTTCGAAACGCAGCAAGTGCAACCGCAGTCAGTGACTCTACCAGTTCTTGTCGTTTAGTCACGTATTTGGTAGCGTAATAGATCCGCAAAAGTGCGGTGGCGCCACCAACCATTACCTGTACGTCGTGATTTGACTTGAACGCTGCCATCAGGATAGGGTTATAGTTATTCACGTACTCGCATGCTGGACGCCTTGCGATGACTACACCGTCTCTAGTAATGTTGTTTGAGCAACTGGCGGTCAGATGAACCCGTATCTACACGAATCTGGAGTTGTCGACCGACTTTTCTTGAAACAACTCCCCACATGGGACCACCAATGCACATTCAACAGGAACACAAGCATTTGATACTGCAAATGCAAACATTCGTGATGACCACCGCAAGTCGTCCAGTGATGGGGGCATTAATTGAAACGACCGGGCCACTTCATCGTCAGCGAATATTTCATCTCCGTGTTGCGCTTTGCATCGAGGAGCTCGATTCATCCATCGCTGCTCCCCCCCTTGTAAGTCTGGCTCATCACCTTGCTCAGCGCGAAACGAATCACGGAAAAATATCGCCTGTTTTGCGTTCGCGACCGAGCCTCGGCGTGGTGTTTCAATATCTACAATGGTCTTTAGCTCTTCTGGAGTATATTCACGTCGTGAAGGTGGCCATGAAGGGGGTCTATGGTCCAAGAGAACACGTCGCAGTACGTGCTGTGAACTAGTCTCGGTCTTGCACCTTGAGCATCGGACTAGTAGCGGCTCCGCACTTTCGTCGTTGCAGCGTCGGTCTGTTCTCTTAAATGCTTCGCCAGGTATTGAGAGCGGCTCAAGATTGGAGTAACTCTGATCGCAGAATTGACACGTTGACTCGTCGATATTCAGCGAGAGCGATGTCGATATGACGCTATCAGTGTACGCCTGGAGATCTTTAACATATTGCTGCTCTCCGTGCACGCTCATTGCTTGATCAAGCGCATCACAATTTGGTGGCGCTGCAGTTAGCCACACGAGAAAATGTGCGTGCAACGTTCCTCCACCCTGTGTTTCTACCATCCCAAAGTAAGCGCTGAATTTTCCAAAGAGACCATCAAACGGCGTACTGTTCATCTTGTCAGGGTCGACAGCAAGAACGTGCTCGATAAAAGCGTTCATATTGTGCATGAACAGCCGTGCCGAGGCAACGTCGTTCTTCAAGCTCGCACTTTGGAGCACAGACTTGGGTGGCATGTCTGTCAATTCAGCATCGAATAATGTATCGACTGATGTGATGCCGCAGTATTGAGCCATTACGAATGACCCGGACACGTTGGGTGACAAGGTCACGAACAATGAGGGTTGGCCATAGAGCGTCTGAAAAGCAAATGCCTTACGTCGACATTGCATCCGCTCCGCGTCACTGCCCCAAATCGCGCCGCAACTGAGCTCTACGGTATTGAAGAGTCTCGTTGCGACGGGGTCGTCGCTGGGAGCCGTCAATCCCGTTCGTCCTTGTCGACGGAGCTCCTTCTCTTTGAGTGCTTCCAGTAGGTCAGTCTCATTCACGTCGCTATACGGCTTAAAGCGAGCCGAGTTGCGCTTACACTTGAGCGCGACTTGAGTGTACATCTTTGCAACGAGAGATGATCGAAGCTCACCAGTATGAAGAGTTCGTCTTCGGTAAATCGTCGAGAACTAAGCATGGAGTAATAGCGAATGCATGCATCGAGCGAAACGGGCACACGGCGTGATTCACCAGGATGGCCGCGACCGTATGGGAATAGGTGCGGGAACATTCGTGGGAAGAGTAGCTTGTCACTTGGTGAGAATCGATTGGAGTGGCGAACGAGGAATTGCGGCAATGTGGATTTCCCATCGGTGAGGTTTATGACGCGTGGCGAGTCTTCTGTGCTCACCTCACGGTCATCCGACACAAACACAACACGTCTCTCAATAACTTCATTCTCGTCGACAGTGGCATCGCAATCTGAAACACCGCCAACTCGATCATGATCCAGCTCGAGCTCACGATTATTTGCATCGCGGACGTCCCAAAAGATGGAATCTGGAATGGCTTCGCTCGCAAGATCTGCCAGGTCGATAAAAATATCCGCGAAAAGCGGGTTGTGAGTACAGTAAAATTGGAGCAAGTCATCAACAACTTGCCGGCGCACGCAATGCATCTTGCGAATTCTAGCCTGTTGTTCTGTTGTGAATAGCCCGGCCAAAACGACACGGTAAGCTTTGACTCCATCCATTCGTGATGGAAGGAGTGTCGCTGCAGGCCCAGGTGTCGCATCGAACGCAAGACAGTGCGATCGAATGGCTCGGTGGACTCCTTCGCGCATAACTCGGGTAACAGCGACGACGGACACAAGCTGTGTCATCAAGCGTTCTGGTAGCGTTGTGTCTTCGAGTTGCGCTGGCAAGTCGCCAACGTAGAAACCGTTCTTGATAGAAAACTTGGGAATGCGATGTTTCCGCACGCTATCGGCACACTGCTCGCATACACGCAATATTCCAGCATTCGACAAGTCAACTCCGCGCTTGGATAAAAGAATCCCCTTCAATGCTGCAACCAAATTCGAGCAATCATAGTCTGCTATTAACGACGACGTCAAATTCTCGTCGTGACTGCTGAGTAGAACCCTCAGGTTGTCGATCGCTTTTGTATCAGTGATGTTGACGACCCCGCAATTCTTCTGAAGCGTCCATCGATCACACACAGCGCACACGACCTCCTCCAAACCCGAGGCACCTAAGGTTACTCGTAAGCGCCGCAGAGCTTCATTTTAATCAGAGAGAGGTATTGGATATAGTCGTGGTACACCGTTGTCAGCCCAACCGCGAGTAGATGAAGCACAGCGACCGTTGTTGGAAGAATTTGTGGGTTCGGTTGACGGTGTGCGTGATATCGACGATTCTCGTGAAGTTGGCGCCGTTGATGAGCTCGATTTCCTTGCATAGTATCGCGCTCTAACACGTCGTAGACGCTCTTCATATTGCTCTTGCGTCTCGCGCGCTCTCAGACGACGAACGGATTCAGAATTGCGTCGTCGACGCTCCTCTGACGTCAAAGTCATCCCTTCTTACCGACGCTTTCTTGCTGATTTTTGACGTGCGTGGAAATTTTACTATGAAGATGTAGTCGAATAGGTTCGATACTCGTCTCGCCGAGCTGCACAAGCACTTGAATCCCACCTGAACACGATTCGCACACGGACATATTCACAAAAAAACTGTTGATCCAGTACAGTATACCTCACCAATATACTCGACAGGAGTGATATCAATTACCAGTACCAAAATACAACTACGGGGAACCATCTTCATTCACGTCGAATCCAACCATCTATCAGCCATGTTACAGTTATATACAAAAAAGCAAATCACCTCACGGTGAATCCACTTGTACCTTTCGCAAACACCAAGCACGCGAGAAGTCCTGTCCCTTTGTATGGCACTTGAATTCAACATCCTCAAATATTCCACCGCGGCTAAATGCCAGACACGAGAGAAGCCACAACTTCAAGCACTTACTCTCAGACCATGACCGTCATGTCTCCTGCAAAACGTGACGGTTAAAATCCGTTTTCAAGCACCACACGATGTTCTAAGCAGTTCTCACTTTCCAATTTTACGTCCGACAGATAGAACACCACACCGAGCACTCGATCGATGCCGCCCAAGAAACGAGACAAAGAAATTTATCTACCAGAGAAGAATAATCTACCAGAAGGCATCACAATGCCAGCGGTCGCCGCTACGCCGACAACCCCGGAAAGGATGATAAAAGTCTCTTGACAGCGAGTAGGTACTCCATCACCGGCAGTTTAGCGGCAAAACTTACATGCGTGTTTGTGTTCTTATGTTCTTACTTACAGACGTTCGATGTCAACCCTGTAACGGGGTACAATCCAGTGTGCCCCATGTTACATAAAGAGTGACCCGTCACTCTTGTGGACACCTGGTACACGGTACCAGGTGCTCTCGGAGCCAGTCAGTGCATGACTACTTAGCTCCACTATAGGTAACCTCTAGTTTGTATGAGACCCAAGCTTATCTTACTTATAAATACATCAGTCTTAAATCTACTCCTCTAAGTAGCAAACCGTTCCCACTGAGGCCGGGAACACGTGGACTTACGTTCACTCGGGTAGTTAATACCCTTAAGCACTTCCTCTGTGCAAGGTGCTGTGTGACCCCGTCACACTTGGTAGCACTAGTAGTCAATCCAACACCATCGCGGGTAGATTGAACTACCTGAATCCTCTGTGCGCTCAGCGTTTGAGCCAAGATGGACCGAAGCGAGTTTCCTCGCTTGAACGACTCACAGTACGAGTCTGTTCGGAAGATGGGAGGCATCTTTGGACAAGATGTCGTTCGCAGCTTGGCGGCGGCGACGCCTGCCGAGCAACAAGAACGCGTGACCGCGTTTGAGACCTACGAGCGTGGTCTCATCGCTCACGTCCGCGGGGGCTTGGAGGCCACGATGGCCGCTCCCCAGGCAACCAGGCCTAAGCCGGTGTGGCTGAAGGTCCCCGCGTTTGAGGGGAAGGAAGGAGAGAACCTTCACTTCTGGGTCCGTGAGGTGGAGATCGCCATGAAGGCGGGTCTCATCTCGGACGAGACAGTTCGGGTGGCGTTTGCCCTATCCAACCTTGGTGGACGTGCCAAGCACTGGGCATACACCAGGGAGACGACATCTCCTGGATGCTTTGCATCCTGGGCTCAGCTGTGTGAGCAGCTTCGAGCCGCGTTCCTACCGGCGAACAACGAGTTCCGCCAGCGCTCACGCTTTCTCGCGTGTAAACAAGGTAAACGTGAGCTGCAGGAGTACGCGCAAGAGATGCGCACGTTGGTGGCATCTCTGGCAGGGAATCCTCTGCCTGAAGACATTAAGACAACAGTCTTCATGGACGGCCTGAAGGTCGGTCCTGCTCGCACCCAGCTATTCCGGGTGCAAGCGACAACTATGGAGGAGGCGATTCGAATCGCCCTCCAAGAAGAGTACAGCCACAAGCAGGCTGGTACTCTTCGAAAAGAGGAACATCGCCACGATGAGAATGGCGTTCCTCGGGAGGCGGAGCATCGCAGCAATGACGCTGTTGCTCCTGCTGTCACGCAGCCTGTTGATACCGGTGCGTACAGCGAGCCCAAGCCCATGGACTTAAGCTCAGCCGAGAGCTTGGTCCGCTGCTATGGATGCGGCGGACATGGACACTACCAGCGTGTGTGTCCCTCGCTAGTCATCGGGAAGAAGACGGCCCGTGGGCCCCAAGTCCGGTGGCGCAGGCCACGGCCAGGTGGACGAAGACTCCCCAGCCACCAGTAGAGGCGGTATGCCCTACCGAAGAGCGCTAAGTCTTCGTGATGGGTGTGCAGGTTGTGCGCACACGGGACTTAGCCCAGAGAGACGTGGTTCTCTCAAACCGGTGAAAGGGCAGTGATGGGCTGCTGGTAGTACACTCGGTGTACGGGGGTACGGTACCCCTTGAACGTTTGATGAGCTCTGGGGCGTTGATACGCCGCCGGAACGTCGCTTGGCATAGCGACATCCGACTGCACTCTATGTCAGAGTGGCGGTCATGGGCTGGTCCTTGATGGACTAGCCTTTGGTACGGTAGTATCAATGGTCCTCAACGGACCTGAACGTTTCGGCTCGATGAGCTCACGCACCGCGGTGTCGCTCGCAGTTCTCGCCATGAACAACATGGCTGTGCCGAACATAAGGCACAGCCCGGACTTTGGTGTGGCAAGGCTGAGAAGGGCCTACCAGTCCAGGTCTATGACGGAGCATTGGTGAGTCATGTTCCCACCTCCGTCATGACTGGGGCGTCTGATACAGACCGCCAGGACGCAGAAGCGTCACGGAGCTGTCAACGCGCCGACAGCTCTGCGTACAGCAAGACCATGCTACGCTGCGGCAATGCCACGGGCATGGGTCTTTTGCCCGGCGTGTGGACCTGCTACACCAGCAGCGTCCAACGCCGAAGGTCGTCGCGCCGTACGGGCTTCGACAGTGGTTATGCCTTTAAGCGCTAACCAGGTGGGTAACTTAGGACCACACGGTCGCCCAGACCTTAACTGAAGAGGAAGGCGCTGAATGCGCTTCCTGTGTGGATAACACAGTACCACACGCAGTCGCCCAGACTATAACTGAAGAGGAAGGCATGACCATGCTTCCTGTGTGGATAACACAGTACCACACGCAGTCGCCCAGACTATAACTGAAGAGGAAGGCATGACCATGCTTCCTGTGTGGGTAACACAGTACCACACGCAGTCGCCCAGACTATAACTGAAGAGGAAGGCATTGTCCATGCTTCCTGTGTGGGTAACACAGTGCCACACGAGGTCTCGAGTGCCTCTGATGTCGTCAACGAGACATCACGACGTGGGTAACGAAGTGCCACGTCACGTCAGCCGCCGCAAGTCGGGTCTGAACCTTGTTCAGGCCGACGTCGCTTCAAGCGACTCGGAGTCCAGGGCCCGGACTCCTCTGACTCGGTCGGTGGACACCAACTCTGTCCGGTGTGTGGGCGAGTCTGCCACACCAGCCGATCCCAACACCGAAGGTCGTCGCGCCGTATGCGCTTCGACAGTGGTGGTGCCTAAGGGCATTCACCAGGTGGGTAACATAGGTCCACACTGCGGGTAACAAGTTCCGCAAGCAGTGAAGCTGCTTAAGGAGACCGACATTCGGTGCTCCGAGCGTGGGTAACAAAGTTCCACGCAAGGTCACTCAGACCATAACTGATAAGGAAGTCGCTGTATGCGCTTCCGGTGTGGGTAACAGAGTTCCACACCCACGGCGAGTAACATAGCGCCGCACACAGAGCCATTGGCTCGAGGCGCGAGGTTGTCTTGGCCTCGCCAGACATGAGCAACTCGCTCGACGTCAAGTCGCGCAGACTCAAACTGCTGACGCGAAGGCTGAATGCCTTCAGTCGACACGGCCGACGCGGTCGGCCATACCGACGCAGTGCACATGGCGGAGAGCCGTTGCGCCTGCCAGTGGCTATTAGAAGCCACAAGAGACTCAGTAGTCTCGAGGTTAAGTGGGGGAGAGGCTCGGAAATACCTTTCCTCCCTGACTTTCCAAGAGGCAGGTAGCCGTCGTGCTGCCAGTGGCTATCACAAGCCACGAGAGACTCAATAGTCTCGAGTGTAAGTGGGGGAGAGGCTCGGAAATACCTTTCCTCCCTGGTCTTGAGGTAAGACCAAGTTCCTTACGGAACCAGGCGTCGATGTACATCGACTGCAGGCTGGAGGCGAACAGCCGGGCTAGAGCTGCGGTAGCTCTAGCCGAACAAGACATAGTGGCGAAGAAAGCCACGGGCGCAAGGTGCCTCGGAATCGCTGAGCGAATCAGCAGTGTTGGGGTTGCAAGCAACCACACACGAGGCGAAGCGCGGGCCTAGTGTAAGTCCCTTGGTCATGAACGACCTGTCGAGTAGGGTGAACGGAACGTCTCACCCGCCGACAAAGCGGTTGCGGTACGTGATGTACGCAACGCGCCGGGTATAATGGGCCGTGAAGCCATAACCCAAGTGTGGTGCACGAGTGCACACACAACTGACCAGGTGGTGGTCGAGGCAAGGCACGCAGTCGTAACTGGTGCCGCGCCGAGCATGACACCGTGGCGACGGCAGCTTGCCTCACCATGGGTTGGTACCCGTGAGTACTCGGTGTCAATACCAGACACCAACGCCGCAGTGGCATGGTGGTGAGATATGCCCCACCACGGTCGAGTACCATCAAGGTACATGGTGTCTGTGACAGACACTGGTATAGGTGCAAAGAATATGCACCATACCACGACCCGATGCGCTCTGGACGCTGTGAGTCAACGCACGTACCGTGCATCGGCACTGGCTGCTGTCGAGCAACCTGCCAGGAGTTCCACGTAATGAACTCGTCGTGCATGACACACATGAAGTGCACGGAGCACTTATGGTAGCTGTGGTACGTATCGTACACAGCGTGCCTCGTGTACGGTCCCATGGACCTATACACTGTGCTTGCACATGCGTCGTGCATGATGCGAGCACTGGCCATGAATCTGTTCAGGCGACAGCACAGCAGAAGCTGTTGCCGCCAAACATGGTAACCTTGTGGTGGGCGTACCGCACCAAAGGTTAGTACCGTACGGTACATGGTGTCGATGGGAGACACCTACACCACGGTTGTGTACCGTCACGGTACACGGTGTCGATGAAGGACACCTGCGCGCCGTTGGTATGTTGACCAAGACGCGAAGAGAGCGAGGCAGAAGCTCCGCCCGCAAGGATGGATCCTTGCTGGAGCCAAAGGCATGGCTCGAGGTGAGCGGAGAGCTTCCTCTAGTACTGGAGAAGGTATTGCCCTTCTCGGTGTCGTCCCTCGCGGGAGACACTATGCTCCGAACGCGTTCGCGAGGACTGTCGTGTCCTCTGGTGCGAACTGTGGGCGAATGCCACACGTTCGGATGCTACTGCACCCTGTGCCATAGCACTCTACGAGCGCTAGCGCAGGAGCTAAGGCAGCTCTGAGAGTAGGCTTTGCGGCCAACACAGTTGTGAGCATAGGGATGCAAATCCCAATGAGCTTTGGCAGCACAAGTCACTGTGGGTGTGACTGAGAGCCGCGCCAGTCTCGTGGCTGCTCAGTGTGAGAATTCACCTTTTGGTGTTTTAATTCTCTCACTTCTGATTGGAGAATCAGTTGTGATTAGAGAATCAGGTGATTCTCAGTTAAGTGCGGGAGGATGTAACGGGGTACAATCCAGTGTGCCCCATGTTACATAAAGAGTGACCCGTCACTCTTGTGGACACCTGGTACACGGTACCAGGTGCTCTCGGAACCAGTCAGTGCATGACTACTTAGCTCCACTATAGGTAACCTCTAGTTTGTATGAGACCCAAGCTTATCTTACTTATAAATACATCAGTCTTAAATCTACTCCTCTAAGTAGCAAACCGTTCCCACTGAGGCCGGGAACACGTGGACTTACGTTCACTCGGGTAGTTAATACCCTTAAGCACTTCCTCTGTGCAAGGTGCTGTGTGACCCCGTCACAAACCCAGAGCCCAAGTACGTATCTCCTCTGAAAAAACTTCGCAAGACGATGAGTGTTCATCCCCACCAACTTTTCGATACGATTGATAGTAAGCGCTACATATTTTTAGTACTATCTTACGCTATTCATACGATCAAATTATTTTTGTGAATGCAATAGGATTGCGCGAGTTCATCTCGAAAAATGACATGACGAACCCAGAGATACGATCGTCGGCTCGCATCAGAGCGCGTCTGCTGTGGACAACCGCGGAGACAGTAAGAGGCCTGCACTTTTTGCGACTATATCTGGGCGAGGCTCAGGCGCTAGAGCCACTGAAAGACCAACAAAAGGTTTAGCGTCTTGTTATCGTGCATCTATCCACATCCATTATAAACTACTCACTGTTTTGCATATGACAGGAGTACCAAGAAGCCCAAAGCCAAGATCCATTCAATGCAAATCAATTCCTTATCACAATGTCGCTCTACGAAATCGACGTAGGAGATCCACGCTTGCCGCAACCGGGGAACGTGATTACATTCTCGCCGACGAAGCTACGTCTCTACAGGAACCGCTGCCAAGTCGACACCAAGCTCCAGAACATCACTGTCATTCATTGATACCAAGTAAGAATCGCACCTTGTAGTCTCGTGTTCGCCCATGCTATCAACATACGCTACCAGCACTCAATATATTCTCTCTTTGATCTCATCTCACTTTACTTTCCGCTTTTCTGATACCAAGTATGAATCGCACTTTGTATTCTCGTGCTCGCGCTCGTGCATGATTCCTGCCAAGTCGACACCAAGCTCCAGAATATCACTGTCATTCATACCAAGTAAGAACCGCCCTTTGTAGTCTCGTGCTCTCCTCTCTCTTTGTTCTCATCATACTTTACTTTTCCGCTTTCTGTCGCGTATACTTTTAGAAATTTCTTTCCTTGTATCACTTTTAGAAATCGATCAGTACTTTTAGAAATAGATCAGCTTCGAACTGCGAACCCCGGACGGAACGGCCGGTACGCCAATATTTTAAGTAATGGCGTTGATCAATACTACTTGCAATGTCATACTGCAAGCATTTACAATACTGCAATACATACTGCTGGAAGCACGATACTGCAATTAGTGCTGAAGTCCTCACACCAAATCAACTATTTGTTTAATCTTCCTCTAGCCGCCCTCGGGCCGTAGTGGAGTGTCTACGCTCGATCCGAAAGCGCTTAGCCCACGTCAACTTCGAGAAGTTGCTGGTTTTGAAGCATGACAGGCATGCTGACACGGTTGCGCATGCTGTGTTAGGTATTGCAGCTCTTACTGCTACGTGATGGCTTACTCCAATACATATTGCATAGTGATGCCTTCTTTGCAATGCCCTCCCGTACATTTTTACCCATCACTGCGTTGATCAGACACTCAGCCAGACTAATACAGACGTAGTTGGGGACAGCAGCACCCCACGAGACATGGGCTGAGAGCTACCGCCATCAAGGATCGGGTCTTCGCTTTCGTCTTGCGGTGCACCGGCGTTACGACGGATCACTTCGACCCGTCCAAAAGAGACCAACGATTGCCATAACGAGACCGGTAGCCGCTTTACGAATTGGCTGGCAGGCTTACCAGTCCACTTGTGGTATATGGGGTACACGAAGGAGTTGAGAAGGGGGATACACACGATCGGATCAAAGAGCACCAGGGATCTGTTTGCTGTCCGCGTCGATAGTATCAAGACGCACTGGCTTATGGACCGGAAATTGGCGTCTGTCTGATCGCAGCTTCAGATAATGGTAAAGGTCGAGTAAGGTAAGACGCGGGTTAATGGTTTTTATCCCTCAGCGCGCTCGTCGTCGAAGTGACTGACTTTAGATGCATCCAAGAACGACCGATCCTGACCAATGTACCTACGAGACGGCCCCAACAAGTATTAGTACGGCTGCAATATACGACAAGACGTTGCCTATATCATCATGTATAGCGGATAATGCTGCAGCCACGTTGACAACTGAATCACCCAGGAAGAAATGAGAAGAAGAAGACCATTCTCCACCGGTATATCCGGTATACCGGGGTGACAGCTTCATTCTCCACCGGTATACCGGGGCGACGTAACTCAATAAATTGTCAGAATTAAAGCTGGATGTACTGTACTTCGAAGTACATGTTTACCATACCAGTAGGGTGGAGTACAGTATTGATTTTCATTAGCTTAAATATACACCAGTAGGCATCGTCATGCGATTATTAGATATTACAGTTTAGTGTGCAGGCCCGGATTCGCGTCTTGTCAATGAAAAGACAAGTTGTCAAGCAATGTAGCGCAAACTTGCGATTGTGTGACGCGGCTTGCTTTTATCGGGGTCACGACATCCTCATCTGTAAAAAAAACTGCGAAGCTTTAACTTCAAGATGGTTGACCGCGGCGATGGTCATTCGAAAAAAAATCGCTGCTACAGTGTACAGTACTGCACGCGCCTTCAATCCTCGATGTCCTTGTCCATAAGACTCGACACTTGTATTGGAAGCGGGTGCTCCTTAAACTAAACACGCATCGTGAGGTTCACTGCCAATTAACCCCCCTGTTTCCGTACCACTTATTCCTTACCGGATCTGGAGTTCTCGCGATGAGCAGGAAGGCAGCGTCGATGCGAACTGTCGGAGCTTTGATTGGAAAATTAATGGAAATCTTGGCGGTCCCGCTCTTTTTGGATTTGACATGCATGTCAAATTGAGCAAGAAAAAGGGACTTGAGATCACCTTTTGCAAAAGAAGTGTCTCCATTTCCGTCACCGGCTCATGAGCCGGCGGCGGAAATGAAGACACGAAGTCCTTGGCAAAGGTACAGCGAAGAACCGGTTTGTCTGTTTCAAATGGGGAAATTCCAGAGGAGTTAACCTGCGAATTGTCTACACTGTACTAACTCTGTGTATTAAAAGGAGTTCATAGATCACTTGGGTACTGTAGACTTTCGTAGCGAAATGGAGATGGTCAGAAATCCTCAGCATTGTACATGTATCCAGTCACCGGAAATTTAGGATCCGGTGTAACCTAATTTTTCGGAAAGAAAAACGCTTTAACAGGGGTTACACTTTCATCCAACCTTGGTGTACGCCACACCTTTTTTTTTTAGTTTTGATTGCAATCATGGTGCTGTACGTGGTTGGCTTGGGTCTCGGCGACGAGCAGGACGTGACGCTACGTGGGCTAAACGCGATCAAGAAGTCCAAGAAGGTCTTCCTAGAGAACTACACGTCCGTACTAGGCGTGGAACTGGAGAAATTGGGCGAGTTCTACGGCCGTGAGGTGATTCTAGCCGACCGCGATTGCGTCGAGACCGGCGCCGACCAGATTTTCGCCGATGCTAAAGACGACGACGTTGCCTTCTTGGTCGTCGGCGATCCGCTATGCGCTACGACCCACTCTGACCTGATTCTGCGCGCAAAGGAGCTGGATATTAAGGTGGAAGTGATCCACAACGCGTCCGTCATGGGCGCTGCAGGCTCCTGCGGCCTGCAGCTCTATTCGTTCGGACAGACTGTGTCCATCCCTTTCTTCCGGGACGAATGGCGCCCCGACAGCTTCTACGAGAAGATCCAGTACAACCGTCGGGGCGGCATGCACACGCTGTGTCTACTGGACATTAAGGTGAAGGAGCCCGACTTTGAAGCCATGTGTCGTGGACGCACAGTGTACCTGCCGCCGCGCTTCATGTCAGTGAATCAGGCTATTGAACAGCTCATTGAGGTCGAGGAGAAACGTCAGGAAGGAGCGTATAGCAAGGACACGATCTGTGTGGGCATGGCACGTCTCGGCCAGAAGGACCAGACGATCATCGCTGGCACGATGGAGGAGCTGCTGACCGCCGACTTTGGCGCTCCGCTGCACTGTCTGGCCATCACTGGAGAGGTGCACCCACTCGAAGAGGAGGTACGCAGAGCTGTAGACCATGTACACAAGTTTTTTTTTTAATGATGTGGTTATGCTTTTTATTCTGCAGATGCTCAAGCAATTCTACATTAAGAAATAGAGAGATTGATGAGCTTTGAAGCTTCTTGATATGAATGCATTTTACTCGTAGATAAGTGCCGTTGGTTGCTGGCTGGATTTTGCATTCAGGTTGGCAATACCTGCCCATCCTCATGATACCGGTACAACAAACAGTAGACGAAAATGTCGACGAATTTATCTCATACAAGTATACTACACCTTTGCCAGGCCAAGATGGTGCTACTCCACTTCAAACTGTAGTACTACGAGTCATAGAAAGGTGTCGTACTACGACACCTTTTACTGGTGAAGAAAGTTGAAATGACAAGTACAACGTATGATATTCTCTTCCTTCTGCCCAGGCGATTATAACCGACTACGTCATGAGGGTTACATCTGCCGGTACAAACTTGCAAAACGCAAATTTAAAAAAGTGGCTTCCATTTGTAGACTTTGTTGTCGTGACAGCCGTTTGTTTCGTAATAGGTCACGACTAGTTTTTGCAAGTCTTTGTTGTCGTGTCTCTTGCACCCAGTCCTGAGGCCGTGCACTGACATGGTGCCATAGCGAAGTTCGTTCATTTCCAAATTGGAGCTCCAGCAAGCACTTCGATAAGAATCCTCGTGGGTCATCATGGGAGTGGCCAATGCTCCTATCAAGTCGCCAATGGGGTCGCCGGCAGTACCCTACGAGTCCGTCCAGACCATGTGGGAAGCACGTCCACGCAAGTACAAGAGCGTCTTGTTCCAAGTCTGCTCCTTCATCCTCATGGTGGAGTTAGCTGAGCGTCTCAGTTACTACGGCATTAACCAAGGTCTCAAGAACTTCATGCAAAAGATCGGATGGAGTCTGGTATCTGCCAGTGCGTTGAAAAGCACCTGGACGTCCATTTGCTACTTAACTCCGTTATTCGGTGCCTACCTAGCAGACGAGCGATGGGGTCGTTTCCGTACCATCCTGACGTTCGGTATCTGGTACTGTATCGGTGATTTCCTTGTGGCTATCGCTGCTTACCCGACGATCATGACGGATTCTGCTGTCGTAAACCCCATTTTCATCGTCGGTTTATTCGTCGGTATCGGTATTGGTACCGGTGCAATCAAGTCCAACGTGATCACCCTGGGTGCTGACCAGTTCGACCCATACGACCCCAGTGAGGTACAGCAGAAGGAGTCGTACTTCTCGTACTTCTACTTCTGTATCAACGTCGGTTCCGGTGTGTCCTATGGCTACCTGTCAGTTCTGTGCGTTGACGGCTCGGCTCAGATCCCCGCAGAGTACGGTTACTTCGCCACGTACATGATCTGTGCCTGTGTCATGGTCCTTGCTGTCGTCGTGCTGTGTATCGGCTACCGTCGCTATGTCTTCCAACCACCCAACGACCGTTCCATCTCGATGATGTGTCGTCTTGGTTGGGCTAATGCTCATCAGACTCGCGATGGCTTCATCCTCGTATGTGCCACTTTCTGCTTCTTAGCTGCATTGGTTGTCAACGTCATTTCGGCTTTCACAGTCGACAAGGGAAATGTCGGCAACATCTTTTCGTACATCGCTGCAGTGCTGGTTCTTGCCGGTATTGTGGGCTGGGTGTATGCCGGTCAGAGCCAATCCTTCCTGGATGTGTCCAAGAGCAGCATGGGCGGCACGTTCGATGACGAGCGTGTCGAGGGGTACAAGAAACTGGTGCGTGTGCTACCGTACGCCGCCTTCACGATCATCTGGAACTGCGCGTACGACCAGACGGATGCCAACTTCCAGTCCATCACACAGCAGTGCGACTTGCGTCTTGACACGAGCGACCCGGACAGTAAACAGATCCCTGGAGCCATGCTCGGAGTGTTTGACCCTATTGTTATTGTCATTTGCATCCCTCTTCTCGACTCGGTTATCTACCCGCTTTACACCAAATGGGCTGGCAAGTCGCCGTCTCAGTTCGGTAAGTCCGGGGTTGGGCTCATCATCGCCATTATCGGTATTTTCTGGGCTGGTATCTTTGAAGTGATTCGTCGTAATGCCGGTGCACTGCAAGACGCGAACGGAGACCCGATCCTTGATGGCGGTAGCTCACAACCCATGAACGATATCTCGTGGGGTGCTGCTGTCCCCAACTACGTCTTCATTGGTCTGGCTGAGTGTCTGATCAATGTCACATCTTACGATCTGGTATACTCATCTGTACCCATGTCGTTGAAGTCTATGGCTCAAGCGGTGATCCTGTTCATGAGCTCAATGGGTTCTATCCTGACTTCGGTCTTCACCATCATGTTCTCCAAGTCGCTACCGTCCGACAACTTGAACGAGGATCACCTCGAGAACATGTTCTTTACGGTAGGCGCCGTCAGCGTCATCAACTTTGTCTTCTTTGTGTTCATCATGAAGAAAATGAACATGGGTATGTCGTCGTCACCTGAGCTCGACCATCTCGGCAACGAGGTCCAGGACCTAATGGACGAGAAGCTGTCCGTAAGCTCCCGCCACAGTGTTGCGGTCACCAAGTAAAACTGATCGTTATTGTAATGAAAAAGTATTTTTCCTCAAACGTTAAATGTAAAAAAGTGAATTCTAGTTTTGCTATTTGGCAAAAAAAAGAACGACTCATAAGTCCCACTTCACCATCGACGTACACGCAATTCTCTTTGCCAAAAGGCTAGTGATAGGGAGCCCGTCTGAGAGAAAATGTGACGAGGCACATTGCCCATCTGGGCCCAAGTCACACCATGTCACCCCGTGTCAGCGCATGACGGCCCATTTGATGACCATGTTGTGCCCGTTTCGACGAGAGGCAGTGACCAAAGTATACGCGCGAATAACGTATAGCCGCAAGAGTTTAATCTGTGTCTGACACACAAAGGGACACACAGGATGAGTTTGAGGTACAACTTCCCTCTCAACACCACACCCATGTACTCATATAAACCTTTGTACTCATACGAATCTGACAATGTGCAGCCCGCCTAACACGATGTGTTATGCAGACGATGTGTTATGCAGACACATCGTCAGCTGCGGACTGCATAGCTGGAAACACTTCGAGTTAAACAAACACTTTCGTTCATAGCAATTATAACAATATTAACGAGCACTAAGAACTAGAATAGAAGTATGCATTGAAAGTTAGCTAGACAAGCTAGACACACATTGTCATGTACCTGTAGCGCAGGTACTGAATGCTCTTCTTGTCGAGACAACCCGGTGTGTCCGCCCCAGCGAATACCTCGAACGCTAGCAGCACATATATGCCGCAGTTGTAGCTGTCGGTTTGGATCCCCAACTGAGGCTCATATGTTTGGATGCGGATCCTGTGCTTGTCGCGGCCCGGGACCATCAGTGAGAGATTAATAACAGCAGTGCGGAGGCCAATCCTGTACGACGACTCCATTGTATCGTACGTATACAAAATTCGAGCGCTCACATCGAGCATGATCGCACACCAGTGGTTGCCGTGGGCATTCACTGGTATTATGACCTTCTCGAAGGATAGCCCGAACAATAAATCGGCCAGTCTATCGTTGTCCAATGTCACTTTCGCTGGGGACTCGACCGTTATCAGATAGGAGCTCCCCACGACAATGGACGACTTCGTTCCAAAGAGTTTCTCCAACAGGTGTTGCATCGTCGTGTCACCCAAGCAGCCTTTAGCAGCGATCTCCAGCATTTCTGTCTACAGAAGATTTCATTCTAGATGGTTAGAGGTGAGTGGACAAAGTTCATGTCTGGTGTTCGTACCTCAGGTGCCAGCAACTGGGATCGTTCGACCTTGGCCTTCATGTCAGGATCCTCCTTAGTCTTAAACGCAGGGGGCATTGGGATGTCAAAGTTAATCGTCTGGCACCATCTGACCACTCTGTCTACAAGGTGAACCGTCTGGATGGAGATATGATATCTCTTCATTGTAGCAAGCGTGCTAGTTTTGAATACTCCTAGACCAGGAATTTCCACGACAACTTCGGGTTCTGATAGGTGCTCGCTCGCTGTCTGCAGTGCAGTCACCTTCTTTGTGCATTTGCGGAGTAGATCCTTCAGGAAGACGCGTACTAGCTCATTTGCATCAATAATCGTCTTGTTAGCCGGTAATTTCGCCAGCTTATACGCAATCGGGGCCTTGACATTCTTGTCCACCATCAGCACCTTGTACTTGATCACTGTTGATGAAGCCGATGTACGTTGGATGAACCTCCAGCGCTCGAGCCAGCGTGGCGATCGTCATGTTCTTGCTGTGCATCTCCGAATCTTCTTTAGTCATGAGAGCCGCAAGGTTTTGCGCTTTTCTAGTGTGGTGTAGGGATTTCCAGATTCGACCATACGCCGACCTACTTTAGGTCAAGAATCGGCTCGGTCTGATAACCCAGAGCTTAGGAGCCAAGGATCACGGTAAGTACTCGGCGATCTGTCCGGATATGCTATCCGGACAGCCGCTGAGCTCAACGGTCGCCGGAACTCAGCTGAAGGGTCGGTAGAGATCCGAAACGACTACATTTCATTAGATATTTGTATGAGAAGCATAGGATTAAATAGGGGGAGCCGAAAGGGCTCCCAGAAGATAACAGAGCAGAATTTTCCTAGTCCAAGACACGTGTACACTTTTCCGGTAAGTCCCTGCATAGGGCTGGATTATGCCTGCCGTCAATACTCGAGAGGCATAGCTTGTAGGGTATTGACTGGTAGCGCCAAGAGATTAGGTCGGTCCGGGTAGGACAAAGTCTCGCTACGCGCGAAAGAAAGTCCCGCATACTCAGCGGGCCGGTACGTCGGATAGCCCGGGTGCCGTAACACCTCTAGCTGAGCTGCCTCTGCGCTCGGTGACCTGTAAAAGCGCTCGCGCGCCGTCGTCCATCCTTTGGTGGAGGGCACAGGGTTGTGAACGAGCTCAGCCGAACCAAACTCGGCGGAGCCTCGGAAGTGATCTGACTTGGTTAGTCGGAACCGGGTGGAAGCGAGCCACTCGTCTGTCCCGGAAGGGCCGGACCGCGAGGGGACCACCCTCTGCGCAGGCCATACAAACCGCCGACCTAGCTCGGCGATTCGTTGTGGTTTGTGTAAGGAATCCACATCTGACGATATTTGTGTGTTCTACTACACCACAACTGGTGCCGCGACCCGGGAACAGGAGTGTGTGCTTGTTTCTACAGGTGCCAGCTAACCAAGTTAAGAGGAAGAGAAGAGAAGAGTGAAGATGGTCAAAGGATCAACAACTCCGAGCGACGAAAGCCCAGCGACGGCTGGAGGATCGCCTCTCGCGGGGTCGGACCCGGCGGATCAACGACTCATCGCCATGACGATGGAGGTGGGACGAACCGTCCAGTTCGACGAGGATGGCCAAGACCAGGAGAGCGAGAACGGAGATGCAAGTGAAGGAGAGTACGAAGAGAAGGCCGAGACCGCTGAGCTCGGAGAAACGAAGACTACCGCCGAGCTACTTGGCGAGGTGGGAGAGTTGACGCTGCAGGTGGGACGCATGGGAGCCCCACGTCCTGTCGAGCGCAACTTATCCGCCGAGCTCGACGAAGGTGCGGACGATGAAGAAGATGAAGAAGAACATGGCGTTGCTCAAGGGGACCGTCCGCCCCTTATTCCGAAAGCGACGAGGAACGCCGATACGCCGAGCGCCAATAAAGTGTTGGCTCGACTCGGCGAGGAGATGAGAACGAGATCGGAATGGATGATGATGTTCGCGCCTGTAGCGATGGCGCAGGCGAAGTGGTCGATGTTGGGTCCCGAGTTAACTCAGCCGGTGCGTGCAGCCAACATCAACCAGTTGGTGGAAGAAACTGTGTTGCTGTTGAAGGCGATGGGCTATCGGTGCAACAGCCGACCAAACAGCCTCATCCTGTCCGACTGGAGTCTGACCCGTGGCGGAGCCGAACTCTGGCAATGGAAGAAGAAGCTGAGAGTGGCGTTTGGATTGGAGAAGGCCCCTGGTGGAACGAAGAAGGTGTACAGCCGAGTTGCCGAGTTCAAACCACTCGGCGAGGACCCGAGCAAGATTCCTTTGCCGAAGACCCCGGAGACGAAGAGACGTGAAGTGCTCCGCGCTACGCAAGGAACTCCGTACTTCGAAGACTTTCACATGCTGACTCCACTGAAGCTAAACCCGACTCAGCGAGCGCCGAGTCGTGGGCAGCGAAATGTAGGTCGTTACCGTGAATTGTATGACGCTGCAGATGAGGCTGAGGCTTACGAGGAGGATGAAGAAGACGACGACGCCTTTGACGTGAGAGGTAACCGTGAAGAAACCGTGAAGGACTACATCCGAAACTTGAGCTTTGACGCGACTGAAGAGGACTCGACGCAGTACCTCGAAGTCCGAGCCCACGCCTCGCTCGACAAAATCGCCGAGTTCGAAGGAAAGCGCTACCGCTCTGACGCGTCGCTCCAGTGGCTCAAGCGTTTCATCTACGAGATGAAGAGCACCAGGATGCCCCAAAGTGCGGTGCGAGCCTTTCTCGCTATGCTTGGGACGCACGGCGAAGAGTTGGTACAGGCAGCTGCCGAAGAAGACTCAGCGACGTTGGAAACTACTCAGCGAAGCGTTCCTGGATTATTATTGCTCACAGTTCGACCAATCCGCCCGCACTCGCTACTACTCGGCGAGACGTAAAGTCAACGAACCGATCTGCGACTTCCTGATCCGACTCAACGGGTATGCTCGGACGGCCAAGATCCAGTACGAGAAGGGTGGCGCCGACGCAGCTGACCATGTCGAACACTTCTTGCTGCATTGTGGTGATGACGGTGTGATGCATTTGATGTACCCCTTGCAGTTGGAAGACATCAGTAAGGTGGAACAGATAATCAATCGTCGGATCCTCGGCGAGAAGCGCAAGAAGCAACGCGAGCGACTCGTGATCGCACGAGGCCGAGATGACAAGCGGAAGGATCAGAGCCGCCGAGATGAGAAGCGAAGTCGTAAGGAAGAAAACCGCGACCGCCGAGTCACTGTCGTTGACGCTGACTCCGACGGAGAGGAACTCATCGATCAGAACCCGCCGAGTCCGTACAACTCCGAAGACGAATGGGATGATGAGGACCAGTCCGGAGGACACGACTCAGCGGAAGACGACGACTACATTGACGCCGGCGTTTCCAATGATAAAGGAAATACACCGGACCGCCGAGAGAACTCGGCGGGAGACCAAAATGGCTCGAACCGAAGCTGGGGAATCTCAGCGAACCGACCTCCGCGACCGTACAACCAACGAGAACGGTCGAACCGTGGAGATGGATCACGCGACAACACCCAACGAGGATCTTGTGCAGCTTGTGGAAGAATGGGGCACTCGGCTCACTACTGTCGACGACGCTGCAAATTCTGCAGACAAGTCCATGAAGGCGGCCAGTGCGAGCTGTTTCGTCAATATGAGAAGCTGGATGCGTTCGTTAAGAACTCTGTCGACAAGTCACAAGTGCCAGAAGACCTGCAAAACCTTTACGCGCCGAGTGATTTAAACTCGGCGGCCCGCCAACACTGACTGGGTTGGAATATGCCGGGCTGCCACAGTCAGCTGAACCTGCAGTTGAGGCGAACTTCTTGTTTGCCTTCGTAGGCGAAGCAGGACGGCCCGAGGGAAGAAGCGGGGATGGCAATTGGATGTGTGAAATCGACGGAATTGAACGTGAGCTCGGTGAGTTAGATGATAACAACCGAGCGATTGCAAGTGTAACTCGGCAGTCAGACCAAGCTGTGCATCGTACCAGGATAATGAAGCTGCTTCCGGGAGAACGGCTGGGATGGTGGTCAGCACCAAGCTCTGCAGCCGCGGTGAACTCAGCGATGGGTACACCGGAAGCCTGCATTACCCAGTCGGCGGCGGTGGACTCGGCGTCAGGAGATCTAAACACTGAGAGCGCCTCGGACGTGGGCACAGCATGCGGTGAGGATGCCAGCTATACCGAAGACGCGTTTGCATGCACAGAAGTTAGTTCTGCCGTCACAACCAACTCAGCGGTTGATCACTCCGACGCGACCAAGGACTATGATAATCGGGAGGTATTACTACCTGAAGGAATAAAGCCGAACGACGACCCAGCTACGGCGGACTCAGCGTTGGAGACTATGGAGGCTGAAACCGGTTCGGAAGTGGTTAGACAGCACGACAATGATACCATCTACCTCGGAGACAAGTTTGAGCACGCAGGAGTCAGATCGGCCATTGCAGTGAACTCAGCGAATACGGGCCCTGACGCGGACGACACCTATGATTTATCAGAGGTATCACTGTTGAGAGGTACTGGAACTGAGATCGGAGTAACGAGCTCGGCGACGATGGTGTTCGACCCCGGCGGAATTGGCTACAGGTTAGAACACGCTGTGGATGAAGAAACAGCTTCGCAGAAAGCAGGTCATGTCAGGGGTACAGACCCTAAGACCGTGACCAAGCTTGCCACCGCTGAGCTCACTGGGAAGATGATGAAAGCAACGAGTCCCTGAAATACCTCGCGCCTCCCTCCAAGAACCCGGCGACAGTAAGAATGAGCCCAGAGCTGCTATATACCCGAATACCAGCTGACTTTGCAGGATGCGTGCTGTCATTTGATGGCTCAGCGAAGACGGCTAAATACGGCGGGTATGGCAGTTGTTCGTGGGTACTGTGGCGCCTTCCGAATTGGGACATTGAGATTGCTGCGAGTGCGTACCTGTCGTCCACCACAGTCAACATCGCCGAGTACACCGGCATGAACAATGGAGTCTTGGCGGCGATTGACCGAGGGATAACCGATCTGATTATCGTGGGTGACTCCCGGCTTGCAATCCAGCAATCCATGGGGGTGATAGCATGCAAGAAGGAAACGTTGCAAGTGGAACTAGCTCGGCACAAGGATCTCACGAAACAACTCAACTCGGTCCGGTATCGACACATAGCGCGACACTATAACGCAGCGGCTGATTCTCTCGCTACAGAAGCACTGGAAGCTAAAGCTGGACGAGTAATTCTTGGGACGGATAGGAAAGCAGAGCTGAGAATGATTAACCGCGTAGCCGAAGAACTGTACGCCACAGACAACCCAGCGGAAACATCGATTGTCACGGCAGTCACTCGCAGCCGAGTACGCCGAGCTCACTTTGAGGACGAGCTGGATGAAGACTCGGCTAGAGCAAGAGGAGGAAGTCAGGATCATGAAGCCATGTCTACCAATCCTGGAGAATCCGCGTTTGAAAGCAGTGGAGATGAATTCGAGCAAGTCAGCAGGGCGTCGACTCGGCGGATTAACCACACGACCCCGAATGTCGAAACAGGGTCGCAGATGGAGTCAGCCCAGACAGCTCAGAATGCCAACGACATTGATCCAGTGACGGTACAGACTGAGCGGAGACGACGAATCGCGAAGGCACAAGATGAAGAACTCAGGTGGATCGATCTGAAGGCGTACCTGAGAGGTGAATTGGAGGACCTTACACACCGTCGAGCTCAGAATGCCGGCAAAGTCGCAGAAGTCTTTGTACTCAGCGAAGACGGCCTGTTATACCGCCGAGATGAAGCCCGCCGACTAGGCGAACTCGGTGAGCCGAACCTCTCATTGAGATTGGTGATTCCGTCAACCATGGTCGACGAAATACTTCATAACTGCCACAACTCGATCGAAGGAGGGCATCAAGGCATCGTCAGAACGTATCACCGAATCAAAGCCGACTACTACTGGATTGGTCTTTACGCCGACGTGGTGAAACATGTTAGGGCCTGCGAGGACTGCAATACTAGTAAGAGCAAGCCACAGTTGAGAGGTTATTCGCCGGGAAATGTGGTGTCAGACCATCCATTCCAAGTCGTGTCAATGGATTTCGTGATTCCCCTTCCTCGAACTCAGCGGGGCAATACTGCACTGCTGCTGTTCCAGGATCACTTCACGGGGTTCGTTATCGCTAAGGCTATGAATGACACCGGAGCACTCGAAGTGGCCAAGGTATTTGATGAATGCGTCTTCAGGCAGTTCGGGGCTCCGTCTCTGATACGACACGACCGAGATCCAAGGTTTATGAGTGAAGTGTTCCAAAAGTTCTCCGAGATGATGCAGTCGAGATCAAGAGCTACGCTGAGTTACCGACCACAAGCTAACGGTCAACAAGAGAGGTCAGTCAAGACAATGGTTCAGACTATACGGGTCTACGTAGAAGACCCACTTCAAGCCGACTGGGATGACATCGCCGAGAAGATGGTACACGCTATCAACAACTCAAGAGATTCGACTCGGCGAGAAACCCCTTTCTATCTGGTGCATGATTGGGACGCCAAGTCTACACTCAAGGCTATGACGAGTTCAATACGACGTGGACAGGGACGCCCAGTCAACTCGGCGGACGCAGTCGAGTGGCGCCGAGAAGCGAACAGACAACGAGAAGTGGCACTTCGATTAGCAGCTGAGTTCCAAGTGCGAGAGAAAGCACGACGAGCTCGAGAGCACAACGAAGCGTTGAGCAAGAAGGAGAAAAGATCCATTCCCAACACAGCAGATGACGAAGATGAAGTTGCAGAACCAGGCGATGAATCCACCAAATCCTTGTATAAAGAAGGAGATCAAGTCTGGTTGTTTATGGAGCGAGTCAAGTCGGGCCTGACCAAGAAGTTAGCCCACCGATGGCATGGACCATTCAGGGTGAAGAAGAAGGTGGAAGAATTCGCCTATGAATTGGAGTTACCCGACAAGAGTGGATATAGGTTCTACCCAGTGGTCCATGTATCACGTCTGAAGGCAGTCACCGAACTCGGCGGAAGACCAAAGACGAGGCTAATCGCCGACCTCGAAGAGACTCAGCGATTTGACTTTGATGAAGAATTACTGCCTGAAGACAGCTGGGAACCAGACACAAGTACAAACCAGTATGAAGTCGAAGCAATTCTCGACGATGAGCTACCATTATCCACAAGTACGTCACGATCACAACGTAAGTTTAAAGTTAAGTGGGTCGGCTACGATGAGCCTACTTGGGAACCACTGTCGAATTTGTCATGTGGGGGTCTCCTGTTTGACTATCTACGACAGAAGAAGCGCGAAAACCGTCTGCAAATGGTGCAAGTTGCAGATGAGGATTAACAGCTATTGCACCAAAAGTTACACCAACTCAGCGGACGACACAGGCCGAGTTGAGACGGAATGCTACTGTGTCGAAACTACATATACTGAATAATTACGAAATGAAGTCCTGAACGATACCTACGGGACGCCCAGTCAAAGGAAGAAAACTAAAAAGTCGGCGATCCGGATTCCAAGTGAGTTGAACCCGACGGAGACAACTAAGAAGAGCTCAGCGGACTCGACGATTGGGGGCGTGGCGTCGTAGCAGACGTCATCCCTTGGGAACTTGCGGAAGGAGATGCAACATTCGCAGCCGTGGCAAGAAGTATCATCGCCGAGCTAGCCAACGAAGCTGACGCCGAACCAGGTGCCTCAGGACCCGACGCGGCGGAAGTGGGCTGAGGATCCGTTCCACTGGGGAGTGGGGTGCCGAACGGAGACATACTCGGAGACGCGCCTCGGAGATTGGGAGAACCCAACCCATCGTCCGCCGAGTCGTCATCAGACGCACTCTCGCCATCTGAGCCGAGCTCACCGATCGAAGACCCAGTGAAGATATGGATGCCTTGACGATTCAGCCGAGTTGGAGCACCCGGGGCATAGGCAGGAGGCGCTTGTTCAGCAAGATCGAAATCTTCTTCAATCGCGTCGTCAACAACTTGAGGATCCATACCACGCGGAGCGAAAAGCTACAGCCTTTCGCAGCGACGCGAGGAGATTAGCCGATTGCGTGGCAGCAGCCTCCAATCGAGACACTTGCTGTTGAGCCGACGAGAGCTGAGCTGACAAGTCGACATTGCTGAGAGCAAGCGAGTCCAGTCGCCGAGTCAGTGCGCGGCTCTCCTCCTGAACAGCTTGATTGTCAGCTTGGAGATCGCCGATGATCTATGGATAATCAAGAGCGGCGTAGTTGCCTTTCAAGATATCCAACAGTTCCCCCGCGGAAGCAGCATGCAAAATCGCTCGCCGCTGCACGGGATCGGAGGGCTCCACGGAACGAGTAAATCCGTAAGCCATGCGCCTCGCCAAGAAGGTCAATTCTTCTCGGCGATCATGCCCTTGCTCGTTAATTCTGGCCATGAGGGAGTCAAGACTCACTGGAGCAGCCGAGCTTGGCTGATTGGTGGCGCCCGAAGTGGTGTCGCCCGGCAAGCTCGGTGGACCAGGAAGGCGCACGCGAGAGGACTCTGCCGACTCCGCGTCAGACTCATGGGAAGTTGTCAGGTCAACCAGCCCAGCTTCATGCCGGTCGCTGACCCCACGAGTACCGACGGGTCGAGGAATCGACTCAGCTGGCACGCCTTCACCTCGACGAGGAGTTGGAGAAGAAGGATGGTGCCACGGGTTGTGCTGGAACAACATGCGAAGAGTAAGGAGCTGCCAAGTGAGTGACAGCGGAAGCAACGAACGTACCAAAGAAGGTGGTGAGGAGCCGCGAGACGTCATCAGCCGAGTACGGACCAACGGTGGCAGAACAAAATGAAGGATTAAGACACTCACCAGCTCGGCTCGTATCATAACCGGGGCAGTTGTGGTGTAGGGATTTCCAGATTCGACCATACGCCGACCTACTTTAGGTCAAGAATCGGCTCGGTCTGATAACCCAGAGCTTAGGAGCCAAGGATCACGGTAAGTACTCGGCGATCTGTCCGGATATGCTATCCGGACAGCCGCTGAGCTCAACGGTCGCCGGAACTCAGCTGAAGGGTCGGTAGAGATCCGAAACGACTACATTTCATTAGATATTTGTATGAGAAGCATAGGATTAAATAGGGGGAGCCGAAAGGGCTCCCAGAAGATAACAGAGCAGAATTTTCCTAGTCCAAGACACGTGTACACTTTTCCGGTAAGTCCCTGCATAGGGCTGGATTATGCCTGCCGTCAATACTCGAGAGGCATAGCTTGTAGGGTATTGACTGGTAGCGCCAAGAGATTAGGTCGGTCCGGGTAGGACAAAGTCTCGCTACGCGCGAAAGAAAGTCCCGCATACTCAGCGGGCCGGTACGTCGGATAGCCCGGGTGCCGTAACACCTCTAGCTGAGCTGCCTCTGCGCTCGGTGACCTGTAAAAGCGCTCGCGCGCCGTCGTCCATTCTTTGGTGGAGGGCACAGGGTTGTGAACGAGCTCAGCCGAACCAAACTCGGCGGAGCCTCGGAAGTGATCTGACTTGGTTAGTCGGAACCGGGTGGAAGCGAGCCACTCGTCTGTCCCGGAAGGGCCGGACCGCGAGGGGACCACCCTCTGCGCAGGCCATACAAACCGCCGACCTAGCTCGGCGATTCGTTGTGGTTTGTGTAAGGAATCCACATCTGACGATATTTGTGTGTTCTACTACACCACACTAGCAGCTTTGGTCTTGGTCTTCGGTCTCCCTCGCGACCGCGGAGGAGATGCAACGTCAAATGCGTCGGAATCATCCTCCAAACGAACAGGTCTGGCGATCTGCCAGTTGGTGCCCCCGATTGTGCGGATGGCTGGGTGCTCTCTTCAGATGGGCCAGACGGTCTTGAAACCGTTTGAGATGGGCTATATGGCCTCGTATGGGTCTGCGTACAGGCGGCAATACTAGATTTACCAGAAGAAGTCTCCACACCCCGATCAGGTTCGTCCACTTCGACACTCATGGTTTGCTCTGAATCAGCGACTTCTACAGTCTGATCATCATCAGCACCTGTGGCACCCTCATGTGGCTCTGTGACTTCCAAGGGTTCATCTGAATCAATGTTGCTTGTTATATCAATTGCAGTATCCTCCTCGACAGTTTCATCTTGACCGAGATGACTACTGTTGGTGGCAGTGATGAGCTTTTCGACATCCTCGCTATTGCCACGCTTGAAGAGACATGCAACTTCCTCCAGCGATTTGATAGCTGCGCGATATTGAGCCATACCCATGCCGCTCATAGTGTCTGCGATGGAGCTGGCAACCGCTTGCGCTTCACGAAATTTTCGATTTGAATCCCATGGACGGTCTTGGTCACGGAGAGCTTTGCAAACCGCGAAAGATTTTCCGGTCAAACATTCCAACGTAGTTTCTGAATTCAGCGACGATAGCAGCCAGCGTGACGGAAGAATTTGTGTGGGGATAAATATCTCCATTTTTACAGCTTTGCGGAGATAATACACGTGTCGGCATGGAAGCAGGCGCGTCGACATAAACAGACAGGAACACTGCCAAGTCTGTTTGTTCACAGAGCATTCAACGCCTGGTTCATCGAGCACCTCATCATCAACAGCTTCGTTCTTGATAAACACGATCCCAGGTACTGCTTCGTAAAATGTGTACCGTGCACACGCACCAAGTGCGTAAGAGTACTGCTCAAAAATAAGTTCGCAAGCGTGTTCGCTAACGAGATTGGCCACGAGAGCCATCTCGCGGTCGTACTTTTCGTTATGAACCATCCCAATCTTAACGACTTGGGCTCGAAAACTTTGCTCGTTGCGTGTCTGGTAGCAAATGATCGAGGCGACGCATTCATCCACGCCCATGTGGCTATTCATCGTGTCCTTCAACTGCTTCCAGGACGACTCCAATCTGTTATTTGTGTTGTTACCTAACGTGACGGCATTTTGCCGTTCAAAGGCACACCACATCGGCTTGCAGTTGTCCCAGTTTTTTTGAAAGTACAGCTCAAACGGGTGCGCCGTGGGATTGGTCTCAGCCCACACATTTGGCGTCGACGTACTCAGAGATGTCGTTAGGGATGAGGTGGCTTGGTCTCCGTCTACATCCATCTGGAGCCCATCTGACTCAATCCGGGAACCATCTGGACCATCTGAGCCTAACAGTTTATCAGGCATGGTGGCAGTGGCTCGTGATAGTGGACGCAATCTAATCAAGAGAAGGTGCCGCATGTAGTTCCGGTGCTTCTCAAACTCATGCTCGGACTTCGCATAAACCAATGATGGAATCAGACTACGGAGCTGGGACTTCTGCCATTGAGAAAGCCCGTAAACCGAGGATGCCAGTTGCTCGCGCAAATACTTGATCACGTGGAACTGACAAAGAAGAACAATCACTCCAGGGAATGCCTGACGGAGTACTCCAATCTCCGTAAAATCCTTGTCCACAACAACGCATTGAAGCTTGGGCCAATCGGGATTTGCCGTCTTGAACTGTTCTACAGCAGTCAGAAGCGTGAAAGCCATCTCGTTCTGCATGATGGAGTGCTGCACGAACTGGCCTTTGCCAAAGGCATCGTGAATCATAAACGAAAACACCTTGTACTTCGCTGTATTTGTCCAGTGTGTCGCGTCAATCAGCAACACTTCAGGGAAGTAGTGAAACAATTCACGCATGTGCTTTGACTGCAGATATATACAGATTGCTATATTCTTCATAACCACACAGAAAACGTAGGATTAATAAATACCAATGAAAGCAGTGGACATAAGAAAAGCAGATTCAAACCTTTGCATGCTGTTTCTCCACGAAAATACGACCTACATTGCCTGGTGCTTCGCAAAATTCAATCATCCACTTTTTCAAGCGCTGGGCACTTGTCGTATGCCCCTGATCGCGCGACTTGAGCTTGGCAGCAAAGTTGTGGACATCCCGGATTGTCATGTTGCGATCCGAGTTGTCCAGTATGTACTGGAGTATACTCTTCTTGTTTGCACCTGCACGTCGTAGAACGTTGACTGTGTCCGCAACAGCAGGCGGGATAGATGTCCGTACCCAAGAGTATTGTCCGTACGTGAGCTTGTTCAGTGGGTGGTTGTGCTGCAGCTTGGCCATCGTAGCGCACAGGCCAAACACGGGGTCGTCAGGTATCCCATTCACAACCCGCACGCAAGCGTTGATCTACAAACATTGTGGGACAAATTAGTCTGCAAACCCACACCGTCTGGGACCGTTTTGGACAGTCTGGACCCGTCTGCAGGTTACAGAAACCTCGGTGCCCATCCGAGCCCATCTAAATCCAACTGGCAAACAAACAAAAGCATTCGCCTTACCTGCGCACCGCACTTAATGCGCCGAGTCTCCTGTCGCGGGCGCTTTCCCTGACCGCGAGACTTGAACGTACCACCATGCTTACAGACCAGAGTCTTGTTGTAGTACCCCCATTCTTCCGGGATAGCCGGCGCTTTTGATCCGGCGGCCTTGATCTTGTTGTCTCTCTCCGCTACCTTGCTGCTCGTGCGAGCCGCGAAAACTCTGCGGCAAATACACGAAAACAGACGTCAAACTGTGTGCCATAGTAAATTCCATGAGAAACACGACCATACCTGGTACGTTTGTTGCATGTACTCGTCCAGGTATACATGCAGTTCTTCCCACGAATCGAAGAGCGTCTGTTCCAACGGAGGGGCGAGGACACAGTCCGAGCTTTCCGACGTCCCATGGCTTTGCGTGTCCACTTGACTGGACGTGTCGGATCCGGGCGTGCGTGAGCTGTCGGATGATAGCGTCCATCCCTCGTCGCTGACGTTGCTCCCGCTGTCGCTCTGGTTGTCGTCGCTTGCCGTCACGTGCGCCCTGCGCTTCTGCGCCGATCGCGGGCGGCGCTCCATTTTGAGCGCGGAAATCTTTCGAATGAAAGGGGGAGGCGGCGCAATGCCACTCAATCTCTTTTGAGGCACTCATATTCGAGGCAATGTATACGTGAAGTATACAATACGTCCCATACGGATGGCATCCAAATTGGGATAGGGTTATGCAGAAAAGAACCATGCAGAAAGCCAGCTCTCAGACGGGCTCCCTAATCACTCTCTTGCCAAAAACACCTACCCACCGTGACGCTCGAAGCTCGCCCTACATGTACTGTACCTCAAAGACGAAGAACTTCAGGGAACAGCAGACGTGATTGAGGTCTCCCCGGATTAATAAAAGCTGCACTGAGAAATTAAAAATACGAGGTTAAACAAGGACGTACTCGTACACCATGCCCCTCTCCGATGTCAAGCGCTGCACGCAGTCTGCACTGCAGACTCTGCAGACAATCTGTACATGGTAGCTTGGCCTCTACATGTAGCTTGGCCTCAAGCCTTAAGACAGAATGGTGATGGCCCATCATTAAAGGGCAGTGAATGCCACCATTGCATTCGTCTGCAAGATGATACTGTGCCCCGTCTCTGATTCGTCTACATAGGAGATGATCCCGTGGTCTCCAGCAGCTCCGTACGAGACTGTCCAGACCATGTGGGAGGCTCGCTGAAGCAAATACAAGAGCAAGTTGTTTCAAGTCTGCATCTTCATCCTCATGATGGAGCTAGCTGAACGTCTCAGTTCATTCGGCATCAACCAAGGTCTCAAGAACTTGATGCAAAAGATGTGATGGAGTCTGGTATCCGGACAGTGCTTTGAAAAGCACCTGGACGTCCATTTGCTACTTGATCCCGTTATTTGGTGTCTACCTAGCAGACGAGCGATGGGTTCGTTTCCGTACCATCCTGACGCTCGGTACAGTATCTGGTATTGTGCGTTCTACTCAAAGTTTCCGTTTCCACTGACCTCCGTGACTTCATTGTACTATAGCCAAATTTACAGCCATCTCGTTTATTAGGTGAAGGGGAATTGCTCTACCTTCTTTTTTTCTGCAGAATAGCTTGCAGTATTAAAAAAGGGAGTGAGTGCTGCACCCACCTCGTGCACATGGGACAGTGCTGGAGGGCTTGAGATCCGCATTCGGCTTGCGGTATACCTCGTGTAGCGTATACTTTCCCCCCCACTCATTTTTGCAGCGGGGGCAAATCAGCAGCAGCCAGGAAGCCATGGTGCCCGACCTGCGCGTCAAAGCGGCGGTGCGACCGCCGCGCCACGGAGGAGGGGCGAGTGATAGTGAAGAGGGGGTCGACAGCGACGAGGAGTGGTTCGACTCGTCAGCGGAGTCGTCGGGTACCGGCAGCTCCACGTCCAAGCAGCGTCGATCGGATGTTTCCGACAGTCTCCAGACAATCCAGAGCGGTGAGCAGCCAGTGGTGATAGCTCCGCCACTCGAGAAGAAAGAGTTTAATTCCTGGGGCGCCTTAGACGCGTATCTAAAAGTCTATTCAGCCGAGACATACCAGGTAGCGTTTGATGCACTGCATATGGTAGCAGGATCCGTATCGCATTATCTAACTGGTTTGTGCGTAATTGCTGCCAATTGCTGCGTACAGAGCTTCCGCGTTCGCACTAACAACAAGGTCGTGACGAGAAATAAGAAGATTCGAGACTCTGGGTCTACGAAGCCGCTTGTGCCCGAGGGGTGGACTCATTATTCGAAGACTTTCGTCTGCACCCACGCAGGGAAGTACAAGCCGCGTGGACAAGGCAAGAGAAAGCGGCAAGAGTCGAGAGCTCTCGAGTGTGACGCGCAGGTGTGTGACGCTCAGTCGGGCTCAGTTGTGCTCAGTTGGGCTCAGTTGGGCTCAGTTGTGCTCAGTTGTGCTCAGTTGTGCTCAGTTCGGCTCGGATGAACTGAAATGAATTTGAATGGTGCTGTTGGTTGGCCATGCATGTGCTCACGTACAATTGTATCGCTACGTAGATCAATGCCTGCGTACAAGTGACCGACTCGGCTGCAGCAGCTCCCACTTTTGTGCTACGAATTACTGTTGCCCGTTTGGAGCATAACCATCCGCTCTCCAGACATACTTTCGACCATTATCCACACAACCGGACAGCTATTGAGTCTGAGCTGGCCGGGACTGTTAGCGAGCTTGTCAAAGCCGGAGCTAAGAAGAAACGCATCCTGCAGTTCATTCACGAGAATTCTAGCTGCTACCCAACGAGCCATGACATACACAATCTGGTGCGCAAGCTGAAGAAACAGACCCATACAGCTCAGACATCTGCAAAACGATTGAAGCAATGGATGACTGAGCTCACGCAAGAGCTAGGGAATGTTGGAGGCATTTTTGTCGACTCAATCCATGATAAGGTATGAGCACTATTGCTGTTACTGTGTAGCCGTCGTTTGTTTAACTTTCTATGCTGATGTTAGACTGTAGCTACATGTATAACACTGCAGACAAAGCATATGCGGGAGCTCTTCGACCATTTCCCAGAGGTCGTGATGATCGACGCCACGCACGGTACAAACTTGTCAAAGTACAAGGTTTTCTCGAATATGGCACACGACGCATTTGGGAAGGGCCAGTTCGTACAGCATGCTGTTCTCCAGAACAAGCGTAACCCAACGCTTCTGACGGCCCTGGAGCAGTTCAAGCGCTACAATCCGGCGTGGACGCGCATCAAATGTATACTGATCGACAAAGATTTCGGCGAGATCGGCGTGTTGAAGAAAACGTTTCCGGACGCGGCGTTGCTGTTGTGCAGTTTCACGTGTTGAAATATCTGCGAGAGCAGATAGCATCAAAAGACTATGGGTTCAATGCTTGACAGAAGCAGCAACTGAACGGATTGATCAACTTGCTGGTTTACGCAAAAACGGAGCGACAATACTTGCGCTTGGGCGAGTATATGCGCCATATTATCGATGCAGGGACTGGAAGCGTACCATCTGAAAAAGCTAGGTCTAAGGATGTTGTGTTGGGCACTGGTCAGACGGAGATGGGCACGGATGGTGTCCAGTTGGGCATCAGTCGGGCGGAGTTGGGCGCGGATGGCGAACCGCGTGAAGCGTGCAAGCACCCTTTTGAAGCGTATTTTGTGAAAAACTGGGATAACTGTCGTCAAATGTGGTGCGCGTTTGAAAGACAGAGTGCTTGCACCCTCGGCAACAATACAAATAACCGCCTTGAAGCTTCGTGGAAGCAGCTGAAGGAGCTTGTGGACTCCTTTATGCAAGTGGACGAGTGCATTGTTTCGATAATGGTTTATCAAGCTCAGGCGGAGAGAAAATCTAAGGACGCGGTCTACAAACTATCTGTCGTGCATCATCCGAAGTACCATCACGAGATGGATTTTCTCTCGAAGCTGGTAAGCGAGCACGCGTGCGAGCTTGTGTACGAGCAGTACAACTTCGCGATCACCACGGCGAAGTATAATTTTCACGAGGCAGTCCCCGGAGTATACTTTATCCAGTGCGATGCGGACGATGAAGAGGCATTGGATGAACCGCATAGCGAGTACTCCGTCACGAAAAGCGATTGGTCTTGCTAGTGTTTGCTCATGACTTCACGTTTGCTGCCGTGTCGCCACGTGCTCTTCATTCGGAAGGCACTCAACTTCGAGAACGTAGCTCCTACCCAGCTTCTGGATTCTCGTTGGTTACTGTCGTCGCTTCGGGTGGAATACGAGCTGCCCCAACTGTCAGAAGAACCGTTTCGTGTGTCCAGAGTGTTGAAGGAGACCAATTTGGTTGGGATTCCAACCGGAAGTTCCGCGAAGCAAATTTTGTGGCAACTGCAATTAGTGAGCACTTGAGTGGATTGGGGATGGTGGAGTACCGAGCAGCGATGAAGGCTTTGCGAGATATTGCCACCCTTTTCAAGCATGGCGAGTACAGTACCATCCCAAGGTAGCTGGTGGTCTTGAACTCGAAGACGGCTTGGGTGATGCAGAAATGGACACGACTGGTGGCGCGACTGGTGGCGTCAGTCACCAGACTAGAGACAGCGAAGTAGTGACAGAGGCGATGGGAGTGGTGCAAGTTATCACGTCTAGACAAGAGGATACTATGAGCCAAAGTGTGGCGTCTGCTTCTTACGTGGAGAGCACTCAAGTATGCCCAGACCAGTCCGGCTCAGTTGGGAGCGAGACGGGCACAGATGGTGGTGAGTTGGTTTCATTTGGGAACGAGACGGGCACAACTGGTGGTGAGCTGGTCTCAGATGAGAACGAGACGGGCACACATGGTGACGAGTTGGTTTCAGTTGGGAACGAGACGAGCGCAGCTGGTGGTGAGTTGGAGGTGGAGACATCTCACGAGAATGACAACCATAGCGCTATGCTTGCTTCAGCAAAGCTAACCGATGATTTTCAGATCGTGAGTCCCCCAAAATCCAAGGGACGTCCAAAACAAAAGCCACGGGCTGTTACAGCAAAGCGGAATCAAGCGATAGTAATGGTAGAGGAAGACTTGGAAATGCACGAACGCCAAATGAGTCTACTGACAGTTTATGAACTACTGGACGGCGATCCCATTTACAAGTTGACACACGAGAAGCTGCTGCAGTTCAAGGAGTTCCTGTTCGTCACGAAGCCGAAGCCTCCCATCGCCCACGAGATAGCGAAGCCCCCCCACAAAACCACTGATGCGACCAGAAGAAGTGATGCGAATCTTCCCCATCCAACTATTTAACAAATGTACCTCCAAGGTCACAGCCTACCAAGCAAAAAAACGGGAACGTTGGAAATGCAGCTGGCGCTGGAGATTGTTGGCGTTGGAGTGCTCGCGAACTCTACGGTATCGCTCATGAGAAAGTGGCACACCGCAGTAAAATTCGTCAAGAAAATCAAAAGAGCTATAACCTGGATTGATCGATTAGACTTCGCGCAACACGGGAATTCTAGCCTCTACGTCGAGGAGGACACCACTATTCCTAAGCTGTTGAAAGATTTGCTAATTCTGTCGAACGAGTATGCAGACTTGGTGGACCTGGCTTCGAAGGACACCCTTAGCGCCCAAGTCATGCAGATGATTCTACACAAACTGTTTGGTGCGGATCCTAGTGTTATAGTAATCGACCCGTCTAACATGGGGATTTCAAATGGAGCTTTAACGACAGACATCAGGTATTTTTAAACTGGCGTTGGCTGGAGTCACGAATAAGATAAAAGTGCTGTTTCCAATCAACTGCAACAACAACCACTGGTGCGCTGTGCTAATGGATTTGGAGAAGGGCAGAGTGTACGTCTACGACTCGATGGCGTCCTCCTACATGATCGGTGTCCGTGCCGTGGCACAGAAGACTATCATGATGCTGCCAGACGGAGTCAGACCTAGTGCTCGCTTGGTGACTCACGACCCTGGACTTGGCGTTCAGTGCGACAGCTATAATTGCCGTGTGTATGTCTTGCTGGTATTTGAGATGTTCTGTGGGTCAGAGCCGCTCGGCCACCTCGACAGAAAGACTCTGCAATGCATGCGCTACCGCTACTTGCGCATGTGTATAGAAGAACAAGGAAGTAGCAGTAGCTAAGTCACTGAACTCGTTGCATCGAGCTATGTTTGTCGAGTTATATGCTTGATAATGTCTTTAGTAATTGAAGGGGATAACCTGCTCAGCAGAACGCTTCTATCTCTGCGGACTCTGGTACTGTCACTGAACTCGTTGCATCGAACTATGTTTGTCGAGTTATATGCTTGACAATGTCTGATGTAATTAAAGGGGATAACCTGCTCAGCAGAATGCTTCTGTCTCTGCGGACTCTGGTACTGCCGATGTCGATCCACTCCGGCTCTTTGGCATCTTTCGGATATACGTGTATAGTGTATAAGTTTTAGGCCGGCTCTTTCGATTTGGGTGCTGTAGTGGGCACAGGATGGGTGTCTGACGGTCACAACTGGGTACGGGTGGGTGCTGGTTTGGTGTCGTAATTCTGTCTTGTCCCGTCCCATGTGCACGAGGTGGGTGCAGCAACGAGTGCCTTAAAAAAATAAGTTTTGATCATACCACGAAGAAGTAGTCTTTTTCTAAAATTGATTATCACGCTCCGCAAATAAAAAACACACGAACTCTTCGACAAGTTCGAAAAGTGTATTTCTTGTTATGACTGGTACTGTACATTGTACAGTGTACAACTAGCCCACCAGCCACCATAGTGCTCAACATGCAACAAGAGCAGAGCATAGATGCGAAACAAGTCGCCCACAGCAAGTACAAGGCCCAGACAGCGTGTCTTCATCAAGGCTCAATTAGAGAAGTTTCTTGGAGCTGGCCACACACCCGTAGACACCCGTGTCGAGCAGTGAGCAGTACGCGCCACTTGGACAGTCACCATCGCTTACTTGAGCCACGCAGACATGGTCAGAGTCGATGCAGCCATCCTGGTCCCAACCAACAACGCCAATCGTTTGTTCATAACTGGAGCAGCCTTCCCACGGGGTCGACTCCTGCGCGCCGTCCTGGCATCCGTACACACCAGTGTCGAGCCACGCGCAGTGGGCACCGGACGGGCAGTCACCGTGCGTCTCAGCAACGCAGACGTTACCCGACGCAACGCATCCGTCCGAGCTCCATCCAGCAACACCAATGCTTTGTTGTCCACTGGGGCACGCGACCTTCTGGTTCTCCTTGTGGTGGTGGTGGTGATGGTGATGATGGTGTTTCTTAGCGCTAGCCACACACCCGTAGACACCCGTGTCGAGCAGTGAGCAGTACGCGCCACTTGGACAGTCACCATCGCTTACTTGAGCCACGCAGACATGGTCAGAGTCAATGCAGCCATCCTGGTCCCAGCCAACAACGCCAATCGATTGTTCATAACTGGAGCAGCCTTCCCACGGGGTCGACTCCTCCGCGCCGTCATGGCATCCGTACACACCAGTATCGAGCCACGCGCAGTGCGCACCGGACGGGCAGTCACCGTGCGTCTCGGCGACGCAGACGTTACCCGACGCAACGCATCCGTCCGAGCTCCAGCCAGCGACACCAATGCTCTGCTGTCCACCAGGACACGTCACCTTTTGGTTGTGGTGGTGGTGACGGTGGTGCTTCTTAGCGTTGGCGACGCAGCCGTACACGTCCGTGTCGAGCAACGAGCAGGACGCACCACTCGGACAGTCACCATCGCTCACCTGAGCCACACAGACATGGTCCGACTCGATGCAACCGTCGTGGTCCCAGCCCACAACACCAATCGTTTCTTCATTGTCAGCACAAGCTCCGTCGTCGACATACTCAATGTTTTCGTGGGATCCGGCTGTGCACCCGTAGACACCAGTATCTAGTAGAGCACAGTACGCCCCGTGGGGACATTCACCGTCACTCACTTGAGCCACACAGACGTTGCCTGTAGCAACACAGCCGTCATGGTCCCACCCAGCGACGCCGATAGTTTGTTCACCTTTGGCACAGTACGAGGTGGTTTCATGGGAATCCCACGATTCGTCGTCGCCGTCGCCGGCCGTGCACCCGTAGACACCCGTGTCTAGTAGAGCACAGCTCGCCCCATCAGGGCAGGCACCGTCACTGACTTGAGCCACACAGACGTTGCCGGTAGCAACACAGCCATCGTGGTCCCATCCAGCGACACCGATAGTTTGCTCACCTTCGGCGCAGTACGATGTGGTTTCGTGCGAATCGTCGTAGTCGTCACCGGCCGTGCACCCGTAGACACCCGTATCAAGTAGAGCACAGTAGGCCCCATCGGGACATTCACCGTCACTGACTTGAGCCACACAGACGTTGCTAGAAGCGACACAGCCGTCGTGGTCCCACCCTGCAACACCAATCGTTTGTTCACCATCACCGCACGTGGTCGTGGACTTGGTGTGCACCCGAACACGAAGTCTTGTTGCAGATACATCGGAGGTCGTCACCGCCAAACCCAGCGAGACGGTGGCCACCAGGAGCTTCGCCGACAGCATCTTGACTTAAATTCAACTGGAACTTGAGGATGTCGAGGTGAATTCGAGAATGGAGAGCCATGCAGCGGCGGCAAAAACGTTTGAGGTTGGAATTGCCAGTACATACAAAGTAGAAGACAAACGGAGGAGCTGTGCTTTCAGCCACGGGTGAACCCACCCGACTGCGCGAGGAGCTCTCGTTGAAGAGGCGAAAAATGGATCTCTAGCGACGCTTTGGAAAAGATATGGCTGCCTTTTTGCTGCTAGAAAACCCAGATGGCCCTTCTCGTCGAGATTCTCGCCGGACTCCTCTTGCCTCTCCTGAGTTGGGTTGACCAGGGGCGCATGATATCTTAGTGATAAATAATTAAATATGAACTAGAAGTGATGTACTCCCGAACGAGATTTTAATCGGGGGGGGGGTACATTTACGGCATTTTTTTTTACCTTTTACAGCTTCGAAAATCGTCTGTTGTCACAAATAATAGCCCACAATAAATATTTTCAGAGAGCTTTCATGTTGTTTCCCATTGCGAACGAAGCGACACAGTATCATCCAGGTAGCGCTTGATTTTTTTGTATCTAGGAAAAGAGGTGTTCTCGAAATAGCAAACAGTACATGTTATAGTCGAATGGCTAAAAACAAGTATATTGATCTGATCAATCTTCAGCAGAATGCGCAAGGGCTCAGGTTAGCAGCGGCCATTGATTTTCTTTGCGATATTCTTTTCCGGGCTCTTGCAGCTGGCGATTCCCAACTCGCATGAGTTGCTGTACGTGACGCTGTCAGTACCACACACAGGCTCGTACACGTCGGGGCAGACCTGAGAGCAATTGGGTATAGTGTTGTTTCGGCGGGGGAGTCCGGGGACCTCCAGGAAAGCGGGATCCTGAGTCGGTTGCGAGTGGGGATTTTCGACAGTGTGGCTGTTGCCGTTGCCCTTTACAACAGCATCCATCTCTTTTGCTGTCTGCTCGTCGACAGGGACAAATTGCCCCAGAGACGGACCCCTAATTGAAGCAGGGTCCAAGTAGTTGGCCGGCTTTAGGTCCAGCTCGGCGGAGGCGATAGCGACGGCGAGTGCGACCACAACAAATTCAGCGGTGAGCTTCATCTCGAAAAGTAAGGTGGAGGGACAGGGAGTGTGGTAGCCTTAGCTAAATTGAAAATGGTAATGTAGCGTTTATCAGGACATTGCCATACAGTACTATCTTGCTTGTCGCAAAAGATAATTGGCGATTACGAGATACCAACGTTGTGTTGTGCTTTACAGTATTTCGAAGTACAGTACTGCACCCCGTTTTCGCGCCCTTGGACCTTTGATAAACTTCCGGATGTGATAATCCCGAATCTAAATGAGATATTGTTTGTGAGCTTATATATGATTTATTTGCAAACCCTATATGGTTCACCCCCGCTAAAACGGGGTGCAGTACTGTAGTACAATGTACATGTATGTGCTTGCATTGGAGTCTGGCAACTCAATCTCATGATACTTAAGTGCGCACGATAGATTACGGAGTCCGACCGTGAACGTTTATCCAATGAGATGCTCCAGTTATTCGCAGCTCGATGTTAGGTGTCCCTGCTTACCTAAACCAAACTGCGATGTTTGTCACGCTAGCAACTTATGGCCATGCAAAAAAGCAAAGTTTCGGAAACAGCGATGCTTGTCAGAGTGACATCCAGCAACATTAATCGGATCTCGAAGTTGCGAAACCAGCTGAAGAGGAAGCGTGCAATCAAAACTCAAGTTGCGCAGAAGATTATGTATTATTAATAAGTTCCTGGTAAGCAGTAAAGTGCTCGTCAACTCGCCGACAAGGGACCTGCACTCCGGCGAAGGCAATGTTTAATATTGTATAATCTGGTCAGTGTCTTAATCTCCATTATCTCTAGCACTAAATGTGCTATCTCATTTACACAGGTGAAATAGATCAACTTATTTTTGCCGCCTCATTGGGACTTTGTTTTTATCTCCACAAGTTTTGTTGTTGTTGGCATCCGATTTTAATTACTTTCGATTTTTATTCTATGTGATCATCTCGGAGATAAGAGCATGTTCGCTTCAAATTACGAGATCATAGAACATTGATCTCCAGGTGTGAAGCGAACACGCTACCAGAATTTTCAAACCTCAACTACATTGGACCAATCCACAAAGGATCTGTCGCGTCCAGATATCAGGTAAATCCAAGCGGACAGATTTCGTCCAGCCCCTTATTTCGGGGGTGTACAGATCCCGGCATGGATGAAAACGGCCTTAGAAAAAGCAAGTTTATTCACTTTTAGCCAGATTTTAGCCAGCCTAGAAAAAGGATGGGGGGGGATTTCCTTGACAGAAAAAAACTGTCGGAATCTGTCGGGTTACCGAATGCCCAAATTGACCGTTCTACCAGGATTTTAGCAGCGTCCATCGGATCTCTTTGCGATTTTCTTGTCCGGATTCTTGCTGCTAGCAATTCCCAAATCGCATGAGTTGCTGTAAGTGACGCCGTCAGTGCCGCACACAGGCTCGTACACATCCGGGTAGACCTGAGAGCAATTGGGGATAGTGTTGCCACGACGTGGGCCTTCCACAAAAGTGGGATCTTGAGTCGGTAGCGAGTGAGGGTCAATAGTGTGGTAATTACCGCCGTTGGTGGAGCCGGCCAGCTCGTCCATAGCCTTCTTGAGCTCTGGGTTGTCACCTGCAGGCTGTTGAGGACCAAGCCCCCCAAGACCCTCAGGGTTCACAGTCGACAAGGACTTAGGGTCGATGGTGAGGGTGTTGGTCGTGTCTAGCTTGCGATGGTCCTTGATGGGCACTTGAGGACCAAGACCATTCACGTAAGCAGGATTTTGAGTCGGCAGCGTGCGGGGATCAATGGAAACGTCCTTCCAGCCGCTCAACGGCTCAAGTTCCTTTTGTTTGTCGACAGGGATTCTGGGCTCCCTAATCATAGTAGGATCCACGTAGTTGAGAGTCTTTGGGTCCAAAGTCTGGGTGTTGGTGGACTCGGCGGGGACACTGGCGACGGCAAATGCGACTACAATAAGTCCGGTGGCAAACTTCATCTTGAGAGGTGAGGAAGGGTGTGGCAGTGCGCGCAACATTGAGAATGGCCATGTAGCGTTCACCTCAGCGCCAGCGTTTGAGAACATGTTGATCCCGATGATACGTGTAATCGATTGCGAGGTTGAAGCCAGTTAGCACTTTGTTACGTTGTAAATGTGCAGAAACCCATTTGTGGAAGCCTGACTAAGCAATTCGAGCAGAAAAAGAAGCCGTCACGTGCCCATGATAAAGCGCACAACGGATTACGAACCACCCGTGATCGTTTATCAAGGGACCGTAAGCTACGTAGTACAGCACGCTGTTTTATCAACTGACCTGGAGCATGTCGAAGAGCGCAACGATAGCACTTTGCTGCCAGTTGCACTAGCAGCCTGCAACGCATTGAACCTGTGGTTATCCTCGTGTTAAACAAACTGTCTTCTACCACCTTGTGATGATGTTGTACGTGCACATCAGTTTTTCAATTAAGGAGTATCGATACTATCCTGCTCTTTGAAAAGAGATGTCGCTCTCGTTATGCGATCTAATAGGACCGGGTTATTTAAACGATAGATTTAGGATCTGTGTGCATTGAGCCCTTGAAAATGAAAGAGCCTGCAGGATTTGAGCTATACCCTACCGTCTGAGATCACGAGGGATGTTTATCGCCAGGGACCACAATAAGAGAGCGGTTTATCAGCAAGGACCACAAACGAAGCGATTGGCAGATAATATAGTTTCTATAATAGTCTTAATATAGCGAGGCCGTCTTCATGCTCTTGGCGTCGGTACCATATTATAGATATACACCCACGGTGGAGGCCTCTCAATTCTGAAACCCACCTCCTCATCCCTAGTCATGACCAAGCTCGACTTGATACGCCTTCATGGCCAAGACCAGCTCGTTCAACATGCCTTCTTCGGTGATCTTGCTGCTGCGGGGGCGCTCGTACGCCCTCAATGCAAACATGAGCGTCTACAGAAAGTACTCATACGGGGCTATAGTTGGCAATATGAAAATGTCCGAAGCTGATCAGAACTGGCTGCATACTTCCTGGACTGGTATCAAAGCGTATGGCAAAGCCTTACCACTTTTCGGTGTTCGAATAACAAGCGGCGTGGAGAGCGATAATAATGGCTTACTTTGGGGTGGTGTTCGGACGCAACGTGTATACGAGTCCTTACGTGCATTTTGTTTTCGGTCGATCGCTGTATGCACCAAGCGTTTAGCAATATTTGCAGAATGGAAGGTAGATGGGTGTGACATAACACCACACGCAATGAAACTCATGAAGCAAGAGCAAGCTAACGTAGGAAAACTCACTGTGATGCCTGCTGCCACACCAAATTTTCTGGTCTTCGATGCGCTTGGGGCGTCAGCAAGAACAGGGTGTGCCACGCTGTATGAGGTCAACATGGCGTCTGGACACTGTTCGAGGTGTGCTGTGTCGGAGCAGCTTAAGATCCCGTGCCGCCATATTCTAGCTGTCATTTTTCGCCTAGCTTCTGAGAACAATACGTAGCTGGTAGTGAACGAGTTCAAGAGCTAACTATTTCCGAAAGCGAGCACACTTTTAGCTAAGTGTCCATTATTAGTCGGGAACGGGGTACACATTTAGTAGTGCGCTGTAGATGCAGCTAAGACATCTCGGCACCGGTATATGCGGCAGTTTGGGAAGACAGCGGAGTGACCAATACGCAACCAGAAGTGATAGGACAGCGTCACGCCTACGTGGACTCGTATAGCAGCCCAATTTGATCTGCACTGCACACTACCAAGAGCTGACCAGAGGGTAATAGTATCTCGTATTTTGCCAATATGGTAAAAATAGGAAAGGGAATACACACAGCTTGCACGCTTATTAATATTTAGTAAGCCAGGTCTAAACATAAGATTAGCTCGTGCGTCGTCACGAAGGCTGTCATTCACCGGAAAGCTCGAGATCCTTCCATACTAAATATATCTCTTTACTGCTCCCTTCTGCGGGTTGTAGTATGAGAGCTCTCATATTACTATTGAGCATCAACCATCTACTCCTCTGTTTTTTCAATTGATATATTATGGAAAGCTTTTATATTTTGGTCCGATTTTTCAAAAGTTGCAAGAAAAAACTTAAATTACGCACCGCTTTTGATATTACAGACTGTGTAATTTACAGTACCGTAGCGTCGTAGTCATAAACGTCGTTTACTTCTAAGGGTCAGACTACCCAAAACCAATCAGAAAGCGGTATTTCTGTCAGGTGGTTTTGCTATTTACATTTGGGGTGACAGTTAATTTTAGAGTCAGCTAGGATAAAACAACGCTTCATTGTCAGAAAAGCACCAGCCAACAGAGCCATGGGCCGCCCTCGTATAAATGGGCAAGGCAAGAAGCGAAAGTCGTATCAACGCACAGCGGTCGAGTATTCACACAAGAGGGATGTTCTAAATTACAATGAAGAAGGTCACATTCTTGATGAAACGATAGCACACTTCTACGGTGAGCTGACCGATGCTGCAGTACGAGCTAAAACGAAGCAGATCAACAAGTGGGCCAAACAGTCCGCTGATATCCGTGCTGCGTGTGAGTCGGGCCGCGGCAGGCACCAAAATTTACGTAGTCTTGGTGATGCAACTGTGCTCTCCAAGGCGGCCGAAGCGTCGATCGTCCTTTGGCGCAACTCTCTACGAAAGGATGGCGCACCTGTGTCGCGACTCATGTTGCAGCTAGAGGCAAAAGAGACTGCTTCTGACATTGGGCTTGGGGACAAATTTGCTGTCTCACCGATGTGGATAAAGCTTTTTCTAAAACGGCACAAACTGTCACTTCGTGCACGTACGAGGCAGGGGCAAACGACACCAGAGGACGCTCTAGAAGCGGCTAGATCGTTCCGGACATTGGTGCTGCAGACAATAACCGACCGGCAGTGTGTACAAGTATACAACGCAGATCAAACGGGTACGGTACATTATTTAAATGTTACTATTATTTTGTTTTGCTGAGGAACATGCACTGTAGCCGTGAATTATGAGTACTTGCCAAAACAGACTATAGACCAGCGTGGTGCTAAGACTGTATGTGTAACGGGGTACGTAGCCCTAATTGTACCCCGGTTACATGAAGTGTGACACTTCACACTTCAGGAGTATGACACGTCATACTCCGGGATATTTGGTACAAGGTACCAAGGTCGTTCAAAGCCAACCATTGGTTAAATGACATTGCATTTCTATAGGTAACTAATAGTTTGTATTAAACCCAAACTTAACCTACCTATAAATATACTCAGTTTACAATCTACCTTATTTAGGTCACTTCGCTCTCTTTAATTAAAGAGGGGACCTGTGAACTGCCGTTCACTGAGAGTTTGTATACTCTCGGAAGATAACTTCCTCTAGCGCAAGGTGCTGTGTGACCCCGTCACACTTGGTAGCACTAAGTAGTCAATCCACGCCACCGCGGGTATACTACCTGAACCTCTCCGAAGTTCGTTGCCATGGATAGGAACGACTTCTCCCATATGAACGACTCTCAGTTCGAGTCGGTTCGGAAGATGGCAGGCATCTTCGGGATGGAGGCCCTGCAGAGCCTGGTGCTATCAGCACCGGCTGAGCAGCTCGAGCGCGTCAATGCATTCGACGCGTACGAGCAGGGCCTCATCGCGCATGTGCGGGAGAACCTGCAGGCTCCGGCGGCGGAAGCAAATCCGCCTCACCCGAAGTTAATACGGCTGAAGGTTAAGCCGTATGAAGGGAAGGAAGGCGAGAACCTTCACTTCTGGGTCCAAGAAGTAGAGCTCGCGATAAACGCGGCTCTGATCTCGACCGAGCAACTGCGTGTTGCTTTTGCACTCTCCAACCTTAGCGGTCGTGCTAAGAGTTGGGTGTACACACGGGAAGCAACATCCCCTAGATGTTTCACATCCTGGGCTCAGCTGTGCGAACAGCTCCGAGCCGCGTTCCTCCCGGCGAACTACGAGTACCGCCAGCGTTCGCGCTTCCTCGCGTGTAAACAAGGAAGGCGCGAACTGCACGAGTATGTGCAAGAGATACGGGAGCTCACGGCGTCCCTAGTGGGAAACCCACTCAACGAACACATCAAGATGACTGTGTTCATGAACGGCCTTCGAGTGGGCCCCGCACGCACTCAGCTGTTCCGGGTGCAGTCAAGCACCCTTGAAGAGGCGATTCAAGTGGCTCTTCAAGAAGAGTACAGCCATCGCCAGGCGCGTACGCCGGCCTCAGCATGGCCTGGGAGTTCCTTGTCGGCTCCCGGTCGAACAAGCCCCAACGGACCAGTTCCCATGGAACTTGGGTCCGCCGAACAGCGTGACATCCGCTGCTTCGGCTGTGGGAAGATGGGCCACTTCAAGCGCGACTGTCCCGCGGAAAGACTCCGCAGACAATCCTTCCCCAAGCCCGTCCTCAAGGGTCGCTGGCAGAAGCCAGGATCCCGAGGACAGGGGAACGCCGGGAACCAGTAGGGGTGGGGCGCCCTACTGGGGAAGAACTAAGTCTTCGTGATGGGTGCGCGGGTGGCGCGTACCACGGGGACTTAGCCCCTGAGAGTCTTCGCACTCTCGAATCGGCGAAGAGCAGCGGCGGGTTGCTCGTAGTACACGGATGTGTACGGGGATACGATCATCCCTTTAGAATCTTGATCGATTCTGGGGCGTCGAAGAATTTCGCACGCCGCCAGACGGTTGCTCGCAACAGCAACAAGTTGTCCGATGCTTTGAGAGAAAGCAAGGGCAACGGGACGGTGTCAGTACGACTGGCCGACGGGAAGGTCGTCACTGTCCCCAACGTCCAAGTGGATCTGGCCGTCAAGTTTGAAGACCTTAACAGCCTCGAACAGTTCACTGTTCTCGATATGGATCCATATGATATGATCCTGGGCATGCCCTGGCTTGAGAAGCACGAGCCCTGGATCGACTGACGAGGCAAGGCAATCGGTGCCAGCCGCCCTGCGCAGGCCGACAGAGCATTGGTGAGTCATGTTCCCACCTCTGTCAGGACCCGGGGCGCCCGCAAGGGCTGCCAGGGTACCAAAGCATCCGGCAGATGCTTGGGAGTCGTCGACGTATATGACGACTCCAAAGATGTTTTGATGGTGGCCGCGCCCAGAAGAGGCGCTGGCCAAGTGGGTAACTTAGGTCCACAGGCGGGTAACTTAGTTCCGCAGACAGCTGCAGCTGTCATGAACACTGAGAACAGCGTGTTCAGAGTGAGTAACAGAGTTCCACTCACGGTCGCCCAGACCTTAGCTGAAGAGGAAGGCGTTGAACACGCTTCCTGTGGGGGTAACACAGCGCCACACGCGGTCGCCCAGACCTTAACTGAAGAGAAAGGCGTTGAACACGCTTCCTGTGTGGGTAACACAGCGCCACACGCGGTCGCCCAGACCTTAACTGAAGAGGAAGGCGTTGAACACGCTTCCTGTGTGGGTAACACAGTTCCACACGCGGTCGCCCAGACCACAACTGAAGAGGAAGGCGTTGAACACGCTTCCTGTGTGGGTACCATAGTGCCACACGAGGCCACGAGTGCCTCGGATGTCGTAGCGACGACATCCCTAAACGTGGGCAGCAAAGTTTCCCGTCACAGCCGCAGTCGGCAAAGACGCCGCCGCCGCCTCAAGTCGGATCCGAACTTCGTTCCGATCGACGTCGCTTCAAGCGACTCGGAGTCCAGGGCCCGGGCTCCTCCGACAAGGCCGGCGGAAGAGTGTTATCACATCTTCGATGGCGAGACCGGCTTACCCGTCAAGGCATCTGGTGTCCACTTGGAACCGTTGCCAGAGGTTGCAGAGATACCGCACCTCGAGGAAATGACGGCTGAGTCTTTCCTGACCAACCTCAAGGCTGGAGAGATTGCTGAGATGGTACTCATGAGACCTGAGACCAATCAGGAGGAGCTGAACTCCTCCTCTGTCTTGGACGAGAACGTCCTGGAAGACATGAACAAGCAGCGTCAGGCGCGCTTGGGTTCTGAAATTCCCAAGAATCCCAAGGATCCGGTGTATCCTTTGGTGACGGAGTATGCGGACGTGGTGAACAAACACCCACCGACCCAACTCCCACCGGATCGAGGCGTACGGCACGAGATTGATCTCGTGCCCGGCAAAAAGTATTGTGTCACGAGGCAATGGCCTCTCCCGCGCGAACAGTGCGAGGTCATTGATGCCTTCTTCGCCGCGGAAGCGAAGGCAGGCATGGTGCGGAAGGCGAAATCCCCGCACTCGACGCCGAACTCTGCGTTCGTAAGCCGAACGGAAAGTAACGTCTGGTTCGCGCTTATAAAAAGCTGAACAACGCAACGGTGCCGGCCCAAACACCAATCCCACAAAAGGATGTGTTGTTGAACAACATGGCCGGGAGCGTACTGTACAGTGCGCTGGATTTGGTAGACGGATACTACCGAATCCTGATGCGAGAGAGCGACATCCCGCTCACCGCGGTAAGCACTCCAAGCGGCATGCTTTGGGAGTGGCTCGTCATGCCGCAGGGCTTGTCTAACGCCCCGGCGACGTTCAATCGTCTGGTGACGCAATTGTTCCGCCCTTTGCGTACCTTCGTACAGACGTACTTCGACGACATATTCGTCCATAGCCGTGCCGAGGGAGGCAAGACGGCCATGGAGGTGCATCTAGGACACCTCCGTCGAGTGCTGGACGTAATGCGAGCGAACAAGCTCTACGCCAACATCGACAAGTGCGTTTTCGCGTCACCAGAGATTAAAGTTCTCGGTTGCTTCGTAAGCAACGTGGGCGTTCGGGCTGACCCAGACAAGGTCAAGGCCATAGCAGCATGGCCGACGCCCCGATCCCAGAAGGATCTTCGAAAGTGGCTGGACTTGGCCAACTACCTTCACAAGTACAGCGCAGGATACGCGGGCTTCGCTAAGCCCTTGTCGAGCCTCCTTCAGAAGGACGTCGACTGGCGCTGGGAGCAAGAGCACCAGGATGCTTTTGACAGCATCAAGGCCAGTCTCCAAGATGCCCCTGTCCTGGCCCTGCCGGACGAGACGAAGCCGTTTAGCGTCGTCTGCGATGCCTCCGATTACGCCATCGGATGTGCATTGCTGCAGGCCGACACGGCTGGACACGAACGAGTCATCTCGTTCCAGTCCAGGCAGCTTAAAGCCGCCGAGCGGAACTACCCTGTCCATGGCAAGGAGCTCCTGGCAATGAAATATGCCCTTGTGAAGTTCCGTGTTCACCTTCTGGGCTCTAGGCCCTTTGTGATCTACACAGACCACGCGTCCTTGAGGACGGCGACTAACTCGCCTCACCTCTCCCAAAGGATGGCGAGGTGGCTGTTTTTCTTCGCGGAATACAACTTCCGCGTCGAATACAAGCCGGGCAAGCTCAACGTGCTTGCGGACGCCCTCTCTCGGCGTCCCGACTATGAGTTGGCCCACATCACGCGGGTGACAACGGATCTATATGATCGGATACGCATGGCGTATCGGGACGATGAGGCTGTCGCGCATATCGTCAAGTTCCTTAAGGCCGGAACGAGCGCGAAGTCCGACTGGCTCTCGTCGCGACAGCGCTCACGGCTCCACCGATATGAGTTGAAGGAGGGCCTCCTCTATTATCGAATGGAGCCCACTGATCCTCCACGGGTGGTCGTACCCAACGACGAGGATCTGAAGCTCGACATCCTCGCGGAGGCGCATGACGCGCCCTCCAGCGGCCACTTGGGCCGCGAGAAGACCTTTCTGTCGGTCTCTCAGTCCTTCTGGTGGACCCACATGTACAAGTGGGTCGCCCGGTACGTCAAGGCATGTGAAACATGTCAGCGGGTCAAACCCGCAGGGCACTCTTCGGCTCCACTACAGAGTCTGCCCGTTCCGGCTGATTGTTGGAAGTCGATGAGTCTTGACTTCATCTTTGGGCTTCCCGCCGACGGACACAGCAACACCGGAATTTTGGTGTTCGTGTGTCGGCTGAGCAAGATGGTACATCTTGCTTCAGTTCCCGTCACTGTTACGGGCGAACAAACCGCAGGGTTGTTCGTCGACGGCGTGTTCCGCTATCACGGTCTCCCGGAGACGATTGTCTCGGACCGAGACCCGCGGTTCACTGCTGCGATCTGGAAAACGCTGTTCCCTTTACTGGAAACTCGTCTGCAGATGTCCACTGCGGGCCATCCGCAGACAGACGGCCAGACAGAGCGCGTCAATCGAGTGCTCGAGTACAATGTGTGCGCGGCAGCACCACGTACGTGGTCGACGCAGCTTCCAGTTGTTGAGTTTGCGCTCAACAACGCGGTGCACGCGTCCACGGGGATCACGCCGTTCTACTTGAACGGCTTCCGCCACCCCAGAGTGCCTCTCACTCTTCGAGGAAACACTGACTCCTCTATTCTAAGTGGGGGAGAGGCTCGGAAAGCCCTTTCCTCCCAGGCATCGGATGTGAGACCAGTTTTGCTGCGGAAACAGGTGGAATCCTTTATGGATACCAAGCTGAACATTGTCAGCAGGGTCCGCGATGCCATAACAGCGGCCCAAGATAAACAAAAGGAGTACTCAGACAAACAAGGAAGCGGAAACTTAAGTATATTTAAGGTTGGGGACTTAGTGTTGCTAGACACGAGGAACCTACCTCTTGACACTGTCAGCTCTGTCGGCAGCAACAAAGTGAAGCACCGCTTCATCGGACCTTTTGCAGTCCTGGCCAGACATGGTGCGTCGTACACCATCGACCTTCCAAAGTCAATGACGACGCACCCGACGTTCTATGTCGGACGTCTTAAGCGGTACTTTGACCCGCAGGGGGTTGCTGACTCGCAGACCCCCCTTGACCCAGCTCCTCGAAGCGAGGGCCGGTCACAGTCGTCGACGAGGGCGTCGGAGCAGGCACCCAAGCCTCGGTCGGGACGGCAAGGCTGCGGTCAAGACCGTACGCCGGGTACGCACCATACGCGTACGTCTGGGAGTGTGCCGCAGGCGGCTCCGGACGTGGCAACAAAGCCTCGATCCGTCGGATCATGCGAAAGGCCTCGTCCAGATCGGACGAAGAGGCCCGGCGATCCACCCGCAGGTGCAGGCTCGCGACATCTCGTTCCACCAGGTCCAGGCGACCCCCAAGGCGAGCGAGCTCGCCCTGATTCCCGGCCTGGGCGGCAGCATTACCGCCAGTCCCAAGGCCAAGTGCAATCTCAAGCACGAGGACACGTTGACGGAGGCGGTCAACCTCAGGGTCCTGTGTCGGACCCGCAGTCGGAGCACTCGGACGAGAGTGGCTCTCGGGAGGCGCCGAGTACTCGTACTCGTACGAGAGCACCTCCGCCCCTGCTTGACCGGAATGGAGAAGTCCACTTCCACGTGGAGCAGATCCTCCAGGAGCAACGGTGTCGCGGTAGCGACAGCTCCTCGTGAAGTGGAGGGGCTATGCCCACTCCGAGAACTCGTGGGAGCCGATTGAGCGGCTCCTGATGGACTGCCCGAAGGCTGTCGCAATCTGGGAACAGAAGCGGCGGCAGCTTCATAAGTAGTCCGAGGCTTCTTGCCCGAACGGGGTACGTACGATAAATACATACCGTACCCGCGCTCATCGTGAGCGCTAGAAGCCGCGTGCTTCAGGATGTCCCTTGGCAGCATACGCTTGCTGATCAAGTGGGCAAATGTCACACGAAGATCACGCTGGTCCAGGATGTGGGACAGCTGCTGATCTTCATGGAGTTCCCGTAACTCCGTGGGTGAGTACTTAAGAGTCTCCACCCACGCCCAGAACATGTCCTCACAAGAACTCCACGTGGGACAGTTCTCGGGCATAACCCAGGGGTATCCCCAAAGAGAATAGAGACCACCCCGGGTCTCGGGCTTCTTACGACAAGTCGTGAAGTCCTTAAGGGGAATGCAGTGTGGCGCGAGAAGCACACACCGAGCAGCCTCCAAGTTGTCGACGAACAACTGTTCTTTCTGAACAAGGGCTCGTTCATAGATGCCCCTAGAAGTGTGGCCGCCCACAAGGCCACGAGGAGCGACGAGGACCTCTAAGAAGAGGTCAGCCCCAGAGCTCTCCTCGGGAGGCCAATACCTCTTGAGTTGATGGCAGCTCCCTGGCTGACGGGTGCCGCCAGCGAACCCCCACGCACACGCTGGGCAGCTTGGAACTCCTCCTGCTGCTGGTCGAGGTCATTCGAGACCTCCCGGAGCTCAACGATAGCACCCTCCTCTTCCTCTTCTTCCTCTTCTTCCTCCTTCTCCTCCTCTTCATCCGACGAGTCGAAGATACTCCGATAGGAGCGACGAGTCTCCTTCTCCTCGCGGAGTGGAGACTTAGAGGCAGTACGCTTTTTTGAGGGCTTGGCGCCTTCGGCTTTAGAGGCTTTAGCACGCGCAAGACCCTCGGCAAGCGAGAGACGCTTGCGAGGATTCTCTTCCTCATCGCCACCGGCTTTGGGAGCGTCCTTAGCCTTGACGGCCGCACTCTCAGAGCGCACAGAGGTCCTGGGCCTGTGATCACCTTGATCACTAGCGAGCGACTGCACGCTGTCATCTTTGTGTTTACTGGGCACTGGGCTGTGCCCTCCCACAGAGTCCGCAGGAGCATCGTGAGTGCTCTCGGACTCGGCATCGTCCTCACTGCCCGAGTTGAACTCATGTTCCACGAACCGAGGGTTCGGACGATTGACTGAAGATGAGTGCGACGGGCTGCGGCGCTTGCTTGCGCGTTTATCCACAGCCGCGTCGCCCGAGGAACCGATCGCCTCGGAGGCCACCTGAGTAGCCTCCTTGAGTGCAGAGCCTTTGCCGTGAGGCTTAGTGCTCTTGGCTTGCGCCTTACCGGCAGCAGCCTTGGAGCGTGTCTTAGCACCGCTCTTTGCAGTGCCACGAGGCATGATAACGGTCGAAGTGGAGACCTAGACGAAGAGCGCACAGGTTGCTGCTCGAGGCTCTAACTGTGAAGTGAGCCTCCGCCACGCTCGCGCGGCCAAGTCGAGGGTTTTCGACTTTGAGAATGAGAGTTTGTGACGAACACCTCTTCATTCTGATTGGTCGGTAAACCGAACCTAAGTGGGGGAGGATGTAACGGGGTACGTAGCTCTAAGTGTACTTCGGTTACATGAGGTGTGACACTTCACACTTCAGGAGTATGACACGTCATACTCCGGGATATGTGGTACAAGGTACCAAGGTCGTTCAAAGCCAACCATTGGTTAAATGACATTGCATTTCTATAGGTAACTAATAGTTTGTATTAAACCCAAACTTAACCTACCTATAAATATACCCAGCTTACAATCTACCTTATTTAGGCCACTTCGCTCTTTTTAATTAAAGAGGGGACCTGTGAACTGCCGTTCACTGAGAGTTTGTATACTCTCGGAAGATAACTTCCTCTAGCGCAAGGTGCTGTGTGACCCCGTCACAGTATGGGTGAGGTGTGATAGTAAGGAGAAGGCTCGAGCTACTGTCATGTTCTTAGCAGACTGGGAAGGTAATAAGTTGGATACCTTTCTAGTATTTAAATGCCTACCTTCAACAATAACGACCAAACGCGTCGAGAATGACGCTCTGCGCCATGGATAGTCCAACAATGTGAAATCGCGAAATTAGTCCATTACAAAAACGACTTAGCTGCCAAATTTACGGAAACAAATGCGCGTCGTGGAATTCAGAGCTGTCTGTCAGATTTCTACAATTTCATTTTGCTGAGCGAGCGAATCTGGATGAAAACATTTTACTAATCTGGGATGACTTTAGCGGGCATTGGACCGATGAAGTCGAGGAATACGCGGTATCGATTAACGTTGTCCCACTCAAAGTCCCACCGAGATACACTTATGTCTGCCAACCGGCAGACATATCATGGAATAAGCCTTTAAAGCTAGGCTACGCACATTGTGGGTTTGCCGTTTACGAAACCAGCTTGTAGAGTATCGCGCTGCAGAAGAACGACGCCAGCACAAGCGAGAAGAGCTTCATTCGTTGATTGCACGAGCTCGCAATGATTTGACCCAAGAACGGGCCGATGACGAAGTCAAACGACTTCAAGATTTGCACACAGAAGACCCGTTCAAATTAAAGCCACCTAATCGAGGTGACATCACTGAGAGGGTTTCGACGTGTTGGACAGATCTTTCAAAGGAGACAATTGTAAGCGGGTTTGATAAGATTGGCATCATTAGCGACACGCGCACAGTAGCGGATCTGACGGATATCGAGATTGCATACATTGACAGTGGTATTGTCGAATAGCTGGAGAATTGCAACCTTGCCGACGGCCATGCCGATTCGGACGATGACATCGAATCTGACGATGATCTAAACAGCAATGTCGAATAATTACATTGCACGTATTTCCTTCCCAACGTTTCGTAAAACCATGATTTGCTCACATCTGTCTGTGCATGCGATGTGAAAATCTTGCTATTGAAGTGACGCCTAGGACTACGACGATACGGTACGTACTGTACGGTATTACGTTTAAATTACGGGCGTATTGTGTCTTTTCTATTATGTTTGCTGTCCTCCGGACACTTCAGTATTGTACTGTAATAAATTAAAGAGCGCATACGTTTTCTTGTTTTTTGCTGACCAAATTCAGAGCTTTCCCGCGCCTTGTCACCGGACTCATTCCTGCAACCGTCACGACATCGTGTTGAGAGCAACACAATCGGGTGTTGTGATGCTTCGTCGATATTAGAGCAGTATTACCGTACACAATACTAATACTCGAGTATTATCTGCGAGACGCTATGTTAGGTATAAAAGGACTGTTAGAATTGTCAAACGCCTAAAAATCTAGACAATAACAGCCTTTTTTACAGACTATACCGGCTCCAAAAAATGCTTACTTCAAGTCTATAAGCTGATTAAAACAAATAGTGGTGAAAATTCAAATTCCGGTATTGCGGATCGCGCGCATAAAGCTGATTGCTGTGCATCCCCTGACAAGCAAGTCTCCGTCCATCATTCATATCTCGATCGCGTTCAGGTTACAGAGCACATCAATGGTGACCTCTAGGCTCTTCCAGAAGAGAAAACGGCTGACAAAGCTAAAGTACCTGCTTATTTGTGATCGGTCGAGGAGCTCTTTATTTATATAGTTTTTAAAACCAGCAAATAAAGTACAAATAAAATACCTTTTAAACCAATGAGACATTTCTTGAAACATTTATCATTTCTAATTTAATTCATAAAAAGTTGAAAGTGAAATGTTGCTTTTACAATTTTTTGTTTAAAGACGTAACTTTTTTATAGCCGCAGCTTTAGAGATAATTCAATGTATCTTAGTGTGGTAAGCTTGGAGCGATGAGTACCGCGATGTTTATCCTAAAAAAAAGCCAACATGCGACGTTTTTAGCAATATTAAATATTGTTAAACATGATCGCCTGTGGTTTTACGAGTTTAAATCGCATATTAATTTAACTCAGTTTGTCGAGCTGCAAAACATTTTTTAAAAACTTACAAATCGTGGTTTTTTGTGTGTAAAATATTGCTTCAATTTTTTTTATGTTAAATTTCTTTTTTTTCTCGACATCAAGAAATGGGGCGCTGGGTGGCATGGGTGAACCCGCGCGTGGCCGAGAGCAACCGATGGCATTCGAGCCGCGTAGCCCTTGTGCGCTCGTCAGCAATGCTAGGCGATCACTTCGTATCGACGCTGCGGGAGCTGGCGCGAGCGTCTGACGACGACATGGCGCTGGCTCGCACTGGCCAGTTCCTGAATAAAAAACTGCGCGATTTCGAAGATGAAACCCGCTTATTGCTGCGATTAGCGGACTCGGCTCGAGTTATTTTGCTGTTGCAGCGGACTATCGCGTCCGTTTTGGGGATGGATGACCAGTTGGAAAGGGAAACGCGAGATATTTGGGATCGAAATCTGGAATCTGAACGCACGGAGTTTATTGAAGAAATTGACAAAATTTTGCTAAACGAGGAAAAATTAAAAGAGGAAATGGGCGACGAAGATCAACAATTGCACATTCTGACGCTACTGAAGCACCAAATAGACCAATTTAGTCACGTACTGACGTCGAGGGAACTGGACGTTATGTCGGAGGTTTTTGACACTGTTGCTCAACGTGGTAACGTGATCGTGGGAACTCTCCCACGTTGGTTTGCCACGTCAGAGCTCGAGTGGTTTCGAGCCAAACCGACCGTCGTGGAAGACGGAGAGGAGCAAACCAAAACACCAATAAAGTGACTCTACACACGTTAGTGTATGAGTAATCCCACGACTGGGGGGGCAGCAGCACCAAAATAGTGGCGGATTGCAAGCACCATCTGTATGGCAGTATCTCGCTTTAGAAACGAACACATGCAAGATGTGAAGGAACTTCACACCAACTCAAACGGTAAAAACACTACGTTCACTGAGATAGCTCAGTGTCATACAATCGCAACTACACTAGTAATGGCACTTAGATCCCTATATGTGTAGTTCTTAGAACGGAAAGAACGTAGCTATCTTCAACCGCTGAAGATCCGCATTTGCGAATTAAATGTAAATGTATTGTATGGAAGCATTGTCTACGTGTGGCCGCACTGGTTTCAAAGGTTCAACTGTCGGTGGCAATTCGGTTCGAATAGCTTCATATGAAAAAAATTGGATGAATCTGCTCTTGGCTGCATCACGGCCGTCGTTGCAGCCGACAATGACTACAAGATGGGGGACGGAGTGGAGGTTGTGGTCAACATGGTCCGACTTTCTTTGTCACTAACAGTGTCTAGAGACTCTAGATCTCGATGATCATATTCAAAAAATACCCTTTCATGCTTGTACAGTACAGTACTTGTACTTTAAAAAGAGACCTACAAAGCGTTGTTGCATTGTGCTACGGGTAGTGAAACACCGCAAGCTAGCTCGATGCACATGGCACTCGATGACGTCAACGACACAAACGACACAAAGTGAAACGCAGCTCATAGTTTTGGCCTCCGTTCAGCTCGGACACTCAGGTAAAACACACTCTTGTCTTCCACACTATCGGTCGACTACACCGATCTACCCTACTAGAAACACTGTCCTTACAACAACGGCAACCAACGACCTGTTTTCAAACCTTTTCTTCTCTACTTTTGGTGGTTCAAGAGAACTAGACGACGTTTGATTGTGTGGCAACGCCCTCTAGCCGCCTTCCTGATACTAACTTACAGCTTGGGGCCGAACTTGGAGTAGTCCGTCACGCCGGTGGACACGTACTTCTTGAAGTTCTCCTGGAACATACCGGCCAGCTTCTTGGCCGTGACGTCGTACGCCTCCTTTTCACTCCAGGCCTCACTCGTGTTCAGCACGTTCTCCGAGATCTCGCCGAGCTTCTTGGGCACGAAGAAGCCGAAGTTGGGGTCCTCCGAGAACTTCGAGTTCTTGATGGAGCCGTCCAGGATGGCGTCAATGCAGGCGCGCGTGTCCTTGATGCTCATGCGCTTACCCACGCCGTAGCCGCCACTGGTCCAGTCGGTGTTGACCAGGTACACCGACGTGTTGTGCTTCTGCAGCTTCTTCTGCAGCAGGTCCGCGTACTTGGTCGGGTGCAGAGGCAGGAAGGCGGCGCCGAAAGTGTCCGTGGGCTCCGTCACGCCACGCTCCGTACCGGTAACCTTGGCCGTATAGCCGGACAGGAAGGGGTATATGGCGTGGTCGTCGCTCAGCTTAGACACGGGCGGCAACACACCGTAGGCGTCGCACGTGAGGAACTCAATGTTGCTCGGGTGGCCTCCGCTCAAGGTAGGCTCGTGGTTGGGGATGTGGTAGATTGGGTAGGACACACGGCCGTTCTCCGTCTTGGACGTGTTGTAGAAGTCCGGCTCCTTGGTCTCGGCGTTCACCTACGTGTTCTCCAGAAGAGCATCGCGCTTGATGGCGTTGTAGATGTCCGGCTCATTCTCGGCGCTCAGGCTGATGGTCTTGGCGTAGCACCCACCTTCAAAGTTTAAGATTCCTTCATCTTCCCAGCCGTGCTCGTCGTCACCGATGAGGTATTGGTGCGGGTCGGCCAACAAAGTCGTCTTGCCTGTGCCGGACAGACCGAAGAACACAGCCGTGTCGCCGTTCGTGCCCTTGTTGGCCGAGCAGTGCATGGCCATGATGCCGTCGAGCGGCAGCCAGTAGGTCATCATGGAGAATATGCCCTTCTTCATCTCTCCGCCGTACCACGTGCCACCAATCACAGCCACGTCCTTCTCGATGTTGAAGGCCACAAACACCTCCAATTTGAGGCCGTGTTTCTTGTAGTTCTTGTTCGTTTGTAGGCGTTCACAGTGGTAAAGTCCGGCTTGAAGTCCGCAATCTTCTCCTTGGCCTGAGGACGCAGGAACATTTTGGTCACAAAGTGGCGCTGGCACGCGAGGTCCGTGATGAAGCGCACTTTCTTGCGCGACGCCGGGTTGGCGCCGGCGTACCCGTCGAACACGTACACCTTCTCGGCCTGGTCGTAGTGCTCGCTCACGGTCTCGTACAGCTCGTCGAACACCTCGGGGCCCACGGGCTGGTTGATGTCACCCCACCAAATGTCCTTGCTGGACGGGGCCTGGTTCACAGTGAACTTGTCCTTGGGCGAGCGGCCCGTGAACTTGCCCGTGTCGATCGTGTACGTGGCAGTCGCGTTGGCCAACGTGCGTAGACCGAAAGACGACGAGAACGCCGGCGACGACTGCGCCATCTTCATGGCTTTAAGGCACTGAGCACTAGCGCAGAAAGAGATTCGAAGAGGGAGTGCTGGTCCTTGTCGTGCTTGATACGAGGTAATGTCGTCTTCTCCACCATTTCGTAGAGGAAACTGCCGCTGAAATGAGGCCTCACCGGACGGCGTCATGCATCAGAATCTTCGATCTTCGCCACACTGGGAGCTTGTGACGATGGAAGGGCGGTATCTTTAGCACATTGGGCCTCCTTGGACTGCCGGGAACGTTGTTGTCCCGGTTTTGGCAGGAGGTGGATTGCGCTCTCGGGAGTAAATTGGAGAATGCCTGATGGTGTTGAACGAGTTCATCCCTCTTCAGCGTGCTGCAGCGTTTCCCATCGACAGCAGCAGCGTTCCAACGTGTGCGAGCGGATCTTAAGTCTCCATTACGGTTGCAAACGATCGGAGTTTCATGTGCTAGTGCCACTGTCCTTGGATACTGACAGATTAGGAAGATGCGGCCTCACACGTATTCGGACTCTTCTCGGCCTGCTCGCGTAAAAATCTAAATGTGGGAACAAACAAGAGCTGCAATTTGCAGTGCAAGTGCATGTATGGATGTAAAGAGAAAAATGATTGGCAGATGTTACGTAGAGAGCAATAGAGTATGATCGGCTCACAATGATCGGAGCGGATCTGTTCTATCGAAACATAAGGCCGATCCTTTACCTGCGTATACGCTTGTTTTGAGCCGTTGCCTCACGTGCTCTACGCGTGGGAGTCCTAGACCGATGGGATCTACGCAGAGTATTAGTGACTGGAGTCTCCAAACGCGGCAAATGAAGGAAAGATTCTTCGCGTTGGTTGGCCGCGGCAGCAATTACACCCACGGCGTGACTTACCGGACCAGCACTCGCATTGCGCGGCGCATCGGCTCTGGTACACTCTGTATCAGTGATGTCCTGGCTATCTGCCAACGTCGCTGGACCATACAACGGGAAACCTGCTTCCGGCCCCGCTGCGACAATAGCTGCATCTTTACCATCCGTAGCCGATCTCCGCACAGATCTTTGCTGGTGAACTGGACGCTCAAATCTCTGTGACTGCATGGGAATTCCAGGGCAAGGGAGCCCAGTAAATTGAGTCGCTTTCATTACATGAAAGCAAACCCCAGCTTTGTTCCAGCAGAGACACATGCATGTGCGACCTGTTGCATCTACGATCCATCCACCGGTTGGCATGTTTTCCCACATGATCCTTGCGTAGTTTTAGATTCGTACGTGCACGCTGACTTAGGTAGTACACAGTCCTCAAATGTACTTCTCCGGCCCACTTCAAAATGACGATTTCAGTTTTGGGCAAAAAACTCTTTAACAAGAGCTAGCTGGTAGACACATGGCACACCACGTCATAGCCCGAAGTACGACGCACAGGAACATATTTTTTAGGTTGTAAGAATGGTAAATATGCGCGTGCACGCTGCGATCAAAACCGCCGCGTTTGGAAAGGCATTAGGTTTTTTGTCGCAATTCACTCAAAAATTAGCGATATTACACCATACTTTTAGAGCGGCTAAACCGGGCAATTAACAACAGCTGGACGCAGTTTCAGACGCAGGGGCTTACTGGAAGCACCGCGAATTAGATGTGTTTGGGGCGAGGTTTTTTCGGAAAGTCGAGAGCATTTGTGTAAACCAACTATTTATATTGACCAATCAGTGATTGCCTAAAAATTATAATGATAATTACGAGCAACAAAAGGTTCAATTAACTTCAAATTTACGCATACAGCTGACTATATCCTTTCGTAACCGCATCGGTGTCGACTACAACCGACATTGGCATTCGCGCATTACGTCCAATATGTTTACTAACGCGCGGAAGCTTGAAATCGTTGCCCCCACCACTAATCATAATAGACTCCATCACTTTCTGCAAAGTGATAAAACACTTGTCAAGGGTTTGCCACCTGAGCTCGTCGAAAGCTTCCTCAACCGCCGTAATAAGGCTATCAGAGTCGTAGACAGATTTTCGATACTGTAGAGCTTGAATAGACGAGAAGTATCCCAAATCAAGTACATTTAGGTCGGGTGACCGAGGCGGCTGGCAGCGCATCTTTATCTTCCATCCATCAACCATTCCAGCATGTTCTAGTTGAGCATCACCTTCTAAAACATGAGGCCCTGCATTGTCCTGCTGGACGACCACGGTCGAGCCTCTGCGAACTAAGAACAAAAAAAAATAATTGAGTTACAGCAATAAAAAATAACACTTAAAAAAAATACCTGGCAGCTTGGATCGAATTGCTGGAAATACTTTTTCGACAAGTAGTTCGCGGTAAAGAGCTCGTGTCATAGACACACTCTTCGTAATTAGCGTACCTTTAGGACGATTAACGGAGCTACGAACCGCCTCGATCTTTTTAACAATAGGCCAAATGCCAATCTTACCATCAAAGTACTGTTTCTTGTGAAAGTCGTAGCGAGGTTGTGCGACAGCAGCTAAGAACATGATTTTACCTATGTATCTCTTGTTTGCACAGGATCGATAAGGCAGCTGCTCATTGGCTGTCAGGTAATATCTTGTGGCCCCTTTGTAGAGGTTAAACCACTTTTCATCTACATGCACAGTATCGTACATGTGATGCATGCGGTACATTCGGGCACCTGAGTCAAAACAATTTAGACAAGATAATTAATGGCTATAACAATTAAAAAGGTTGAGTAATAATAACTTTCGAGATGTTACAGTACCTAATGCCATCTCGACATGCGATAAAACCCATTGTAGTCGTTTTGTCTTGTGAGCATCAGTCAGAGTAGGTTTAACACGAGAAGATGCGCGACGTAGAGTCCCATCAGCAAGATACCGCTGTAGCGTAGTGCGTGGTATACCAGATGCAGCCGCCAGTGCTCGCTGGGTTTGCCTCTGGCAAAGCGGCACCCCTTGGACGATCTCGATAACTTCTTGCACCGACAGGCGCCTTCCGCGCTTGGGCTGCACTCGCTTCTGGGCGGATATAAATCCGACCTTTTGGCGCGACTTCCAGATCTTCTTGACGCTGTTGCGACACATATCAAAAGCCTCCATAGCTGCACAAACTGCTCCACGGAGCAATTTACCGTTAGCGCTCCGTTCAGCAAGGAACACAACCACATTGAGACGAGTTTCAGGCGTAATGTCTTGTTTTCCAGGTGTTCTGGGCATCGTGCTAAAACCCAAAATGCGGGGTTGACTTTAGTCTAGGCCAACCATAATTTTAGTGGCCCGCAGCCATGCAAAACCAAAGTCTTTTTTATCCAATTGAAGTAGATTATTCAGTTATGTGCGATCAATAAAAAACCCCAATCATCATTTTGAAACGGGCCGGAGAAGTACTGTCCTGGGAAGAACCGGCGGGCTTCGGAGCCACACGAACGAGCACCGAATCTTGTACACGGTGTACCACTTCTGCATCCCACACCTTTTTTTTGTCGGTCCTTCGATACGCAGCAAGCAATCTTTTCGACACAATTGCTCTATCGACAAAAGTCATCCTCGATGATACATGCGCAATACGTGATAAATCCAAGCGAACAACGAGTTCGGCAGGATTTGCACGCTGACTGTCATTTACAAGTTTTAATGTTTTGTGATATTGCTCCAACGGGTTGTTGGTCGTAGCATACCCTGTAGGTGTGTGGTAAACTTGCCAACGCGAAAAACGAGCCCCCGTAATCCATTGAGAAATAATGTGGTTCGAAACACGCCGAAAACGAGGACTTAGCTCACCAGCGCCGCGCCATGATCTCAGAACAAATTCTCTCTTTCGAATGTACTGTTGTTCATCGCGTGAAAAGTGCAAATCATATAGATTTCTGAAAATCATCTTTACCGAAATCAAATCCAGCTTTGCATCATGAGCATGTTTAAACACATTCTGTGTTACGTGGAACCAACACATCAAAATGGTGGTTCCAGGTAACTCTGCAGTGCAGGCGTTTTGTTGGGCCTTGTCTGCGTTCATCATGACAAAGTCAGGCGAGAATGGCACCCCAAATTCCTTCAATATGACACTTTTTAAACAGGAAAGGTACCAAACAATATCCTCTTTGCGCCTTTGAGATGTGCACCAGTACACAATTGGCAAGAAGGCTCCACTGCGATCTGAAATGCCCAATACAGAAACAGGGTACTTCTGCTTCACACAGCTGTGTGTTGTGTCCATGTGCAGTAGCGTAGTTAGAGACGGGTCCTGCTGCACTTCAACATAACGCTCTAAAAGCCGCTTGCACGTCACACCAATGCGAAATGGGTTGCCTTGAGACCCCGTGCCGAGAGAAGGCTCCACAACGCCATCCACAACTTTTGTGTCGCACAATATTAGCAATGCATCTGGGTCTGTTTGCCAAGAATGTGAACGTTCGCTGCCGTACATTCGCTGACGGCAAATCTCCAGCACGGGGTCCATACTATCCGGTCGGTTTTTACGCCGCCATCCTTTCTGATAGTTTTGGACCTGTGCAAGCTGCGAGGTAGGTCCGCCGATACGCCCATCCTTAACCTCACGGCACAAGAATGCGTACAGTGCCTGCGCTACCATAGACGGAGAGTCACTTAGCTTGACATCTAGATAGGACTTCATCTCGGCGGTTAGCTTAGATGCAATGGGGGATGGTGAAGCATCGTCGGCCATCGTATGATCCCCTTGCTCGAATATAATTTTTCCGTCACTTTCTTGACACTCCAGGATCTTATAGCGACAAGTGCATGTTTGTGTTGTAGCTTTGCAGCGTTGTGATTTGCATTTAGTTCCGATATACCGCATTTCATGCCATGTTACAGCCAGCTCATCTTCGTAGCGCTCAACGTGATCAATTGTACAGTGGTGTAGCTCACTTGTTGGCCGTGAAAAGCTCGGCAATCCTGCCAGAAAGTCATCAAAAGGGACAGGATCACCAGATTTCCACACTTCATGCCACGGAAGACGTCCTGTACGGCCGCCGTGATCATTCTCCATTGTATCGATGCTCCACTCACAATGCTGTTAGTTTTTAATTTTCTTAGATGTTGTGAAGCTAAGCTCTTAACTATTTTAGTAGTAGTGGCTAACGATATCTATTTGTGGAGAGAAAATATTTTTGCGAAACGACACTTATTTTTGGTGTGGTGTACTGCTCTTTCTTTTGGTGACCTTTTCTGCGTCTGTGGCGCTCCTCATCCTATTTTTTGTGATCGTTAAAAAAAAAAGTGCTTTGGATGGCTCTCGAAGACGGAGAAGAAACTTGTGAGCGTCAGGCTGCTGTTTGGGCGAAACTTCATCACCCAAACGTACGCAAATTCTTCGGCGCGTGTCATGTCGGAACACCGTTCATGATCCACGAAGCGTATAGTGAATTGCCACTATCGAAACAGAAAATACCGCGGATAAGGAGAAAAGGACAGACACGACGTGAGCGTAATACGGACAAGAAGTTGAGTAAAACTGAGGAAAATGCACTTAGAAAAGCGACTCAGACGTGGAGATATATACTTGGCTGCGCTTTAGGGCTTCAGTATGTCCACGATCGGGGCCTTGTGCACGAACAGTTGACTATAGACAACTAACTCTACTCACAGGCATCGCAGAAGGGAGTTTTAAGTGGGATGAACTTAGTCCGTCGACGTCAAATTGGGAGCTTAGACTCCGATACGTGTCCATCGGTAGCGTCATATATTTTTGCGTTTGGAATTGTAATTTTTAAGATTCTAATCAAGGACAGATTGGCTGAAAACTCTCAACCGCGCAACAATTTCCCAGACATGCGACCGAACTTTATCAACCAGACTGAGTGGGATCTGCTTGTACACATGTGTACAGCTGTTGCTGATAGAATCGGTATGGTGGACATTGTACATCAACTTACAATGCTGGCAAGGTTCTCAGCTACCAAGCAGCCAAGTGACACTTCAGCTACTATTGAAGATGTGAATGGGTACACAATTCAGACGTTGGGGATGACCCTCGATGCAACGTTGCAAGAGATCGACCAGCTTTGTAGTGAGCCGCACTACGACAGCTTCGAGAATGTGAATCGCCCTGTGTACGACCGTATAATGGACGTGTATCAACAACTTCGAGACAGCTCAGGCCCAGTGTCTATGGATCTATTAGAGAGCTTTAGTCTCATCGTGCTGCGATTCTTTGACATGCTTGACCGACGCGTTTTAGGCGGCACAAGTGTCGTGGCCAGTATCTGCGCTTCAGGCACAGTCGCAGGCAGGAATTACAGTTTCCATCACGACATTGACGCGTTGCTGAGAACTTCTTCACTGCAGACAGCACCTGTTCACAACTGGCAAGAAACGTGGAAAGAGACTCGACATCGTCAAAGTAATACACTAAAGTCATATTTAGAGGAACCCGAGCTTTTCCTAACGCAAATATCAACCGAGAAGGATCGATCCGAAGCGGTAGCGATGATGCAATTTGCTGCGACTGGACTGGCGGGTGTTGAGGACACTGAAGATCTTCCGTTGTGGTTCATTCCTCCGTATCAAGTTCAGCTAGGCAAACACATTGCGGATGGCTCTTTCGGAGCAGTTTACGAAGGCGAATGGCTCGATACGGATGTGGTAGTAAAGCAGGTTCTTTTAGCCTCGTCTGATGAGAACGGGGAGCAATTTCGACACGAAGCGGACTTGTGGTTCTCGCTGAACCATCCGAATTTAATTAAACTTTACGGCGCTTGTCACCAAGGTCGACCGTTTTTTGTATGCGAGCCAGCGAGTCGAGGGACTCTGGCGTCGTATCTTAAAGACAAGGATCGACGCTTGATCTGGTTTGCCATCAGTGATGTTGCGCTGGGCTTGCAACATCTCCACGACCACGGAATTATTCACGGTGATCTGAAAGGAAATAACATTTTGGTGTGTGATAGTAGCGAGGGAATATCAACAGCAAAGCTCGCGGATTTTGGCTTAAGTATCGCTACAAACCAGGTGGGAACTCCAGCTAACGATGAATATGATACATTGGGGGCGTTTCGATGGAAGGCGCCGGAATGTTTGCTTGGAGGTCGACCAACATTCGCGTCGGATATTTATTCACTGGGTATGTGTATTGTTGAGGCAATCACGGGGCAGTATCCATGGGGGGATACTTTACCAGACTCGGTGGTAGTACGCAATGTGATTGAAAACAAGTCTCTCCCGTCGCGTCCTGAGTGCATGAACGACCTAGAGTGGCAGTTATAATAGTAACTCGAATGTGTCGATACGAACCTCATTGCCGTATTCCCATTGGAGCGGTGATCAATTGTGCGCTCAATCTTACAGCTAAAACAAAATCTTAATCAAACGTTTGTTACACTGAAACGTAATTTTGAATTTTTAATGTTGACGGGTTTATAATAGCTTTGAACAAGCGGTTGTCTAAGCAATGCCTAATTGTCGAGTTAGTTTTGTGGAGGGCAAGCACCGTTGGAGACCAGGGCAATATTCTTGTCTGGATTCTTGCAGCTGGCGACGCCCAGGTAGCACGAGTTGGTGTGCGTGACTCCGTCCGTACCGCACACACGCTCGTTCACATCAGGGCAAACCTGGTCACAGCTTGAGGTACCTCTACCGATTGTATTCGCGCTTACCTTCTTTAGGTATTCCTCCATGGCCTTTTTTGCCTCTTCATATCCAGGCATGCCGGGCATAAGCTCAATCCCGGGAGCTTCGTGGTAAGTGGTGTAGTTAGGGCTCGCGGTGTTCCAGTGAAATGTAGTGTACTCGCTGTTGCTGCCCGATCCCGATAGGCCCTATCATAGGAATCCTTGAGCTTCCTCCGCAGCCCTGGCTACCTTGGGGATTCGACCGGTGAGACGGCGCAGACACAACTGATCGCGACGGCGGTAACGACGAAAAGTTTCATCTTTCGAGCTGGTTCGGAGAGTACCGGTCGGTGTGAAGGGATGTTTCTCGCAAATTTGAGAATGAAGCAGGTTTAGAGCTCCAATTTTAAACTTAATGCATTAGATCTGCCCGATTACATGTATTCTTGGTGCGCATCAACTTCTCCTTGATCATTACTATCCACAGGACATTTGACTTAGGTAATCCGATACAGTATAGTTATTAACTGCTGAATTAATGCTGAACTAGATAGTGTTGACGTTGATTTTGAAGATGATGCACTCTCGTGCATAAGTAAAATATGTAGTGGAGAGGATTTGAGAAACTACTATGCGCGCGGTGTGGAGCACAGCAAAACTGAAACTCGCAGAATGACATGCATGTTCTAATTGTAGTGCCGATTTATCTACAATACGCTTTTTAGACGCTAGCTGGAGTAGCGGTAGTTTTTTTTAACATACAGGTCGAGCCTAAGTTAGGTCGAAGAGTCGCCCAGATTTTAATTTTTCCCAGATTTTAATTCATTTGCACCGTATAGACAATCTTAAAAGTGGTAGGAAAAGCACATAAAGAAAATAAAGTTTCTTCGAGAAAAAAATGAGAAATATCTTGAAAACAAGGAGCACGCAGAATCCGCTGGATGGTAAAATTTCGACTCCACTGGAATTGGTAGCTGCGGAAACCATTGGCACTCTTTATTTTATACTACGTAGTAAATACCGTTGTTTTCACGGTATCTTTACTGTGTTGACGACTCTGAAAAGCATTTTTTTTTGCGTGTGCAAACAGGATTGATTGACATTCCAGAAAATCGGATAAAACGGATACTCGTTGAGTTAGTTCTGGGTAGACGGCGTAGTCTAATTAGGGCACGATCCTTCGGAAGCCTGGGCAATGTGCTTGTCCGGGTTCTTGCAGCTGGCAATGCCTAGGAAACACGAGTTGCTGTACGTGTTGCCGTCCGAGCCACATACAGGCGTGTACACGTCAGGGCAAGCATCGGGGCAGTTGGAAACACCACTACCGCTGGCACTAGTAGAGGCGCTTTGCTGGTGGGTAAACTCTTTCCAGGCCTTGTTGAACTGAGCGTTTTGACCGTAACCAGGCATGCCAGGGAGCATTGCAGGGCCAAGACCCTCGTACATCGCAGGGTTGAGTGTTGGGGTCGCAGTCTTTGTAGTGTCGAGCGTGGTAGTAGTACCCGAATCCTTCGAAGCAAAGTCAGTCATAGCCTTCTTCACATTGGGGCCAGCAGGAGTCTGAGGGCCAAGTCCCTCAAGATACTTGGGGTCTTGGGTCGGCAGCGTGCGAGGATCAATAGTGTAATAGTTGCTGCCGCTGGAGGATTCATGCGAGCCTGCAAGTTGTTCCATAGCCTTCTTAAGCTTCGGGTTGTCACCGGCTGGGGTCTGGGGGCCAAGTCCTTCAAGGTATTTGGGGTCCTGGGTCGGGAAAGTCTTGGGGTCAATAGTAAGGGTGTCAGTCGATTCAGCAGCCTCCAGCTTGCGGTTCTTGCCGTTGTTAGATCCACCGTCTTGCTTCTGGAATTCCTCCCAGGCCTTGTTGGCGGCCTCGTTCTTACCATAACCTGGCATGCCTGGTAGCACGACCGGTCCCGGGCCAAAGCCGAAGCTAGGGTCGTACTTAGGAAGATCACGAGGGTTAATGGTGTAGTAGTTGCTGCCGCTAGAAGCATCATGCGAGCCCTCAAGCGATTCCATGGCCTTTTTAAGCTTCGGGTTGTCCCCAGCAGGCGTCTGAGGGCCAAGACCTTCAAGATACTTGGGGTCTTGGACCGGAAGAGTGTTGGGGTCGATTTGAAGAGTGTTGGTCGAGCTCTCCTTAGGGAGGTCCTTGACTGGCATCTGAGGGCCGAGACCCTCCAGGTAAGCAGGGTTTTGAGTTGGCATCGTACGGGGGTCGATGGTGTAGTAGTTGCCGCTACCAGAAGCCGAGTGCGAGCCAGCCAGCTGCTCCATTGCCTTCTTCATCTTGGGGTCGTTACCGGCGGGGACAACGGGACCAATACCGATAATTGAAGCAGGGTCCACGTGAGTGAGCGTCTTGGGGTCTACGGTGATGGTAGACTCGGCAGAGACTCCTGCGACGGCGATGGCGGCAAGAACAATTCCAGCGGTGAACTTCATCGTCGGGGAGATTGGGTGAGTGTACTTGTCCTTGTAAAATTAAAAGTGAGGCGATAGTGTAGCGCTGTCACAGTAAAACGAGCGTTAGGACTGTAAACACAAGCACGTCCTATCCGGTTTATCAATAAATATCCTTGAGATTGTGATGATTGTGGGCGGGAGAAGTTGATGCACGCTCTCGAAGAATAGCGTGGAACTCTCGCCTCATGGTTTCTAAGAGCTCGAACAGAAAATAAGAGGGTGCCGCTAAAGGTTACACTCGAGCAGAGATTGATTGGTGTCCTTACACCAACTATTATTAATATATGTACATGTACATGTACATGTGATCGATGCTGTGCGGTGCGCGTGTATCCAATTTAGAAACACATCATCTGCTTTTCACCTTGTCGCAAGTTGCGACTTGGCAAAGGCGACAAACGACAGCCTGGCTTACGGCTGTAATGTACGCGCGTTTACCAACACCACTTGCTTGGCAAATCGAACGATAACATTGAGCCGGGACGGTCTCATCGTTTTATTGAGAATTTCTTAGTTAATATGCATAATAGTAACGTAGGCTCTATGCATTTGACCAGGTTTGCAACCTGCTTGAAAAGTGTGATGGGCAGAAATGCAAGTCGTGGGAAAAGTGGCTTTTTCTTGCAAATCGCCAAATGCCGTAGCCTAAAATTAAAAATGGAGTGTCTCCACACAGCCTTAAATTAGATCTCACAAGAACGGGCCATTTGCACGATGGTTGGTAAAACTGGTAACTTGGCCGGGAAATGGTGTACATGTACATGTATCTGTCCTTTGCCCTTAAGTCACTTAATATAAAGCTAATCTGCCTCAAAACATACCGGTATAAGTCATTATTTAGGTAATTCCGGTGATACTTGTACCTTTAGCCTTGGTTTCTTAGAAGCG
>NW_003303738.1:725447-844635 GCF_000142945.1 Phytophthora infestans T30-4 | reverse complement strand
TTTATCCAATAATATCCTTGAGATTGTGATGATTGTGGGCGGGAGAAGTTGATGCACGCTCTCGAAGAATAGCGTGGAACTCTCGCCTCATGGTTTCTAAGAGCTCGAACAGAAAATAAGAGGGTGCCGCTAAAGGTTACACTCGAGCAGAGATTGATTGGTGTCCTTACACCAACTATTATTAATATATGTACATGTACATGTACATGTGATCGATGCTGTGCGGTGCGCGTGTATCCAATTTAGAAACACATCATCTGCTTTTCACCTTGTCGCAAGTTGCGACTTGGCAAAGGCGACAAACGACAGCCTGGCTTACGGCTGTAATGTACGCGCGTTTACCAACACCACTTGCTTGGCAAATCGAACGATAACATTGAGCCGGGACGGTCTCATCGTTTTATTGAGAATTTCTTAGTTAATATGCATAATAGTAACGTAGGCTCTATGCATTTGACCAGGTTTGCAACCTGCTTGAAAAGTGTGATGGGCAGAAATGCAAGTCGTGGGAAAAGTGGCTTTTTCTTGCAAATCGCCAAATGCCGTAGCCTAAAATTAAAAATGGAGTGTCTCCACACAGCCTTAAATTAGATCTCACAAGAACGGGCCATTTGCACGATGGTTGGTAAAACTGGTAACTTGGCCGGGAAATGGTGTACATGTACATGTATCTGTCCTTTGCCCTTAAGTCACTTAATATAAAGCTAATCTGCCTCAAAACATACCGGTATAAGTCATTATTTAGTAATCCGGGGTTACTGTTCCTTAGCTTGGTTTCTTAGAAGCGTTGAATCTCGAAGTAGCTGTTGAGCAGTACATGTACCAGTATTGTGCTGCAAATGAAATATCGCTTCGTTTTAAGGGCTAGATAGGGCTAATACTATTAGCCCTATCTAGCCCTTATTAGTAATAGATCGGGTACGAGAAGCCAACAAATGCTCGTGGTTGGATTATGTACGACAAATCGACATTGATCTCCGTCGGAGAAAATACCCCTTTTGCGTTTTACAAATCGACATCGATCTCCGTCGGAGAAAAGACCTCTTTTGCGTTTTTAAAATGCATACCGGTACCGTTATTGAGGGCGTGTATTTTAAGAGATAATACCTGGTCTACGCCATTTCCCGGCCAAGTTGCCAACCATCGTGCAAATAGATCTAATTTAAGGCTGTGTGGAGTCACATCATTTTTATTTTTAGGCTACGGTATTTGGCGATTTGCATGAATAGGCCGCTTTTCCCACGACTTGCATTTCTGCCTGCCCATCACACTTTTCGAGCAGGTTGCAAACCTGGTCAAATACATAGAGCCTACATTTCCGCACAGTGGATACCGTTATCGAGGGCGTCTATTTAACTGGTCTACTTTTTCGCCCTCGTTAAAGCACATTTAATGACAACAACACGATTGGGGGATAAATGTGCTGTAAGGCTTAAAGCTTTTTAAATTCGGTTAAGTACGTATTTAACAGCAGCCTTTCATTTCCAGTTATCGAGCAGACGAGGCGACCAAGGAGACATCATAGGACACTGTTGCAAGACAGCTCTTAGAGTCTGTACAAGGCCACCACTCTTCAGCAATGGGAACAATTGTTGAAGAAAGTGATTCTGAGTGGGTGGACGAAAGCAGCATCAGTGACATCAGTGAAACTACTTCTCTGTCTCCTTCTCTTTCAATGCGCCCTATTAACGCTGTTGGTACGATTCATTCACTAGATCATCTTTAAAACGTGTATTGACACTTATTCTCTTTTACTCTAGCCAACAAGCGTACACATACGCACGATTGTGCCAATTTCTCGAAGAGAAGGCGCACCGGTATTTGTGATGCTGACATTTACCTTTTGTTATCTAGATGTTAAAGACTTCTAACGTTTGTGTACTATGCAGATAGAACTAGCTTGAGCACAACGTCAGCATGCTAAGACCCTAATGCAAATGACCGCGTTCCTCGTGAACGTAAAGGCTCCTCCTGGAAAGCCAGAGTTGAAGTGACCACAAATGCTCGCGAAATTGTAATGTCATAAATTTAGAGATTTCACGATAAATGTGCGCTAAGTTATAGCACATTTATGAGTAACCGAGCATGATAAATGTGCTTTAGCGCGTTAAATGTGCCGTAAGACTGTTGTGTTGTTGTCATTAAATGTGCTCTAACGAGAGTCCTACTTTTTCGTGTTACATGTATTACATGTATCTCTGGTTTTACACCTGTTTTTAGCAAGCTGACGAATGTTTTCTTTTGTCGTTTTACAAAAAGCTGCAAATCACAATCTATGAAGGTCAATTACATGACTTTATTTAGTCTTTTTAAAGGAATTTTTTCGAAAGCTATCAATAGTTGAATTACATGTAGTCTTTACATGCGCAGTAGTTTTCAATTAGGTAGCTCCTCAATCTCAGTACATCACGCAAGCGTCCCACAAATGATGAGCACGCTTCTTGAGTTTTTTTTTGGAGGAGAATAACCTCAAGAGTAATGCTCTTGAGGTTTTTCGATTCCACCTCACTATCAACTTTAGCAGGGGAGCGCGAAAATATTGCTCGTCGTGCTCATTATTAACCGATCCTATTGGCTAAAAAGATGCTACTGAAATATTTCATGACGCAGAAGAAAATATCCCCCTGATCAACAAGATGGTGTTAACCCGAGCGCAGGTCAGAGCACAAGCGACGGCGCAGCAACAAGAGATTCCTGAAGCGGCCATTGTCGTTGTAGACCATAGCGACGAGACCGCAGTGGCTGAGGTGGTGGCAGAACGATCTACCGTCGAGCTTGTCCCGCATGTTCAAGACTATTTGGCTAAGCTAGCAGAGTATTTTCTTACTCAAACACAGGCCCTCGCTGAAGGGCACACATTTATGCAGATCCAGCTCGAAGGCCAAGGCGAAGCCCAAAGTTCCGCTCTGCTTGCTGTTCGAGAATCCACAGATGCAGGCATTAAACAGCTAGCCAATCAACAACTGGCAATCGCAGGCCGATTTCATGAAGAGCTGATGGCGACACACGCTGGTATTCGCGAGCAATTCTTGCGGCTAGAAACAATGCAAGCTAACGTCGGAGAGGAGATAGAAAGATCTGTGGCGGAGAAGCTATTTCGTGCTCTTCGGGAGGCCCATAGCGAGTCGCAGTCGATGATTGCCGCTCAGGTAGACGGTGTCGCTCGAGTGGAGCAGCAGGTTGACGCGAAAATTGGCAGTGGCTTCCAGGTCCTTACCTCACACATCCACCAACTTGTCGAGGAGAAGATAGCAGCGCACCAAGCGAGAACTATAGAAATGACAACCGAACTGGCGCAGCAGCTTGTAAGAAAATCTACAACACAGATGAAGGACCACCTTGAGAGATCGTTCGAGCTGGGCTTTAAGTTGGCGCGTGATGATTTGAAACAGGAGCTTACTTCAAACACGATCACTTCAGATGGAACTTCGCATGACGCTGTCAAGAGCTTCGTGCTGGAAGAAATTGAGAAATCAAAGCGCCACTTCGAAGCTCAAGTGCAGCAAGCTTTAATATCTACTCAATCTGATCTTAACCTTCAAGCTCAACGTCAAGCCGATGCGGTCTCAATTCTACGAGAAAAATTACAGCAGCATTGCGATCGTGTACCTGAAATACGTGATATGGTAGATGAAGCTGAGGCCTGCAACACAATAAAAGAGCTTGTGAAAAAAGAAGTGGAGAAGCGTATGGAACTTGTGCAGCGCCAACTTCTGACTGCCCATCCACAAACAGGAAGGTGTACGGAAATTAGCGATATCAAGGTGGAGCATGACGTGGCTGGGGAGGTCGGCCAACGTCTTACCGAGGTACGGATAGACGATATTTCCGAGCAGACAAAGCAGACGGTGGAGAATAGCGTGAAGCTGATACACGATCTCGTTCGCGAGGCCATCCGCCGTTACGCTTGTGTGAGCGGCGATACTGGAGATGGATCGGGTGACGTTGGAGGTGAAGACGACGAAGATTTATCCAAAGAAAATCGCAGTATCCAGCAGCGAATGCGAGATGCTCTTGTCAAAGCGCATGCATCCGCCTTACCGTCGCAGTTGAAGGTCGAGGCGGAGAATGAAAACCTCAGCTTTCCGAAATAAAGAGTTCCCGAAATGATGAGGACATCGCATCGCCCTCTCGGGTGCATCATCAGGTATTGCCTCTTGCCTATCGTGGTGAGCTAAACTCAAACGGAAACGCGGACCGTCGGGCAGTGATTGCTGATGTTCAGAAAGAGGTTGCACAGAGAGCGGAGGCTGCAGCGAAACGCTACGGAATGCGCAAGCTGCGTTAGGATGTTGAAATGCTGCGAGTATCTTATAGCGTGCTAGAAAGAAGGTTGGGTACGCGATGGACGCAACAGGAAGGCCACGTTCCGAGTCCACCTAGGATGAAGTATCAGAGCTTAACTCAATATATTTTATGCAAGTAGCTTTAGTTAAGTGACATACGCATGAATGGGCAAACTTAGAGAAGTTTGCTTCGGCTTCGATTCACAATCAGGGCTCGTAAGATGAACTTTGGACGGATCCCAATGTAAACTACTCTAGTCCATTGCTGCTTCTCACGGACACCGATGGTTACCGTCGTAATCGCACCGGCATCCAGGTCCACGTTCGCAAAACCAACCAGACCCGTCGCATTGAGCTGAACGCCCGGGTACATCATTGCGGCGTCCGCCAGTGGCTCAATGTACACCTTCGGCACCCTTACGCCCTACGCGCTACCAGTGCCCGTCACTATGAACGACACACTGACGAAGGTGTCAGCGTCGCTCGGCCTGCACGAAACGTCCTAGTTAAAGCCGCTGTTGCTCTGCTGTGAGGAACTAGACACCGAACTGCTCGGGTTGCCTCCTGGATCAAGCGCACGGACTCGTCGAGCAGACCTACCATATACTCCTTCACAAATTCACGTTCATTGTAGCTATGTCGAGTCTTTCTCTTCGTCACACAAACTAGAGTTCGAGATGAAATTGGCCAGCATCTCGTCCGCGAAATCGTCGATATTCATGTCCATATTCAAATCCAGCGGATACGTAAAACACGAGGGTGTATACTGTCGGTGCTTTCCTTTAGTAATCGGTTCACACTGCAGAAGGTCAACAAACTCGCGATTGCGGTTTAGAAACGAGCACATATCAATGTTGTGCTGCGACAAACTAGTGCGTTGCACAGTGACCATGCTCCCACTCACGCTAAAGTCGCGCTCTATTTGGCAGGACGAAGCTGGGATAGCGAACAGCAATCGTGCGACTCTTGATAGAATTTTGTAGTCACCTTGGTGTTCAATTCTCCGCCAGAATGGTAGCACAGATTCGGGTGCTCCATTCGGTGAGCGCTCTACCGCGATTGGGTCGTCGATCCAGCGGTCTAATTCCTCTGCATTGCGTCGGTGCATCCGGTCTGAGGTGATGACTTGTGGTCTGCGTGGCGGAGGAGCAAATAAATTCTCCAATTCACTAAAATATGCTACAGGAGTGGGAGAAGGAGGTTCAGCAGCATCGATTGGCTCTGCGACGGCTTTCATAAGAGTGAGTAACTTATCGCGAATCTTCTCATTCACTCTGTCTCGCTTAGCACAAGCGTCACGAGTGCCGATGCCGTGCTGACGACACACCAGCAGCACAACAGCATTTAGACTCAATCTTGGACTTTTGTAAATCGGGTGAAGCCTTTGTTGCATTTCAAACACAAAAGAGCTCTCAGCCATCTTGGCGTTATCATAGTAACGACAAAAGTACCGCTCGTCAAGTGCATCCCGTAGTAGCAGACGTGTAGACTTTGCTAGTGGCAGCAACTCGCTGGGATCAATCCACCGAGGGTTCTTCTCTGTCGCCAGATAGTGTCGAACTGGTTTTTCTGGGTTAAGATCGTTCAAACGAATTTTGAATAGCTTCATCAGAGCTTCGACTTGAGTCGCAGACTCAGCTTGACAGGCGCGTTTTAGCTCTGTCACAGACTGCAAAATCGATAGGAGCTGGATCAGATTGGTTTCTTGAGCTGCCAGTGGAAATACAACTGGTGGTTTTTTATCTCGAATTGCTTTTTTTGCTCGCTCTGCATACCACGACTCCAAAGCAGGCCATTATTCTAAGACACGCTTAATGGAGCTTGTCAAACTCAAAAACCGAGAGGCCGAATAGCTCAACAACTTCGTTGAGGAAGTTCCGGTCTGGGCTTTGCACAGCGCTTCGAACAAATCACCAGTAACTTCAACGGACCGAACTTGGTAGATTGTCCGTGTCAGCTTTGCAATTAAATCACGCATGTCGGGATTTTTGCATGTAGCATTGTCATTCATTTCACAGGAAGCCTTCGTTGCCGCGTGAGCCATATGAGCCATGCACCATTCCCATTGCTAATCGAGCTCTTCGGTCAGCAAGCCCACAACATCGGAGCCCTTATCGCTGGTGGCACCGTAGAAATCCTTAACGGTCAGCTGGAAATCCTCCAAAGTGCGCTTCACCCACAGCAGAAAAGGTCGTCTGATCCCGCCATCTCGATCACCATAAGCGGGGTTAAACTTGCGTGTTCCCAAAAGTACAGACCGAAACTGCCAATTAGTATCAATAAGATATACTCGCAAGCCGAGGTATTTCTTGCCCGTCGTTTTGCATGTCCAGAAGTCCGCCACCATCGTGAAGTTAGGAAACAATTGGCGATTTGAATGGAGAAATTCGATTACTTCCTCAGTTGTCGACACATAGAGCTCGATAATTAATTCTTCGATAAGCTCAGCAGTGATGACGACCTGCATCTCGTCTTTGACCACGAGAGCTTCTTTGAGCCTTGATTCTTCGTACTCGCCTATCCGGAGCGGTAGATTGTGGTTAACAATGCGCAACGTCTCGAGGAGAAGATTTAAACGGGCAGGATTGCGAGAGTACAAAACAGACGAGCGTAAGTGCTCAATCTCTTCTTCCCGCTTTCGTTTTGTTGTCATCGCCTTCTTTGTTTTTGGAGACTCCAAGTGATGAACTAGTCGCAGGTGTTTCACGGCGGCGGACGTCTTTCCATGCGACAGCAGCAACAAGTTGTCGGCGGTATCAGTGCGTCGGCAATACTCATCTGCCAGGCAAATATAGCCAGCCTTCGTTTTGGCTCCTTCGGTGTATTCAACACGGACGCCCCAATCGAATATGAAGGAGCTCTCTCCGGGCTGTATGGGCTTTCTCTTGAAAGGACCGATATCGGCCCAACTCTCGACGGCACGCTTCACCGCTGCTGGCGGGTCCAACGTTGTAGTCATTACGTCAGAGCAAGGGGGCGAATACTTTGTACGGAAGTGCTTGGTCCACTGTGTAGATGTGTTATCCGCGTCTGGTAGCCCAGGCCGCCGCCGCGTGCTTCACGATGACTGGAAAAGATATGCAGGAAGATCGCCGTGATTTACGAAAGAACATCGCGAATTTCCACCAGTAAGGAACGCTACTGAAGGAGCACAGCTTTGAGCCGGCTCTTGAAAAAGAATAAATTCCTCGTGCATTGGAGTTTTGCTCTTAGCCATCGTACTTATGTGGAAGGAAGAATAAAACCTCAAAAACCGTGCTCCCCAATTTTGCGAGAATCTTTTAACCTCGTTTCTGGTGGCTGTATCCATTTTGCTCGTGGGAGGCTTGACATCACGGAGCACGTGACTATAATAGCCACACCCAGCCACCAAACCTGTTCCAGCCGGACTGGCATCTTTTGCTGTAACATCTGAGTCCACGTGCTCCTAATCATTTCTTTCCAAAATGAAATCTTGTATAGTCTGTGGACAGGATAGGAATTCAAGGACATGCAGTCCTAAAAACAATCGCCCCATGGCATTCGTCAACTTGCTACGTACATGTACAAGGAGCGCATACCGTTTCACGACAGCCCATGGTGTTCACCAATGCAGCACTTCTGGCTCTAGCCGTAATTTTGGCACGTCCGAAGCAGCAGATTACATCACAGTCGACCCCGCTACTCTGACTAAAGTGAACCTTCAGAACCAGCTACCAGGCCCCGTTACTTCGATCTCCACGGCCAATCCCGCTTTATTCATGGGGATTGGCCCTGAGATATTTCCCGGGGAACCGGGCTACAAGGATCGCTTGGACCCATCCAGTAGTGGCAGCGTGTCGGGCTCTGGAAGTGTCGGGAGTCTCATCGTCACCTGCGCCCCCGCTTGCCCCAGTGATGACAAACCCGTTTGTGGAACGGATGGCGTCACCTACCGTAATTCGTGCGAATTGGGGGTCGCTGCCTGCCACAATCCTTTCAAGGGTATCGCCAAGAAGTCTGATGGTCCATGCAACTAAATTTGAGCTCAAGCATGCCAAAACAAGATGCCCCATAAAGCTGCTTACAAATCGGTACGGATGAAAAGAATATTTTTCTTAAATCCTTTGCAAGTACCTCGGTGTTAGCAGAAGCTCTGATGCTTAACCGCGAGAGCTCGATGGCGTTTACCCGAATCGGGTTAGCATTCTAGGGTCAGATTTGTGTAACGGAGAAAAAAAATGAAGATCAGTGAGCTATCACGGCTCATAACCCCCCCCTCCATTCTGGTTTCCATTTTGGCTGTTACCCAGGAGTTTTCGGCAAAAACTAAAAAACTGGATGAAATGTTTGAATTGGACCGTCACAAATTTGAATTTTGGTCTCATACTTTGCCCTCAACGTGGTATTCTGAAAAATCTATAAATTACTGTTATAAAATCTAGAAAGACAGCTCCGAAATGAATCTGTAATTAATGTTTTCAAGTCTTAAAAAGACGGCTTCGAAAGACGAGTTTTAAAATTGCGTAAATATGTAAATATAATCAAGTACTTGCTTAGGATAGTGATGTTCAGAGGTACTATAAAAAATGTATTTTTCAGCTAGCCGAGAGCAATTTTCGGCCAGACATAGTTGTCCGAATGATTTATTCGGTTGGTCATTGTCGTCCGATACCTCGTCATAGGGGCTTACGGATGGGTTTGGCCAACCGCGATTTTGTCTTTGCGGCCTCTGGCTTACAGTGGAGGTCAGACGATGGCAAAGGTTTAACACAGCTGAAGCATAGCTCGTGAGAAATGTAGTTAAGTACATGCATCACAGGCCTAAAATCGCCAAGATATTGGAGTCAATATGTTTCGTGGGCATACGTCCCCGTAGGTCTGAACTAGACTGAGCTACAAGAATGTCGTTTAGAATCGATGGACTCAGTATTGCTCGCTTAGCGCCAAGCGCGTTTCCAGCGCCGGAGCAATTACTTTACGGCGTGGCACTGGAAGCTGGTATCTTTAGGACAAATATCGCAACAAGCCCAAGCGGGGGTCTTCGGTAGCTCACCATTTTCACCAATGTTTGGCAACTTCTCCCACCACTTCAGCAAATCAAAATTTAATTTGTCCGTTTCGAGTACTTCTGCGATCCCAATTATCTCTCACATTGTATATTATCTAATAATGTAGAAATAGCAGAAAGCTAAACGCACTGCGAAATGAATCCGAGATTTACTACACCTCGAATATCTAAAGGTTTTTGCTAAATTTTGGGTGTTTGGAGGGAATCCTCTCATAACACATCTTCAAGTCGTAGACTATAGGAGACAGCCCAAAACAAAATGATACTTATGAACCTAAGTACGAATCGCGATTTAAGCACTCTAAACGAAAGCGGGGCGTCTCCTCTATCTTTTGAGCCCTTATAAGCTGCAGAATGCTTAAAACTGAAGAAGTTGTGGTCGCTCAAAAATATTATCTTCATTTATGGGCCCTCGAAATGACGATACGTCTAGGAGTGTTGTGAGCTCAATATTTTTCCAATTTTAGAGATTTAAGTGTTATTTTAAAGCTCTTGTTAAAAGCAATTGAATAAGGGTAGTTTTACAGTTTTTTCGACGGAAGTTTACTATAATTGTAACTGTTTCGGCTAAGTGCGAAAATAAGTTGGCCGACTTTAAGCTCGAATATCTCGATAACTCTAAATGGTTCGTAAGTATCATTTTGCTTGACGTTGTCTCATAGATATCTCCCACTTGCAAAGTAGCGGTAATAACCAATAAAGTATGCAATTGGATCAGGTCGCCTGTGCTCACTCCTACCCACTGGAGCGATATTGAAGAAACAAATTATAATTTCGCGACCCATTTTTCGCAATAGACATTTGGATGTGTAGTAAACCACGGCTCAAAGTGCTGTTCACATACATGTAAGTCAGTGAGCTGCAAGACAACAGTGTGCATTTTTTTGCGGCTCAATGGGTACCATGCTCTGCAACGCTCCGATTGCTAACAAATCGGAGCATAGACTTTTATTTGGATCATATTTCAATCATCACATAAATGGTCAGTTGATCAAATCCCTCGACCCTGTCGAAAGTTGATCAAATCCCTTCACCCTGACGAAAGTTGATCAAATCTGAAGTGACTCGAAATTGTTCTCATGTACAAGTCCTTCTACATGCATTTCTAAATATACAGAAAATTGTATTATCTTTAGTACTCTACGTAATCTACGCGTTCGTCGTTAAGGTGTCTGCACTTCCTCCAAGTTCGACAGGGACAGGGAGATCTAGTGATTCAGGAGCTCGACGTTGCCGTTTCTTCTCTCGGGACTTTGACATATCCTCAATTCGGTTGACATAGCCTTTCGACAGAGCTTGGATTATGGCAACAAATGAAGGTAGAGAAGGGTGTGGGGCTGTTAGCTCCGCGTTTATCTCGCGGTTAAAACGCTCTAAAGGGTTATTAGTACGACTTACCATAGCATCATCCACCTCATGAACATTCCAAACACTAGGAGTGTATGTCTTCAGCCACGTTGTACGAAAATACGACCAAAACCGCTTCCACAACACGTCCGAATACCGAATGCTCTTGGCCACACACGTGTCTCTTATCTTGCCTTTCACAAATTTGATGCCTTCGTCTTTAATCTTCTCGTGCGGAATGACGGTAAGCATATCCAGACAGCCCTTACTCATTGCAATGATGACCTCACTTTCAGGGAGGCTTAGTGCCTTCATCTTCCTCGGCAGGCCTGCTTAAAATGAAAGTAGCAGCCGACGATATCTGCATCTGGAAATTGAAATTGTGCTGCCTTTTGCAATCCAACCTCAAAGTCGCAGACCACCATGCTCGGCTCGACTTTGTCGTCTGCAGCGACATTGACAGCCTCCATCAAATGCCAGTGCGTAGCTTGGGTCTTTGACGTGCACAATGCATAAAATACAGGGACGAATAGGTCCGTTGCATTATTAAAAACCATCACTACCACGCACTGGTAGAATGGGCGCGGGACGCACCTAAATGTCCCGTCGAGAAACAACGTAGTCTGTTTGTACTTCAGTAGCTTGATCAGATCAGGATGAGCCCAACCGACTAAGCGCTCTAGTGTTGTTCCATTCATATAGGACCTGTAAAATTGAAAGAATGGCTGTGTGGTCCCCGATACCAGTGACAGCGGCGGAGCCTCCACAATACCATGCAAATCTGCACCAAAGTTAGCACGTCTCGCTCGGTGAACTCGCTGGAGGACTTGCTCACGTGTAAGTCCGAATTGCACCAGTGATACTTCCTCAGGGTAGAAGTCGTTGCGAATCTGCTTTCAGATTCGTTCCGCCGTCAAGTAAATTCGAGTATAGCCATCACATCAGTGGCCTCCTCCATGTCTTCGGTAACATCTACTCCAGGTAATGCCACTCTACGCCGGTCTATCGGGACAATAATTGTGGCCCACAATCGGCAATGCCATATCGTATCCGACTTGAGCATTCTTCAAATAAAGATTAAAAAAACTAATCCCTCAAGAACTACAGTACAGCACATAAGCGAATCTGTTTAGTCGTACTTTATTTCCTCACATACCGTAAATTCCTGACAATGTCCGTTATCAATACACCGCTGCAATCGCTTCTATGACTCTCGAAGCAAGCTCGTCATGTGTGGGCAAATTCGGATTAGCTCTCGACTGTTGCAGCAAGTAAAGCTCCCGTTCGTCCAGACCAAGAGACGGCACTTGAAGTTGAGTAGGAAGCACAACGTAGTCGCTGTTGATCTCGCAGATTTCCATCATAGTGTGCGCCACCTGCTTCCAGATCTGCTTCAACCCCCTTAAGACACCGGCCACAACATGTGGGTTCACCACAGCATGTCCACGTGTCTCGGGGTGTCGATGACGCGGAGGTGAAGCAAAGAAGATGCGAAGGACGTTGTCGGACGAGTCATCATCCGCTGGCTCCACGACCGCTAGCACCTCAATCTACACCGTAAAAAAAACAGTTAGAGCTCGTACAAACTCTAGCTCGAAATACTAAAAAAAAACATACCGAGAACTGCGATCCTTCCGGCAGAGCAGGCACAAACAGCTTCATGCCAAACTCCAAGCGTCGACGTTTAGTACGTGGCTTCAAGTCACGAGTCTTGGTCTCTTTACTTAGTCCCGACGGCGGACGCTTTTTGTCCCGACCCGTATGCGACCCACCTCTTTTTTCTCCTCGAGAACTATCCGTGCGTTTGTCTCCTCGTCCGCTATCTGTCAAAGAAGATACTGGTGGATCTTGGTTTCGAGCTTTAATAAGCGCGTAGTATTGGAAATCCTCCACTTGGGCCACGTCGACTCCCGGGATCCCACTCAGCGGCATTCGGAAAACCTGCTTACGTATGAACCCATTGGTACGTTCACGTGCCTGTCCGGACGCCACAATAGCACGCCAGGCACTGATGTCAACTTCCATGTTGCCACTCTGTGTGTGTGCCGAGCGGAAAAAGGAGCAAGCATCGGACAGTAAGGCCTCGAAAAACAAGGGCGCCGTCACCTTACTGCCCATATTCTCTTCAAGTACTTGGGCGAACTCTTCCGGTATACTCTCGAAGAAAGGAGCGACCGTGGCGGCCACCATCGCCTGAGAGGGGACAATCCCACGAGACGAGGACGAGCCGCGACTAAAAGATCGCCATGGGAGATGGATAGGCAGAGTACTGAGATTGTCAGAAAGAGGGGTCGCATCGGAAATTGCTGCAATGAGGCCTTTCATGACTTCGAGCGCGAATGTTCGTGGTAGGAAGGCCAAGTCTGGCTTTCCTCTGCTGGACGAGACGAAGCCATTAGCGGTCAACGTGTCGGTCGTCGCGGTACTTGGTGTGTCGGCACTTAATAGCGAGCCACGACGTCCGAACTGGTGTCTCGTATTCGCGTCCCGCAGCAGCTTCAGTAGAGTCGTACACGTGCTCCGAACGCCTTCCAATGCTCCACGTTCAAGTTGCGTCTTAAGAATTGTATCTCGCGAGAAAGTTACACCCGCTCGCCATCGGATATGCAGTCCAGTAAGTTTCATACTGTTTTTGTCAAAAGAAGATGACTTGTCTTCAGTATTCATGTCGGAATCTTCGCGGACAGGAATGTCCTCGACGTCCACGATAACTTCGATCGAGAAGCAGTTGCTGTATGGGATACTGAGCGTGTAGATCTTGGAGCGAAGCGAAGCCCTATGTGGCAATTTCTGGTCACCTTGTAGCTCGTCCTCGAGAGAATCGTCCTCTATCGTACACGAGTGATACTGTTCGATAGTGACGGCTTTCATGCTGTTTAGCGTCACGTTCTTCCCCGTTCCTCTACTGCTCCCCATGGTAGGTATAGTGGCTGCATCAGGATGATAACTGAGCGCTCGTACGAGGCCGAAACGAGGGTGGGAATGCCAGTCTCGAAGCACATCGTCGCTATCTTTTTCTCCAGTCGACGCAGAGCTTGACGCTGATCCTACAGGCGCAGAGGTGGCTAGTTTAGCTCGCTCCATCTTGCACTTGAGACGTGTAGAGCGCGGAGTTACCATCTCTAGGAATTCACTTACACTTGACCCGGGTATAGTGGCCGTCATCAACTCGGTCATGTCTTGTTCCTTCATCTCCAGGAACGACGTGGCGTTGGCGTCCGCTTCTAGCCACGGTAGATACATGTCGCCCATATCCCATCTCGTGAGTATGGGGGCCTGGAACGCAGTACCCTTTGCTTGTAGGAAGCCTCCGGTTAAGTGCGGAGCGGTCTGTGCTCGGGCCAAGGCACGGGCCGACGACGCGCTCGACTGAGACGCGCTATCGGCTGCGGCCATCAAGGCCGACACGTCTGAGCTGTATAGTAAGCCTATGGCATGATCGAATTGTTTCGACAAGAAGACACCACGTCGGCGAGATGGGCCGTGGCCACTACGATCATGTTCACTGTGTGACTCATCGTCGTCTAAGCTCGCGCTGTTGCTTCTGCTGGTCGGCACGGACGGGTGGGCGAAACTCGTGGATCCGGGCTTGTCGGCCAGCCACATGCCCTTGCCGAACCGGGCCGAACACAGTATCAGATATACTTGTGGACTGCACGCTCCGGCCCCTTTGTCGCCGGGTCGTTGCAGCACACGGAAGGCTTCCCATGCGTGTGATTTCTTGCTGGTCGCCACCATCTTTTGTACTATGTTTTGGCCCATGTATCGTTGTGTGGCCACGGCCCGAAAGCCCCAGTGGTGGGTCTTGCCACGCTCCACATGGAACAGACATGACGTATTGGGCTTGCTCGTGAACACGAGCTTACGGTGCTGCGTAACCCGCAGGAAATACCCCGTGGCCGGGTCCATGAGGTACACGGGCGCGTCGGCCGCGCTACGACTGAACATGTGGTCCTTCAGACTACCCTTGACCTGCTCGTACAGCGAGCTGCCGCTTGTACTGGACGACACGACCTCGGGCCGTTGGCTGCTCAGTCGACGTGGCCGAGTGAGCGATGCCTGGCCGTGTTGTGGCCAGCGTTCACTAAAGGCCTTGAAGAGTTCGGCCCGGGCGACGGCCAGTGCCTCGGCCGGCGTTATCTTGTGCTCTTGGGCCTGGCGGCCGACGGCCAGCAAGGCGGTCAACGTCTCCCATAACTGCGCGAAAAAGCTCCATCCGTGGCCTTCAGTGACGACGCTGACGGATATAAGCGTCGGCAACAGTGCGAAGAAGGCGAGCGGCACGGCCGGCGTGTCGGCCACAGAGTCACTGAGCTTGGCCGCCACAAGGAGCAACGCACCGCTCGTCCCGAGAGACAACACCAGTAGCGGCACCTTCGACGCCATGCTGTTGTAAACTGATCCCCCCAAATGGAATCATCAGGTCGTTTGACTGGAAGTTTGTAAGGTCCTTAAGCCTGTAAAAATAAGTTAGCATGACGTCAGTTGAAGAGCCTGTAGGACTTAATCGTTTACGCCAGAAAAAAAACGAATGTGATTACGGTTTCGGGAAAATGATTTAAAAAAAAAAGACACCGTTTATTTTTTTGGTAGCAGACCAGTGAAGGCAAGCTCGCAAGGTGTCCGTGCGTAGACACCATTTTATGCCAATTCTTTTGATTCGGGTATTCGCTCGAATTAGCGAACCGTACCCGTCGTTTCGTGACGCTACGGGGACCAACTTGGCTTCATGGATATAATAGCTTGTACGCTGATCTGGATATTGGCCAAAGCAAGATATTGTCGTCAGAGATATTTTAAAAATCAAGGCTAACTGCATAGGCGATCATAGGAATCAAGAAAGGCCAGCATTTTTGCTGTCTACAACAACGCGAGTAGCTGGGTGATTTTGGCATTTCGAGTACATTCAGCATAATACAATGCCGGCTTGTTAAATTAGATATGGCGTTGTGCCGTGCCATGGGAATCTGCGGATCCTCGATGGCGAGACTAGGAGCTAAAAGATGCGGCTGCTATGTTTGTTAACAAATTAGCGACCCCACCGCAGCAGTAGCGTCTCGATTACATCAATTTCCAAAATTGCTTTTTGCATCCACTCTAAACGCTGAACGGGCGACTGTCGAACAAGGCTCCGTAAAAAAAATAACTCGAAAAATTAACGCAATATTTGTAAGGAAGTGGATAAAGTCACACAATGGGATCTACTTCGAGTCCGGTAATTTAAAATAAAATCCCGAGAAACAAAAATTCCGACAAACAGGAAAATAGAAAACACCCCTTCCTTCCAGCTCCCCCCTCCTCCGTGTCACCCCCTCTCCCCCCTTTCACCCGCCCCCGACGATTTCCCGCCGTTCATTTCGAAACAGGACCAAATTCGACAAAATAGCGAGCGTCGCGTCGACTGGCTCGGGATCGGACGGCGAGAGTGAGCCTGCCGAGGCACGCTCTCCGGAGATACACGTCCCGGAATCGCGGAATACGTCTACGTGTGCTCCCCCGTTAGAGCAGCGCTGTTACACAACGTGGGGTGCATTTTTTTCGGCGTTGGAGCAGTACCAAGAGCAGACCCACCAAGTGTTCCGTAAGCGTACCTCTACAAGTGCTGCATCTAGGAATGATGAATTAGCGAAGCGAGGCAAGCTGACAGAGACGACAAGAATTCCTGATTCGTTCGACAAATACTACCGGCGACTTTGTTGCACGCATGGCTGGAGTCGGCCCAGTCGGTCTACTGGCAAGCGCTCCAACTACTTTGTCAAGTCGACGGGGTGCGAGGCTCAGATCTCGGTTACAGTGGTGTGGTCAGGAGATCATGATTTTCAAGTGAAGATAACCCAGCAGAACACGACGCACAACCACGGCCTCGGACCAGACAAGTATAACAACCACCCTGCCAATCGACGTATAGATGATAAAGAGATGCTTGATTTTGTCGACGAGCTACAAGCTGCTGGAGCAAAAAAGAAGTTGATACTTGCATTTTTGCGGCGTCGCTCAGGTACTAGTACTATCATTTGCTGTTTTCTATTGCTATAATATTGCTGAACTAATCTGTTTCATCTGGCAGGCAAGCAGGTAGCCCTACGTGACGTGCACAACATGGTGCAGAAGCTTAAGGAACAACGCCGAGGATCTACTACTGTTGAAGCAAGGTTAGAGTCCAGCCTTAGAGACTTCTGCTTGCGAAAAGGAAACACGGCTACCATCTACGTGGATGATGACAAGTTGGCTCAAGTAATTACTTTCCAGACTCATCAAATGCGGCGCTTTTTCGAAGCTTTTCCTGAGGTTTTGATGATCGACGCGACTCACAACACTAACGACGCCAGATACAAGCTTTTCAGTTTCATGATTCACGACGTTTTTGGCCATGTAAGAGCGCTTCATCTATCTTTCACGGGTCTGACCGTCTAATGTTGTTCGTTGTGTTTGTTTGCACGGTGACTACTTGTGACTATTGTGGCTTGTTGACAAATGTGTGACTTTTGTGGCGATTTACTGCGGCATTGTGGCGCTTTGTGATTTACGTGGTCGCGTTGTGGCATTTTGTGGTTTTGGTGTGGCGATGTGGCATTTTGTGACTCTGTGGTTTTTGTGTGACTTGTGGCACACAGAGCCAATACGTGCAGCATGCCCGTATGGAGAACGAGAGTGCAGAGGGTCTTTCCGATGCGATCACATCTTTCAAGTCATTTAACGCGACGTGGGATGACGTCCGTGTAATCATCGTCGATAAGGACTTCGGAGAAATTTCGTTACTGCAATCTGCTTTTCCGGCTGCGCGAATTCTCCTTTGTGTATTCCACGTTGTTAAGTATTTACGGACCGAGATGGCGAAGCGTGTGTACGGACTTCTTGATCGTGAAAAGATCGAAGATGCTGTTCATATGATGCTAAGTGCGCAAACGGAAGGCGAGTATGAAATTGGTCGAAAGTATTTGTACTACATCGTGGAAGGGAAACAAATTTTGAAAGATGAAGAAGTACCGGAGCCGGAGCACGCATTCTTACAATACTTTGACTCGAATTGGCACCAGTGCACAGAAATGTGGAGCGGCTTTGGGCGTGTTGACGTCCCGCATTTGGGAAACACAACCAACAATCGCCTTGAAGCAGCATGGGGTCATTTAAAGGATGTGTTGAAGCCAACATTGATGCTGGACGAGTGTGTAGATACGCTAATGTTTTTGCAGTCGATGGCTGAACTTGAGTACGCAAAGAAGATGACGGATGTTGGATATATGCGTTATGGTGGCGCTGATGCTGAATTGGAGAAGCTGGCGAAGGAAGTGAGTCAACATGCCTACCAGCTCGTGGAGAAGCAGTATCGGGTTGCGAATGATCGTAAAACACACTACAATATTATCGAGCTACAAGACCAAGTGTTTCAACCTTCTGCAGGAGGAGATCCAGACCGCAAGTATCACGTCGACACTAGAGTACGTTGGGTTAATTGTGATCATCTTTAAATTCCTGTGAACTTATCATAATGTTATGCTGTGCTTAGACCTATCGCTGCTCGTGTGCATTTATGCGAACTGAGCTGTTACCTTGTCGCCATGTCATCTACTGGCGATTACTTTCCAACAAAAGTCCCATTCCGCTGAAGCATATACACTCTAGGTGGAGTCTGACTAGCCCAGCGAATGTTCCTGTTGACGATGAGCCTGTCAGTGAAGAAAATGTTAGCAGTTCTTTTCGAGTGAGCAGCTCCGCATTGAAGGCATCCCGACACAAAAAGCTCAATGGCACGAGTAAATTTCGTACATCACACGAGACTGCCACGCGTATAGCTGACATTATGAGCCGCAACGGCACACCTATCTTCAAGAAAATGATAGAAGCGTTGCAACGATTCGAGCAGATTGCGATTACCGGAGAAACCCCGGTTGTATCGACTTATTCTGAGTGGTTTAACAAGTTCTCTGAGCTGTATCCACTGTCGCAACTTTCTGGGCTGGATACATATGAAGTTGGGCTAAGTTCGAACGACAGCGAGATAGCACCGACTATTAATGCCACACCAAGCCAGGTGGAAACACTTGATGGCGAGTCCAGAGGCCAAAGTCACTCGGACAGTGTGCCTTCAGGACAAAGTCACTCGGACAGTGTGCCTTCAGGACAAAGTCACTCGGACAGTGTGCCTTCTGGACAAACCAATTCACCAACATTACCGCAGAAGAGAGCAAACAGTAGTGGCTCAAGCTCTAGTGAGGAAACGTCATTCTTCGTCTCAAAAAGTACGAAGAGCAGAGGTCGTCCAAAAATTCGGAAAGCTCAGAAGCAGAAGGAGAAACGACAACGGATGGTGGAGTCTCGTAAAGAAGCCAAGCAACTTGTTCAAGGAACACTAACACCTGTCGCAACGCTCAAGAATGTAGCACGAGTCCTTTTCTCAAGCTTCAGCTACGAATCAGCAAACGAGTTTCTGTCAAGCGTAACCGTGAAAGTTTTAGGTCCAAGGAAACAAGCGATGGCCAAGGTTGTTGCCCCACATGAGTGCTCCAGCGATATTAAGTTCATTTTTACGGATCAATTCGTTGCAAAGTGCCGGCGGCTGCTGGATGAGTACAAGAAGTCACTACCAAACTCGGATCAACATATTAGTATTCGTGTGGCAAAAGTCGGGGTTTTCAGTGAAGAGCAGTTCGGGATCATGCATGACTACTACACGACAATGCAAATCTTTGCGTCTGTTGGTGCCACAGCGGAATGGATAAGAGCCACATCGCTGAATCGTCTCGCAATACCCGCCGGACTTCGTGAGTACGTTGACCTTGACAAAGAGGCCGCTGCGATTGCCATACAGAAGATGATACTACCGCTGACGAGGCAGACGCCATTTGGTAAGGTTCTCAAACGATCTCTTTTGTTTTTTCGTGATGACGAATGGATAAATGATGACTGTCTGCTGCATGCAATGACAACAATTCAAGAAGAGCATGGCACAACAGGAATAATTTCACCCGCATTCTGTGGAACGGTTAGCGTGGAGTCACAGTACACGATAATTGCCGCAACTCAGCCATTTCACGCAAGCAACGAGTATGTACTACTCCCTATCCATCTCAACAACAATCATTGGTGTGGAGTAGTTTTTGACATTAAATCACAGACGCTTACCTTCTTCGACCCGATGCAAAAGGAGGATCAATATGTCGAGTGTGAAAATATTGTCAAGGATCTGTTTTCCGACACGGCGGAGGCAATGATATCAAGACGTGAGCACCGCATGAAACAAAAAGACATCACCAACTGCGGTCCGCTAGTTCTACTGTTTTTCGAGTGCGCTGTGCGTAATTTAACGCTGCCGACAACATTACCGAAGAACCTCTTGCGCTACATCAGATTGCGTTTTCTGATGAAGTCGCTTTTCGCCTAGGTTCAACTAGCGTTCAAGAACGTGTATGTGCCTTTCAAACGAGATATTGAATCAACCTTATGTGAAGCTGCATCTTATAAGTAGCCACGAATATGTCTGCATAACTAGGACTGAGGCGGCCGGCACGTCGTCTCCTTTAAAAACCATAAATGCTTTCGTCTTGCATGCGTGTTCGCGAGCTCGCGCGCCCGTTTTTCGATTCTCTTCATGACCATGCAGCATGCCGTGCTGCATGGAATAGCGTAAGCACTTCTCCACCATGTATCTGCTTTCATGAGTCCATCAGCAACCGCTACAAATCTCCGTGTCCGACCTGGAACCGCGTTGTTGGTACTGTTGGCAAGGCACGAGCTGCGCGGCCATGCCCATAAACATGCTCTTACGTCGACTCTGCGGTGGTCTTGACAGCGCTGTACGACTGGGTGATGCCCACATTGCATGGCTCTCGGGCACTTGGTCACATGTCCAACGCCGGATAGCTTGTTCGAGACCTTCAGCACGGCGGTACAGCCTCCATGCAAAGCAAATCACGTCGTGACGAGGACGTCCCCTCCCCGTGCTACTTGCATCTCGGACGCTTGTTTCCATCGTCTTCATCCGTCATTCCTCGCGCGTCCGCAGCGCCCGCGTCGCCTCTCACTGCGGCAGAAATCAGACTGCGCGAAGTCTTGCGTACAGTCGTGCAACACGACCATTAGCACAACATACGCACACATTTTGGTATGCGCAAGCACGCGGCACGGGCTGAAATTTTTGAAATATATCGGGTAATTTATTTTGATAGTGTGCCCTTTTGTGGCTTTGTGACGCTAGTATTCGCCACACAAGACGGAGTGCCGTGTCTGTGTCACTAATATGCGCTTAAGTACGAAGTCACACTCTTATTGTGTGACTCTAACACTGGTCATTTTTTAAACGCAGTTAGATTTTACCATGCTGATCAACTGGCCAATTCTAGATTAATTCCATTTTGAATCGACAAAATGACACTGGTAGACATGATCGTAGATGCTCTGACCACCAACAGCTCCAGAAGACATGCTAGCGATTCTGAGCTGCTCACTTTGCATTTGCACTTGCTCTACTAGCTCTCAAGCCACCTCCAGCCTCTACTGCCCACCATGTCGCTCTCAAACCAAGACATCTGCGTCATCCTGTTCCAAGAGGAAACCCCGAAAAAGATTGTCTGCAATAGCTGCAGCCGTACCTATCGCAGCGCTCAAGGATTTACCAACCTCATGAACCACCTCCGCCGTTTCCACCCAAGCTACGTAGCAGAGGCGGAGACTGCGCTCGGTGAGACGAATGCACTTCGCCTGCACATAGTGGATGCGCGAGCGAACGACATCTTCCGGTGGGTTGTTTTGGTTGTCATGGAATGCCTTCCCTTTAGCTTTTGCGAGCGTCAGGTCGTGCGTCAGAGCACAAAGATGACCGACATTAGTGAAAAAAACGCTGACTCGCTACATCGTGCTGCTGCACCAGCATGTAGACGGCCGCATTATCGAGGTGCTGCCACTCAAGTTTGGCATCGTCCTTGACGGGTGAACGTGTGGAGGTCGACACTACGTGGCTATCGCTGCTGTCTTCGACGACAGCTCCTCCAGCAAACCTAGTGCACGTAAGGACGACGACGTTTACTTCGACGATTTGGACTGGCCATCGCGCCGTTTCCTACTGCTGGCGTTCTCGCCAGTCGACGACGAGGAGGACTTAGGCGCGCAAAGCCTCTTCGATCTAATTGCCGACACATTGTGTCGGCTCCAACGTCCGTGGGAGTTTGTGCTATTCATGGTTGGTGATAACCGCAGCGTAAATCAGTACATCGGACGTCGGGTTGGCGCCATTCCTCTGATTGTCTGCACCAGTCACCGCTTTAACCTAGCGATGAATGACTTTCTGGTACCAGACGAGCCACTACCGACTCGTGTCCACGCACTGATGAAACGGCTTACTACTATTAAGTGCCGCAAGATGCTGCGAAAGCTAACCCATCTGGCTCCAGTGATGAGAAATGCTACTCGATGGTCCAGCGTATGTGCTATGGCCAAGCGCTACACGGAGTTGTTGCCGCTCTTACTAAAGAGACTGTGGCTCTGTCTCTGACTATCGCCTCGAGAGCTATCTTTTAAGCCGGCGCGAGAGCGAGCGAGTAGCGAAACTGTGTGGCGACTTAGAGAAGCAAATGGCGTCACAAAAACTTTGCAGAAGTCGACACTGACTCTCTCCGGTATTCGCCGGCTGCTCGACCATGTGTTAGCGAAGTATTCGCAGCTGGGCGACCGCTTGGGAAAGGCTGCTACCATTATCAACAGCCAGCCACCGGAGTCAGGCATCGTCAAGATGCAACGCCACGAGGCACTTAGCCTTATTGCTGCAGGAAATTTACTTGGATTTTTTATGGTAAATATTCCACAGTAAAATGTAAAACGTGCATTTATTCTGGGTTTTACTCCGCCCCCCCCCCTGCAGCATATTAAATCATATTGCTTGGGTTTACCAGTAATTATTGCAATTATTGTAGTAAAACCAAGCAATATGCTTGGGTTTCTCGCAAACCAAATGATTCGTTCAAAATGAAATCCTCACATTTTGGTTGAGTAAAAAGGGTAAAACCAAGCTTATTGCAGGGTTTTAGTGGCAACGGCAGCAATAGGGTTAATGCTGCCGAGCGTTCGGCGTGTGCGATGTTCAGGCTGGCTGATGACGATCACAATCAAGCCGAAACGCCTGAGGAACGATCGTCGTTCGCTCGAAGCGCGTTCAAGAGACGCAAGTCAAATCGGCGCCAACGCTACATGAACGTCGGTTTTGTTCCGCCAACGTCAAATGAATGCGAGCGGTTTTTCTCTGCTGCGAAGTTGGTTCTGACAAACCTACGCAAGAGCATGGAACCAGAGCGGCTGGAGGCTGTAATGATATTGTCAATAAATAGGGAGCTCTGGAACATGTACGCTGTCGAAACCGTTAGACACCGGCTCGGTCAGAATGATCGCGATTAATTCAGTAATTTATTGTTTGCAGATTCTAAATACTATCAATCTGAGAATTCAATTTTACGGAGCCCTGCTGTCGAAGAAGTTGGGCTTTTGTTTGAGGTCAAACAGACGTCGAGCGCGCAGGAGGCAGCAGGCAAGTCAACGTCAGCGCCGACAGATGAAATTGATGCCGTTCTTCAAATTGATCTGACAACGGACATGACTCCGGATCGAACTGGCAACAAACATCTACTCGCTTTTGTTGACTTTGGATCAAGCTTCAATCGTAATTACCTTCTGCAGTCGAAGAAAGAGGCATCCGAGCACGTGAAAAGATGAGCTTGTATCTGTATTTCAGCGCCAGGACGGAGTCACTGTGAAGGAGATTTACACAGGCAGAGGTGGGGAGTTTCAAGGGCGGTTTTTTTGCGTTCCTAAAGCGACGCGACATTCGGCAGCGGCTTACACTTTCAGACAGCTATTTACGATTGGCAAAGAGGTAAAGATGCACAGAACGACCATAAACGCCAGTCGCTCCATGATATGGGGCGTCGACGCTTCCAGAGTGCTTTTGGGGTGACACCGCCAGATACGCCTTTCAAAATAAGAACCACCTCCCACGGCCAAGCCCTTTACTGATTTGATGCACTAGTGTGAGCACAAATTTTGATCCCCGATTTACTCTGAAATTTACGAAATTTAGTAGAGAAATCTAAATATTGATGAAACGTTTGTCTTCGATTTTGTTTCACCGCCAGGGTCTGTGGACCTGTTTTGCGTCATAATCGCAGCTATTACGACTAAAAGACACATCAACACGATTTATCAATGACTCTTAAAAAGGGTCAGGAGCCGTGAATTCTTTCAGCTAACAAGATACGGAGAGTAGATTTTGTTCAAGTCCCGGAACAAATGGCACTTCGTGTATCAGTAAGGCACACGTTTTGCCATTACTCCGTACACGGAGAACATATTGATGCTAGCATCCACCAGATACGTCTCTATTCCGCTTTGAAGGCTCCGTCGTCGTTGGCAAAATGCGACTGCAGAGCCTGAGTGAGTGGAACCGCTGCCTTCGGCGATTTCGTGAAGCGCAATTGGTCTCGAGCTGTTAAAGTTGCTGCGGCGTCATCTTGACTCTGGTCCAATCCGTGACGGGTTTTCTCCAGCAGGCTTGTGCACACTTGCACTCCCAGAATTTGTGCGCGCAGATTTCCTTTCTGCCACGTCTCTACTTTGCGGTAGCTTTTATCTTCGGGCCCCTCGGCGAAGAACACATTGAATTACTTCGTTGGGTGACGATATGCCACCCATACTTGGTAATCTGATAGTGTATTGACCGCTCTCCAAAGCTGTGCTGTGTTTGTTGCATTGGTTGTTAGTGACATTCGTCGTAGGTCGTGGTGCCCTCCAGCTTATCAGCAATGTTTCTTACCAGCTCACCGAAGTCACTTTTGAATTGCCGGAACGGTTAGTGCAGACCGTTGTTGCGTAAGAGGCAAATGCCGAAGTGAGTAGATTAAGGTTAATCAAAGCTGTTTAACCTGTCTCTCTGAACACCATCTCTCTGTTGCTCTCTTATTGTCTTCTTGGAGGTGTGACGTATTCACGATATCTGTGCCTTCATCCGATATCAGCGTTTCTGGAGGTGACGAGCTAATTGCGCTCCAGAATCAGCTCCCATCCGATGGCCAGCCAATAGTGGAACGGTTCGGCTGACCACTCCACGTTCAAACAGTAACGTCTAGCCGTGTCGAGCCGGTGTAGCTGTAGCACAGACCTTTAGCAGGTATAAACTTGTCGCGTGGTGCTGACGTGTCATGCGGGAACCAGGCGACCACAGCTTGCGATTAGCTATGGCTGCAGCGACGTGGAACTACTGAAGTTGTCGCTCGAGTACTGTACAAATAGATTTTAATTTTGCTGTACCAACCATAGGATGCGACTTGGTGCTACCAGGATGACTGAAAGCATAACCAAAACCGCTCTCCGCAGCAGGTAATGATTGGAGGTGTTAAAACAATTTAAAATCGCTCGCGAAATTCCGTGTTTTTACAGACCTTAAAGGCGAATTTTAATGTGGCGTCACAAATGGTAAACTTAATATTGCTCACTGCTACCATTTTTTTTTAGGGAAAGCACATTTCCGATATCGAGCTTCCAACGGACGGGAGCATCGCTCAAAACAAAACATGGCAGCCACAGTTGTATCTCAATATTAAGTCGCAAGTGATACCTCGGTTGAGCCGGGCTGCTGTCGAACAATGAGCGAGGCAACTGTGTTTCTTCGATCGGGTACGAGAATTTCCTCCGGAGCTTAAAACTATGCAGGGCTTCTAATCGATGAGATGTGTTTGCTTCTGGTGCGTCTAATCATATGTGCTTGAGCGAAGACATGCCGGTTGGGACGTCACGTTCCATCACATTTGCCAATGGTGATCTACTGCACGCCAGCATCAGAAGCCTCGATGCCCCCCCCCTACACACACACACACACACACAAAACGAACTACTGTGACCGTATCTTGGGGCCGGTCCAGACCCGGTCGCATACTAATCTTTGCAGATCAGATAGACGCCGCCGAAAAACGTGGCGATTACCAAGCAGCACAGCCCACAAATTGCAATATAATTCGATCGCAACTTGCATTATAACTCGACCATCATACCGAATAACTCGACCACAGCTAGCAGTTTAATTTGACCGTATCTTACAATATAACTCGACAGCACCTTGTATTGTAGCTTATCATAGACTACAAAAACCATATATAAAAGCTACTTTCAAAATCTGAGCCACTGCTACATGGTCAATGTATTCTGTAGAGCTGTCCAGCTAAATATTATATGCTATGATTGAGATATTTATTATCGCAGTCGAGCCACAAAGCAGTTAAGCTATTTGGCAAGATGGCTAACTTATTTTGCAAAGCAGATGGTCGAGTTTTTTTGCAATGCGGTCGAGTTATTCGGGGTAGTGGTCGACTTGTTTTGCACTGTGGTCGAGTTTTTCTGTGCGATAATGTCTTGAACAAGGGCTCGGACTCGCTTGCCAAACTGATTGAGTGATTGTCCTGCCTCTCTGCGCATTTCCTCTAGCTCAGATGCAGATCCCGTTTCCGATATCTGGCGTTTTGATGCGAGCGTCTTTATTGCTTCGTAGAAAACTTTACGTCGAGAGAAGAAACTATTCGCTGTGGGCTCTTTCCGCCTCTTGCTTCCAAATCGCTGCTCGGCTTCATGAACGGAAATCTGCCCTCCGATGCCACAGGAGTACTCTAACCAAAGTTCCTCTACCGTTTGCAGAGAGCGACTTAGAATCATTATACCCACCGACAAATTTTAAATTGATCTTGTCGGGGCTGTACAGCGTTAGGTACTTTGTCGGTACCATGCTCGAGGCTTTTGCCACAGTCGTCTGCTAAAGAGATCACGCGCTTTTTTTCTACGGCTAGGACGCCTTGCGCTTTAAGCTGAGGCTGTCGATCTTTCCGTGCAGAGTTTCGAAATCTGCTTTTAGTGTTGCTGCTACAAACGGAATTGCTGCTCCAAGACGGTTATATTATTGCTGGCTCGAAGATTGCTACGAAAGCAAAACCTCCGCTTCAAACCTCACATAGTGCTCCGAGATGAACGAAGGGTCTATACAAATAGAGTGACCGGGAAATTTCCTACGTAGCACTACCAAGTCTTGAAGAAATATTACTCTCAGAACGTGCAACAATCCAATAAATCCACCTCTAGCAACTTCACGGCTTCCAGACTCGCGAAGGTCGCTCTCTGCAGCATTATGGCCAGGGAAAACCTTTTGTTGTAGCTCAACTGGTGAGATTTTTGTGGCACGATATAACTAATACCCACTCCCTTTGTTGGGAACCCTGCCAAAGCGCGCATTGTCTTTCGCGGTAGTGCTGCTAAATAGCACGCTTCCATTCGCTCTCCATTCCATCTTCCAGCTCGACTTATCTGGTTTTTATCCGCGCCTTGTAGCTCAGCCAGCTTGGCTCCTGAGCCCCGATTGGCATGCGTCCAGACTGACGAATCGATACCACAGGCCCTAAATGCTGTCTTCACTCCTTCCAATTGCGTATTGTGCACAGCATCACACGTTGCACTTTTTCCTTTTAGTAGACGGAGATCGTACCAGAGGTTTTGATCGGTAAAGCGAAGAAATGACTCCAAATTTACATGCCATCGTCAGAACAAGTATAGGGCCACCGCATTTAAAGGGCATATCATCACTTCATGCATCGCATAGCACCGTATTCAACCCTGCTACTTTTGTTAGTCTTTTCTTTTCTTGTGATAACTTCAAGGGGACTGCAAACTTGGGGGCCTTCGTCAGGTAGTGTAAGAGATAACATATCAGGGAACTGGATAAATCGCCTTGACTCTCCACGAGCAAGAAGAGCGTGTCCGACTAAAACGTCCATTCGAGGCCGCTCCAGTTAATTTGTTCAACCAGCACGTATTTAAATTCCTCATGTCCTCTAAATTGTATCCATCTAGCATCTTTCCCAGCCCTCGATCGGCGTATGGGCTGTCTTTCCGCTCGTTTTCTCCTCGCTTTAGCATGTCCATCAAGCTTTTAGGGCTTTGCGCGCGGGTGTGAGTGTTGGTTTATGTTGATGGATATTTGATATTGGTAAAGATAAATGATAGCCTTTACATACGCATCCACAGCTTTAAAACCAAGCCTAGCAGCACTTCCATATTCATTTTCTTTCGTTTGTTACCGCGAGGAATGACAAAATTGTCGAGATAGTGCACAAGCTTCGATTCGTAATTTAGTGACCCGTCAAAAACATCTTATCTCCACACCACCTTACAAAAGTCATCCTGCTTGTTCTTGTACTGCTTAATTGTGTTTTCGGGTCTTGTTGAGGCGTGTCGAGCCATAACATTGACCACAGCTCGTTGGGGCTCCTGCGTATTTGAAGCGTTCACAGAGTGTTCATCAGCCATGTTCATTGTGCCCTCGGAACTGGCACAACGATTCGCGTATAATGTGTGCATATGGGGGCGAGGGTGATAGCTGGTTAGTTTGACCAAGTAAAAGGGTGAATAAGTGGTTTTGCAAGAAGGTCTCAGAGAGTGACTCTGATTACTATTCCTTTTAGTAGTTTCAATGCATTATTCAGGACTGACCTGATAGTCAAATATGTGCGAAATACGTTGAAATACGTATGGTTTTTTCAGTGGGATCGTCAGACGCGGTCCAGACCTACTGGTAGATACTGAGCAGTAATATTAGAAAGGGACGCTACAAATAAAGTGGATTATTGAGCAAATCTGCCACTACCGAAAGGATAGAGCACGCATGGAAACTAGTAAATCTTATATTTTTGAGGGTATAGCACTACTTTTTAGATTACTTCATATTAAGAAAACCTTGCATAATTCATATAAGGTGCATTGCCAGTGCATCAAAGTGCATCAAAGTGCTGTATCATTACGAGTTTTCCGGTACCGCGATCTGCTTACTGCTACTTCATCAAAGAGCAGATGACATTCTAACATTTTATACGTAATACCGGTACACTTATTTGATGGTAGTACGAACTTCGTACTTACCATCATATATGTGTGTCACCCAATGTTTCTTGGTGAAACAAAGAATTGGATATTTCAGAAGCGTGCTTCACCATTAGGTCGCATAACCAGTTGTATTAGAATTTGCGAGCTACATTTTGGGCCATAAATGTGTGTGCACAAATCGAACACTCGTGTTTCTTCTAGAAGATCGCCGAGATCGTTAATAATGCAGCCCGTTCCTACCATGCTGTTTTGTCTTCGAACTAAACTACTTTTAACTAGTAACCCGACAGTTGCGTATCGTCTGAGTCGCAGATGAAATCGTCGTGGCCTGGAAGGTCGTCAAGCGTCATGCTGTGGCGCAGTCTCTTTCGGCTTCGGTACTTGTCCTGCGACAGACGTCGTTTTGTTTTAATGGTGTTGCCAATAGCACGTAGTCTGTTCTCCCGCTGTGCGTAGGCCTCACCGTTGGCATCTCGCAGTGGGTTTGACTCAATGTGGAAGTTGGTCAAACTCACGCAAACTTGGAAAATATCGTCGTACAAGTCCTCGCTCCAGCGGTACTTGTCCGCGACAATGCGCCACAAACTGCAGAGCCTCCCAAAGAAGTTTTCAACGAGGACTCGGTCACTAGAGATGTTTTCATTTCGGCGCTGAATCTCGGGCGGGAGGTTCGAGCCTTTAGTCGGGTGGATACAGCGAAGGTGGGCTTCCAGCCCCTGGTAACCTTTATCGGTGAGTACTGCCCATTCACTGGGAAATTCCTCGCGCAACGGGCCCTCGTCCGGAATTGTTTTGTCGGTCTCCGACTTCACGCGCATGCTCGAGTGGAACTCCATGTTATTCCGAAAGATCGAAATGTCGGGCGTGTTGCCGCGCTCGTGCTGGCTGCAGTTGATAGCGAAGCCTTTAGGGTTTACAGACACCTCTACCTTGAGGCCGTACAATTTGTGCTTAGCACTATAGTACGGCATCACTTCGGCCATGTTTCCAGCAGGTCGATTGGCCTGTTGGAAAGTGACGTCCGTCGCATATAACGCACACGGGTAGTGACTAAAGGTGTTTCCGGAAGTCACCAGCCGCCGCATGTTGGTCTCTACCGCTTTTCCTCGCACCCACTCATCGTAAATGCGCGGCGCAAGTACACGGCAAAACGACGTTATCGTCTTGATAAACGTCGGGGTTTTGATCCGAAAAACGTGAGCATTCATATCCCAGGTGCCTCCGTGTTTGAGCACAGCTACTGTCATGAAGAGAACGTCCTTTCCAGCAAACTGAGAGCGACGTCCTCTTCCGACGTTCCAGTAGCGCGTGACGTGCAGCCGCACTATGGACCACAGTGCGTTGAGTTCGCGAGGAGTAAAGTTGGTCAGGCGGCTTACGGCGTCAGCTCCTCCTTCCATATACCACGCGTCGAAAATCGGGCACGGTGAGTCGACATCCACGTCGTCATCATTGCGGAGCACGCGTGAAAACCTGTCGAGCTCAGCGCGGCGGACGATGTCTCGATCAGCAAGCATGCTTAGCATTTGCTGGCGGTGATCTTCTTCCGTAGCGTGAGAGCGGCGACCAGTGCGACCTGACATCTTGGGCGAGTTGGGGGGATGTTTTGTAGCTTGGTAACTATTAGGTTAATTGCGAAGTGATTAAGTCTTAACAGTTGGAGTGGCAAACGTTGTCGTCATAAACTACCTTTAAGTAGCTGCGCATTGTTCTAGAAGATCGATAACATCGCTAATAGATCTAGAAATTTCGAATGTGTGTCATCTAGAGGAATTTACGGTCAGTTGTGTAATTTTTGCAAGTTGTTTAGTGCTCTGCACAGATACTCGCTGGGTGATTTGTAACTGGTTTTTAGGTCTATTCAACGTATCCTTCAACATCCGACGTTCACTGTTGAGACGGTCTGTGCGGTACAGTATGTTACGTTTTCATGCACATGTCGAGCAGCCAAAAATGAAGCATAAGAATCACGAAGAATTCCCCAATACCAACCATAAAGCTTGATGGAATCCCTGAATGTCCAACGAGTTAGGTTCATGTTCTTGTCCATTTCGTAGTCGTGGGGCGAGCTGAATCAACTTTGATACAGTCGGGCAAGTAAATTTACTCCCGGTGTTGCAAAATGTGTTGTCAATTGTGAACCCATTTGTCAAATTAATGAGGGTTTGTCACATGTGCACTTCAAGCAAGCCCCAAAACCTAAAACATACTTCATGTAACCAATAACATTTGCGTGGGGAAAATATCCACCCGCGTCGTATCCAAGATGCATCGTATCGCCACCAGCGATTCACTGGCCACGATAGTCGCGTGCATGTACTTTGCTAAAATATTGTTTGCTGCATTGGAAGCCACACCAAGTTTTGATCACGTGTGAATTGCTTGCCGAACCTATTGTCCACCAACGGCTGTCGCAGCAATGCATTGGTTCTGTATGTGTACCGGTATGTACAAGGCACAGCCGATCAGAGAAGCATCCCGGCGATTCCTTTCCTCAACGCTTCACACAGACAAGACTACAGGCAGTTCGATCCACCCATGTGTGGCTCTTGTAGTGTCTGACGGTTGTTCACCCCACGCCGCGCGTATCGATCCTCATTCTCAAACTCGACAACTAACGAGCAAGCTCCCACAACCAGCAACAACCTCCACATTTTAAGCTACCATGAACCTACAAGCTCTTCTCCTAGTCGCGGCTTCCATGACCGCTCGCACCACTGCCGAGTTCACCGTCACCTCCGGAACCACTGAGGCCACCACGTCCAGCACCGAACATGTGAGCTTTGTCAAGCAATGGACGCTCAACTCCGCAGCCACTGGCGACCACATCGACTCGATCGACCTTGATCTGGCCGGTCGTGTCTACGTGAGCTACGTGAGCGGCCTGCCGAGCGGCGTGCTCGGGTACGTCAACGTGTCGGGCGACTCGCAGACCGTGGTGGATGCTGTGACCGTCGGCAACGACGACACCAATGACAATGATGATAATGACAACGGCGACACCAACGACAGGGACGGAGAGCTAAACGTACGTATCGGTAACAGCACGTCTACCACGCTCAGTGGCTACCTGCTCACCGAGATCTTCCTGGCTTCGAGCGGCATCGTGACGGACGTCAAGAGTCAACGATCTGCTCAGGTGGTCGTCGAGGACGGCGTCCTGGTGTCGAGTAGCACCACCGCGGAGTTGCAAGTCGAGGCGAGCGGCTCCAGTGCCGTGTACGTGTCGGCGGCCAGCACGGCCGTGAGCGTTCGCCAGCTGCACCTAGATGCCGCAGGCACTGCCCGCCTTCAATTCAACGTCGCGAGCGTGTCAGCCACGGAGGACGTGCAGATCGACGCCCAGGGATCGGCCGGTGTCTCGCTGCTAGGTTCGTCTGTCGAGACGGCCACGCTCGAGCTGGAAGCGCAGAACACCGGCACTATCTGCATCAGCTCACAGACGGTCACGGCCGCGAGCTACGAAGGCCAGGATGCCAGCCGTATTTCAATGCCCAACGCCTCCAACAAGTTTACATCCACGGGCTCCACAGCGTGCGATGAATCAACCGTACCTGCCCGTGAGCCGGCGTGTGTGTCAACCGCGTGCGCGACCTCATCGACGTCAGGCACAACGGCTGGCACGGCCGGCAGCAGTGCGAACACTACGGCGGCGGGGACGACTGCGCCGACGACGGCCAGCGATGATGATGCTAACGACGATATCAACGACGACACTAGTGCGTCTTCGACCCCACGCCTTGCTGCGCTGGCTGCTGCTGCGATCGGTATGGCGACGGCTGTACTGCTGTAGACACCGGGTGATCCAGTACCACAACGAGTTTACTTATCTCCATTTTATTGAGGCATGTGCTAGGTGTTCGTACGCGTCACTTCTAGTTGCAGAAGCTCTACGAACATCGCTATTGTAGTGGTACAATGTAGTGAAACACCAACTTTTTAAACCGCTATCCATTGTTGAACCACTTGTTCAAATCCGCAAATGAACCACCATTTTACAGGACTGTGTCACATTTTCTTAGTGAAGCTTCAAGAATTGTGCTTTGCAGACCTCTATTCTAGAATGCTAATTCAGACTTTTAATTAAATTAACTCTATCTAATAATAAACAACAAAGTCGTGGAAATTTGAGAAACATCAGATTCTATTTTAAAAAAATCTGTTGATTTGTTATTAAGGTGTTCTTTTCACTCGCAAAGTTGCAGCAATGAAGTCGTTGACGTGTGTGGTGGTCGGAGACGGGAAAATCTTCGTGGTGGAAATTGATGAGCGCAAGAAGGTCGGAAGCTTGAAGAAGATGATCAAGGAAAAGAAGACGGGCGACTTCCTTGCGGACCAATTAACGCTATACGTCGCGAAGAAGGGTGGCAACTGGCTATAGACAAACGACCCTGCTGTGATGATGTTGGAGAATGGTGAGGTTCCTAAAGGAATCGAAGATCTCATGGAGAAGAAAGAGAACAAAATGGATCCGAGGTATCGAATTGGCAACGCTGCGTTCAATTTTCCAGACGAAGACGATGCTGGGGAAGACACGTACTGGTGAAACTTCCGGCTTGTGTGGACCAACGTGTACGCAAAAAGGCCAGATTGTTGACACCGGTCGAGCACACGAAGCTAAACACGATTGCAACAGCCTTACAGATCGAACAGTGGCAAGTCGGTGGCCTCGCGCTCGGCATCCGTGACATCGAGCCGGATTTTCCCGAGTATTTCTATGTTCGGAAGGAGACATTGGACATTATCAAAATCTTTCGTCGTCAGCTGGAAAAAGACCGAAGCGTTGTGCTTGTCGGTACCCCTGGTGTTGGAAAAAGCATGCTGGTCGTGCTGTTTGCCTTTCATATGGCGCTGTGCCAACAGAAGCGTGTCGTGCTATTGCGAAAGTTGAAACGGAAAGGGTTCACTTTGTTGTATCTAGACCCAGAGTGTCAGCAATACTGGCATAAAGAGGAGGTGATTATTACTGACCTCGATCTGCTGGAGCATCGCGACTTTGAATTGTGTCTGGATGGGTTGCTGCACCATGACATCGAGTCGAATTTTGGTCGTCTGGCTCGGTTCCGGTTGCTTGCCACACCAGCTCAATATAAATTGAAGGACGACGACATTGAAGTACTACGGCAGTGCATTGCTTCGTTTTGGTCGAAAGCGGATCTGAGGATTATTGGAAGGTTGTGACGTGGTGGTCACTAGCCAATGGCATGGCAGTGACCAGCCACGTCAATTATTTGAGTTCAGCTGGTCAGATTATTCTGATCAGCGTAAACTTAAGATTGCGTGTCTTTACATCATACTACAATCCTATTGGTCCAAAATCCCATGGATTTGCAACAATCAAGCTTCCAGCCGGAAATTGTGATTATGGGACGCTGTGCGAAATTTCCGACCAAGAAAAGAATTAGGATTCATAGGCTTTCATTGGTAGTTACAGAGAAAATCAGGATTTGAGAAAGATAGGTTTTAGGATGGACCTGGATACGTGCGTGAATATCCGGTTGTCAAGAACTACTGGTTGTGCGGCAGCTACTAGCTTGCAGCCGCCAACTCTAACTGATTAATCACTTCTCAATTTGCTTTCGAGCAGCAACTCCTCTCCTCCCCTTCAACTGTCTACGGCGCCGTACTCGCCGTCTACGCTCCTACGCTTCCTCGCTACTTTCGTGACATAGTAGCACTTGTCGTGTCATGCTTCGATTCAAGTAGGGCACTCGTGGTGGCATAGCCAGAAGCGAGTTGTCCTGAGGTTATTGGTGCCAGCCACATAGTTTGGGAAGCACTAGATCACAAAGGGTATTGCCTCAGCACGAACTGTTACGTTCAGTGGCTAGTTGGTGTGGTTGCGCACTAGTGTGGTACACACAATCGGAAACTCTTTCTGGTGGTCTTGGGTCTAACGCTTTCACGTTAAGTGGATCCTTATCCCGCATCAGAGCTTAAAGGAGCGAACGTCCGATTAGATACTCACTGGTTGTGCTTGATCTACATCCGTTGCTACTGCATCTGTTTCAGTGTGCTTGTTTATGGGTAAGCGAAAGACTCGTCAACCCGAAGATCCGTTTGTAAACAGCACAAAGTCCTTGACTGATCGACACAAGCAGCTCGATCAGCTTCGTCTGGACTTGTGGCTAACAACGGTCAAGCAACTTAAGCTCGTCCGCCTGATCCGAAACGAAATTCCGGAATCTAAGGACGCAGCCGCCCGGAACGTCATTCACGACTTCAGTGAATTGCTCAAGAAACGTATTAAGCAAACCCCAGAAATTCTTGAAGGATCTTTTGATCACTCCATCCACGTAGACAAGAAACGTAGATTGTAGGGAGGAACTTTATATATCGGAACCTTTTTTCGCTTCGTTTAACTTCGGTATAGGGTTCTGGTATCTTAAAAGACTTGCGCTGAGAAGTCCAGCTTGAAATGGCTCAAAGAAGGAGTCGTGCAGCTGAGCGCCCGTCACCGAACCCTCGTCCTCGTCAACAGAGCCGTGTTAGTGCTCCGAGCGACGCTGAAGCTACCCAACCCACGATGCGAACAAATTCAAGATCGCAAGCGTCAAGAGAAGGGGCCAGTGCCAACGCACAGGCTGAGTCAGCCTCCCCTGCTACTGCTGCTGCTCAGGATGCGGCTGGACCTGAGACCATGTCCATGCAGCAGCTGCTCGTATACATTACGCAGCAGCAACAGCAGTATCAAGCTCAGATGCAAGCGCAAATGCAAGCCCAAATGCAACAAGCTAATGCGAGATTCGAATATCTCGTTGCCGCTAGGGGTGAGCAGAAGAAGAAGGACCCTCCGATGTATGAAGGAAAGTATGGTGAAGACATTGAATTGTGGATCTTTGCCACCGAGCAGTACTACGCAAGCAGACGTGAGTTAATGGAGGCAGACTCGTCAGGTTTCGTGACGATAATCTCCAGCAGCTTAGGCAAGTCAGTGTTGAACTGGTATCGCGCTTTTATAGCCGAATGTGAGAGAGCGAGTGTGAACCCCACGTGGTCGTTGTTTAAGCAACAGCTGCGCACGCGCTTTCGACCAAAGGACTTCGAGTATGATCTTCGCGAGAGAATGTTTCGTCTCAAACAGACCGAGACTATTCACGAGTATGTCTCCAAGTTTCAAGACCTGCTGTCGCAGACAGAATTGACGATCAGTGAGTTGGAGAAACGATTCTTCTTTTAAAACGGGTTACGTGAAGAAACAGCAAAGAAGATCAAAGAAGAGAGTCCATCAACGCTACAAGAAGCCATTGAAATTGCTTCGAGCTTCGAGTTTGCGCACTACTCCGGGAAACCTCCTCGAGCACCTTCGAAGCCTTCAAAAGAGTCGTCGGACTCGGGGCATCATCCGCCTAAATCGAAACAGCAGAACAACAAGCGTTACGAAAAGAAAAAAGGGCAAAGACCGGTGGATTGGAAGAAGACAAGCTACGTGCAGAAATTGGTGCCAGGGTTGGTCACATTTCTCCAGATTGTACTCAGCCAAAACGTACGGAAGCAAACCGGTACATGCAGGGGCGCAGTGTATGCGATCCTAGAGGCTGAAGCTCGAGCATTCAAGACGGAAGACCAAGAGAGGCCCGTCACGATATTCATTGACAACGGCAGTAGCCTGAACGGCGTAACTGAGGAGTTAGTGATGAAGCTTGAGTTGGATGTCACTGAAGGTGACATGATGCAAGTTGATCTCGGTTATGATCAGATTGTGCATCGTCCACGTCGGCCTGTAGAGATGTCTCTACAGTTACCAGGATTTCCCTTGACAACGGGAACATTCCAAGTCATGCCTGTTCCTGAGGGAAAGGACATAGTTTTAGGCATGATGTGGCTGCGGGAGCAGAACCCTGTCATCGACTGGAGTACTGGACAGATTGCACCTCGCATAAACGTGGAGAACACGCAGACTGTGAAGTTGAGAATGCCGAAGACACGTCCAGCCCGTTGGGTGGCAGGACAACGCCGCGCCAGAATTGCGCAGAGCCGTGAGATCTACAACTACTATCGGCAGCATGGCCACAACGGCCGGTTTAGACGAACGAAGGTTATTTCGTCCAACCAGTTCCAGCAAATGTTGCGTAGGGACAAGGACATCGAAGCGGTGTTTGTTATCAATCCGCATGACTCGGAGAAGGCGGAACGCTTCAAGAGTCAAGGATGGGATGCTCTCAAGGACAATCCGGCGTACGATACGCTACGTAAGTATGCGGATACGGTTTTTCGCACGGAACTTCCGAATGAGACACCCCCAGTACGTGAAGGGATTGAGCATGAGATTCTGCTCAAGCCTGATACTCCGCCTATTTCGGTAAAACAATGGCGCCAAAGTCCTGATCAGAAGAAAACGATACAGGAATGGACCAAAGAGATGGTTCAAGCTGGTATCATTCGACCGAGTACGTCAGCGTTTTGTGCACCGACTTTCTGTGTGAAGAAACCAGTCGGATGGCGAATTGTGCACGACTATCGTCAGTTGAATTTAGCTACGGTTCTACCGCCTATTCCGATGCCTCGCAAAGAAAACACCTTTGATGCGATGGCCGGCAGCTATTGGTACTCGTGCATGGACTTACTCTGGGGTTACTACCAAGTTAAGCTACGTGAATCAGATATACATTTTACTGCTTTTTCGACTCCAGACGGTCTTTTTGAATATTTAGTCACGCCCATGGGACTCAGCGGTAGCCCGGGAACCTTTAACAGGTTGTTACAGAAGGTTTTTTAGGGATTTACGTGACGTGATGCGGATCTACTTCGACGACATTTACGTGTACACCAAGAGTGAAGATGTCGACGAGCATATTGCCGCGTTGGACAGGGTTTTGAGGAGATGTGAAGAGCAGAAGCTATACATCAAGCTGTCCAAGTGCCAATTTTGTGTCGACGAAATCCCATGTTTAGGTGACTTTGTCGGACGCAAGGGCGTTCGAATGGACTCCGATAAGGTGAAGATTATCACAGATTGGCCTGTTCCCAAGACAAAGAAGCAAATGGAAAGCTTTCTGGGGACAACCGTCTACGTTTCTCAATTTTGCAAGGATTTCGCTCAGTTTGCAGGTCCTTTGCACGAATGTATCAAGGGAAAACGCTCTAGAGATGCGATCGAACTCAATGAGGACCAGCTGCGGTGTTTTGATGAGCTAAAGAAACGCTTGTCATCACCACCGGTTCTCCGTCTTCCTGATGTCATTAAGCCTTTCGGTATTCGAATGGACGCCTCAAATTTCGCAATTGGGGGAGTCTTATTTCAAAAGAAGGGAGAGTTGGAACATCCAATTGCCTTTACTGGCCGGAAGATGAAACCTGCAGAGCTGAACTACCCAGTACGCGAACAAGAGCTTCTCGCAATCATGCATGCTCTGAAGGCATGGCGTGTATATCTGCTAGACAAGCCTTTTCTTGTCGAAACCGATCATAAGAGCATCGAGATGATTCTTACGCAGAAGACAGCGAATAGACGCATTGCGCGTGGGTTCAATGAGCTCGCGGAGTTTTGGCCCATGTTCAAGTGGATCCCAGGAGAAACAAATGTAGTCGCAGACGCATTATCAAGAAACCCTGAGTTCGAGCATAAGGCTGCGCAAGTAAGCCTTCAGGAACTTCTTGATACGGCTCAAAACCGTGAGATTGTGGCAACCATGATAGCGAACAACGTGACTGTGGCACAGTCCGCAAAGAAGATGTATTCGTGGAACAAGGACTTGCAGGGAATTGTCAAGAAGCTTAAGCTTGGAGACAACGTTCCGCATTACTCGCTCAGTGATGGTGTTTTATACTACCAGACCGGTGAAGATGAAAGTCCGCGACTGTATATTCCGGATGACGAAGATCTGAGAAACCGTGTCATTTGCGAGAACCACAATGCCGTAGCGGCAGGCCATCCTGGATCGTACAATACTTACGTCGCAGTACGAGAGAAGTATTATTGGCCGAAGATGATGAAGTATATCCAGCGTTATTGCAACACTTGTGAAATGTGTCAGCGCAACAAGGCGAGACAAGTGAAACCGCCGGGATTACTTCAACCGCTGGAAGTACCAAGAGGTAGATGGATCGACATTTTGATGGATTTCATTGTGTCCTTACCTCCCAGCAAGGATGGTTGTAATGCCATCATGGTCATCGTAGATCGATTGACCAAGCGTGCAAAGTTCATTGCAACGCAGACGACAGATAGCGCAGAAGATACCGCGCATGTCTTCATGAAGAACTATGTAAAAGATCATGGCCTTCCGAAGACGATTGTGTCTGATCGTGACTCCAAATTTACGTCCAAGTTTTGGCAGGCTGTTATATCTGCTATGGGAACGCAGCATAACCTGTCATCGGCATTTAGACCACAGACAGATGGACAAACGGAACGTACGAACCGTTTTATCGGGGATTATCTTCGTGGAGTCGTGAACCCAGCCCAGAGCGATTGGGATGAGTTTCTTCATATGGCAGAGTTTGCCTACAATCGACGTGTGCATTCGACGATCGGAATGGCACCGTTTGAAGCGGATCTTGGGTATATTCCGTACATGCCCGACGAGGTTTCGTTAGATCCGGAATTCAACAAGTTGGAAAAAGCAGCAAAAGAGTTCTTACTCCGGCAAGAGGTCTTCCTCAAGGTAGCACAAGACCGTATGAGTGAAGCCCAAGAACGCATGAAACACTATTACGACAGGAACAGACTTGTCCAAGACTTCGAGACTGGTGATATGGTGTTACTTGACGGAAAGAACATGGACATCCGCCACAAGGGGTATGCACAGTCGAAGAAGTTAGCTCCGAGATTTATTGGACCTTTCCCGATACTAAAGAAGGTGTCTCGAGACTCGTATGAGCTAGGACTTTCGCAAGGATTGAAGCTGCATCCGGTGTTCCATACGTCACTATTGAAGTTGTACCGCAAAGATCAGAAGCGGAGGCAAAAGGTGAATAAGGTTGTGTTAGCCGATGGTACCGAGGGGCAACTCGTTGAAGCCGTCATTGGACATCGCAAGTACAAGGGAAATCCGCAGTACAAGATCTGGTGGCTTGGTGAAACCAAGAAGGAAGCCACTTGGGAGCCCGTAGAGAATCTAGCGCAAATTCCCGGACTCATCGACCTCTACTGGAAGTCAAAGAAGAAAGAGAACCCTTTTCTCTAGGAGAGGCTCTTCTTCGAAGGGAGGTCATGTGACGTGGTGGTCACCAGCCAATGGCATGGCAGTGACCAGCCACGTCAATTATTTGAGTTCAGCTGGTCAGATTATTCTGATCAGCGTAAACTTAAGATTGCGTGTCTTTACATCATACTACAATCCTATTGGTCCAAAATCTCATGGATTTGCAACAATCAAGCTTCCAGCCGGAAATTGTGATTATGGGACGCTGTGCGAAATTTCCGACCAAGAAAAGAATTAGAATTCATAGGCTTTCATTGGTAGTTACAGAGAAAATCAGGATTTGAGAAAGATAGGTTTTAGGATGGACCTGGATACGTGCGTGAATATCCGGTTGTCAAGAACTACTGGTTGTGCGGCAGCTACTAGCTTGCAGCCGCCAACTCTAACTGATTAATCACTTCTCAATTTGCTTTCGAGCAGCAACTCCTCTCCTCCCCTTCAACTGTCTACGGCGCCGTACTCGCCGTCTACGCTCCTACGCTTCCTCGCTACTTTCGTGACAAAGGTATCGTCAATGGACCGAATCTGACATTAATGACAGATTCTTCGTTTCGGGCGCAAATCTGTGTATTTTCTTGGCTGGGAAGAATGCTGCAGAGACGTCAACTAACCAAGCAATTGCTGGCTCGGCTGGTTATGTGGCCGAACTCGTCAGCACGCAATATGGACGCACGTCGGTGCCGCAAGTGGATCGCTTACGGATGACAACAATCCCGGCCCACACTTCGACCGAGAATCAGAAAGATTGTTTGCGTAAGTATGTGGATTGTGGCGAGTGGGTTTGTGGGATCACTTCTCAGTATGCGTTGAGGCAACTTGGCAAAGCTGTCCAGCCATCCTACTATGAGAAGCTGTGGTCCAACGCTCGCAAGATTGGAGACGACGCGTTGATGGAGATTGCATTTGAAAATTACGTGCACTCGATGGCAAGAGATGGAAAGAAGATCGAGCTACAGGTGAGGTCATACGATCGAAGAAAGCAGCAGCAGCATACTATGCTGCGGTGGAGTTTAAAGCCAACTCGCATCGCAACGAAGGAAGGAGTGCAGTGGATTGTGAAGCAATTATGCAGCAACTGGCGGGTGTCGACTATTGGTATCCCTTCGATCGTTGTCTGGTAACTAAAGACAGCGTTGCCAAATTGAACTGGGGTGCGGAACACGACGCGGTCGGATTGATCCAAATCACGAAGTCCGATAACCACACAATTGACTCGGTGTTGCTTGCCAAGTATGCGTCGCTGTTTCCCGGTTGTGCCAGATACATTGCGTTGGTGCCAGACAAGGAGACGTGTGATAGATTTCGACTTATTCCAGCTGACCCTCCAACTCAAGTGCCATTGGATGTTGCGTATATTGCAACATGGAATTTGTGAACTAGACTGGAATAAGAAGCTCGGAGCTGGAATGAATGATTGTTAGATGGAGCTGTGCAGATGAATTCTCTGCTACGAGTACTCCTATGCAGCAGCTCGCCAGTACATCGCTAACATGACTAGCATGTTGTGCAAGCAGGGCTCGAAAAATAAAAAACAAAATTGCTCTGGAATTATCAGGAAAAAATTATCCGTTATTCCGTTTAGCGGGTAGCTAAAAATAATCATTTAAGAAATTAATTGCGGGAAAGATTATAAGACTCTTTGCGTAGAGTAAAGAGCACTTTACACCAGAAAATTTCTGGCGTGTACAGTAGTGTTAAAAAAACAAATGTGAAAAAACCTTTAAAATGGTCATTGGTACAATATCGAATTCTACGGGGAGCAGTAATTCGTTATTCCCGCCAATGCAATTAAGAAAAGAGGATTTTATTTAAGTATTTACTGAAATGTCATTCTGCCTTAAAAAACATACGCTTATTATCAGCCCTAACAAAAAGTGGATTATCAATTTATTACACAGAAACTAAACTGTAGTACTTTTGTAGCTGCTATATCTTAGTGACGCCAGGATTGAATAGCCAACGATTGCGCTATTCACTTTCATACAAGACGAGGTATCTATTGATGTAGATAACGAATTTTAGGCCCTTAGGAAAATAAAAGCCTGGAGCAGATATTGATGCCACCGTTTATTGCGTCTGCGAGCGAGCCAAGGACGGCTTCTATTGAAACACCAACTAGTGCCCATGCTGTAGGAGCACACGCAACGCCATCGGAGAAGCAACAGAGTGAGGAGCAGTATCCTATTTACATATTTGAACAAGTGATAACAGCTGTGGCGGTCGGATCGATTTGAGGAGCTAGATTACTATTAACCGCATAACCACTTGTTGTTTGAGCCGCGGGATACGTAGCTGGACTGAGCCCAATGATAGAACCAAATGAGGAATCGACTTCCTGAAGCTGAGAGGTATAAGCACTGACTGGCATTGTAGGAAAGCCACTTGCAGCAGTGTAGCCTGTGATATTTTTGACTGGTTGCATTGTGAATTGAATAGCGTAATTCGATGGGTTCTTAGCACATGATTTAAAAAATTAGTTTTGATCCAGTCGTATTGTTTGTAAAATAGAGATTGTTTTGGATAGACCAATATTGAAGGTAGTTATTGATGTCGCTTGCCGAGTAGGTGCCATCAGGGAGCGTAATTGTGTATGTCGTTGTCGTCGAAGCTGTCGGCCATTAAAGCTGTTGCTTTGACGCTGGGCAGTAATTGCTCGCCAGGAGTAGTAGATGGATATTGATTCTAGTGTAATTTCATACTTACTGAAGTCGATTGGCTGCGAGATTTCTGTCATGAAACTACCAATGGTAATGAAAGCGCTAAGGTGATTGAGATCGGGTCGTCGAGCAACTGTGATGATGCCATACCGTCCAAATCGCTTCGTCACCCACGCCCACATCGCTACAGCACCGTCACCGACGGTAACGTCGAAATGGAGGATGGGGAGAGCATCGAGATGGCAGCCAACAAGCTTGTGCCGACGTTACCAGCACCACTGCCGTGCCATTCAGTCACGAAGGCTCCAAACATTGCACTTTCAGGTGAGGGTTTCGACCCAACGATTGTTTGGGAGGTGTGAACTATACTCGATCGAGCAATTTACGGCAAGCCATATGAGGCATACCTGGTGCAGCGGTGTGATAAAGAGCACAGGCTCTGCGCAACGTGGATTTAAGTAGCATAATTGACGCGTGGAAAGACCAGTACGCGCAGCTTACGTACGCCCAGTTCAACATGAAGCTCCCGTCAGCATACAAGACCTCAGCTGATGGAAAGTGCTTCTTCAAAGCTGTTCGCATTGCCTGTCGCGTTGCTGAAGATCCCAGTATTGTCCCCCTTAATCGAAGAATTCGAGCTAATGCTAAGCCGTGAAGATGCGGAGAAGGGCGAAGCGTTAGACGAAGTAGTGTCGATAAGAGTTGCCAAGACGTTCTTAGCCTTCCACCGATCACGCCGCACACCGCTGGCCTACAACGCATTTACGGAGAATCAGCTGGATCCCTCCATTACAAGCTTCGAAGGACTTCGCGACCTGAAGCTGGCTCCAGATGTTTACATGGTGATTGATTCGTGCGCGCGGCAACTCAAGCACTGCTTCGTTCTCCGCGTTTGCGTTGACACGCGTCCTCGCCGCGTGTTCGAAAGGTGGTACGAAGGTGGAGAAGACTTTTATGACGATCGGTTTAAGTTTTTGCTGTGGGTTCGGCGCTGTCGTTTCATATTTCGCTTGGAGCGCGTGGGCAAAATTGTGCGTAAGAGAACAGCGCTAAAGCGAAAAAACTAATGTAGGGGTAGCTATCGAAAAGGCGGCCATGATTATCGACGTGGAATCATACATGTAAATAATCAAGAATAATCCTGGCGACACAATCTAACTTAAATAAGTATTCATGTGGGTAAGATTCGAGAAGATTCGTTGAGGACGTGGGAAGATGTATAGTGGGGCTTTCGTATAAGCAGGATTCAATCCTGTTGTATCCAGGACTAAGTTCTGGTCACAGATTCATACTGTAATGAATAGACCATTTAGCATGATTAATCAGGTATTTGGCCATGATTTAATCTTGGCAGCCGACGTGAAGTCTGGATTCCTGTCTGCAAATGCAATCGAAGAGCTCTTTACGCTCACTACGACGAAGCCCTATCAATGCTGCCTCTACGAAAAGCTTCATGTCAAATGTACTGAGTTGCAGGGTAAAACAAACTTGCACATCTATTCAATGTAGTTATTACAGGCGAGACTTACAACCAGCACAACTAGCTTGTCAATGCTGCGATAATGGTGGAAGGGATTTCTTCGTCGTTGTCCCTATTGTCTTCATCGCTCGGGGCCTTGGGTTTTTCCTCGTCGTCGTCTGCGCCGGATGTTGCTGCATCGAAAGCGTCATCCAAAGGAAGTAGCCGACCTTTTATCAAGTAGAGGAATAACTCGACGCGACGTCTCGTGAGCGACTTGTCACTCATACTCACGTGAAGTCCACGAACGGCCTTACAGAGGAGCATCCAGCACACGTACACCCCGCAGCTGAACCCGTCGAGCTGGATGGGGTTGATTTGCGCGATTACATTGAAATCTTGCAATCCAGAGATCTTGAGATTCGTCGCGACACCCCTGGCAGTTTTCATGTACGGAGCTTGTTTTAGAGGGTCGTAGTAGTATATTCTCTTCTTCTTGACCTTGGTCACCACGCAGCACCAGTGAAAATTGTTGAAGTTCAGTGGCAGCAACACAGTTTCGACGGCACCATCGGCTGCATGTTGTAGAACAGACGCTTGAAACGCTCCATCCATGGGGTGCCCTTCGCTATTACGCGTCCGCTTGGATTTCAAGAGCACAGACTGGAACCCAGCAAACTTGCATGTGGGATAATCTCCCGATAAACGCCAGCACAACGCGCGTATAGCAGCGTCGGTGAGCCATGTGGACGGGCTCGCGCTGTAGAGCATAGCGTAGTCGTAGTCTTGGAGGTTCGGAAGCTCCGTGAATAGCTCATATGGGAAGGTCTCCAGGGCTTCGTCTACCACCTTCTTAACAATGTCGTGGTGCTCGGCAGGGAGCACAGCAATAGCCTCCTCCACAAGCCACTTGTGCATTCTGATGCCGTTCTGCACAACGGTCTTCGAATTCTGGATGCGCTTGAATATCTCAATTTGCCTGCGCGTAGAATTACCAGCATCCTTGATGGCCACAGCCTTCACTGTTCTTTGGGTTGACGATCTCTGCGTACGGGTAGCTTGGCTGGACTGCGAATCGCCAATCGATATCGCCGTGTCGACAGTGTTTGACAGAGAGAGGACCTTCACACACGCGTCCAGTAGCTTACTGGGGAGGATGTAGAGCGGATTCTGGATTAAAACAGAATTCTTCTGTGCCTTGAACTTTGGCTTTTTCTTTTCTGCTTCAGTGTGTTTGATGAGAACGCCCGACAAACGTCTCTGCGTTTCGATCAATCCAGGCTTCTGGTGTTCAAGAGCGTTTAGTAAAGCAGTAAAAGTTACCTCTCCGGCAGTTTTTCTCCCTGCCTCAGCTGCTTCGATTTTCGGTCCTTTTCGCTAGCGCTTGTAGCCTTCTTCTGTTTTTCAGGTCTCCCTACCTTCTTGGCTTTAGGATTCAATCGAATCGTCACTTCCGTGCTTGCAGTAGAATCTCAAGAAGCATTATCTCTGTCTTCACTGGAGCTGATACCAAATTCGACCTTGACTTGGTCAGAAGTACAGCTCTTTTCACCATCCAACAGTTCTTCACCATCTGCATCTGTATTTTCGTCTGTGCTGGAAACAGACGAAGCATGGCGGTGCACCAGATTGTCCACGTCGCTCTGGACGACATTATCGTCATGCTCCGGCAGGTAAGTATAAATTCTGGACCTTTTGCGCCAGTAGCCAGCATTCTCTCGACCCGAGCACCAACGAGCGGATCCATAACCACGCAAGAAGCAGAATACGTATCGAAGGCTGCAGGAGAAACTTGGTGATGGTGCCCAAAAAAAATTATTGACCTGTAATTCTCCACGAGCGAGATTCCACTGTACCACGAAACGAAACGGGCAACTCGTAAGATGGATATGCTACCTGGGACGACTTCCTTCGCTGCGGGACTTCCTTTTCTTCCAGCCATGGGCGCAAATATACGTCCGCTGGTACGGGTCGTAGCCGTCGGGGACCAACTGGGACTCGTCTTCGCCCTTCTTCGTCTTCTGGAGCCTCATGTTGCGCTATGCAATGGACATGGTCTTTTTTACTGGTACTACTTGCAGCGTACGTTGGCAGTTTTCCTCAAAATATTCTTGCAATGCTTTCCAACTGGCGTGATACTTCACCGACGGGTCCACATACGTAATTGCAGCGTCATCATCGTCCGCTCCATCCGTTTCCGACGACGTTCAGCCTCTACATCTTCATCCACCTCTCCACCGCTCGCCTGACCTTCCGTTTCATCCATTTCGCCGTCACTATTGCGATTCTCGCCGGTTTTGCTCTCTCCACCTTCCAAAGGGTTATCTCCGCCTCCAACCAGAGATTCAGGTGGCGTCACTTGGTCTCCTCACTGCGTATCGGAAAGGCCCCGGCCTCGGCATCGGGGCAGAAGCCGTTGTTCACCGGCGCGTCCGCGAGCGCCGGTTGCATTAGCGGTTACCGCGTCCTGGGGCATCTTATCTGGAGACGGCACAGGATAAAATGAAATGCTTTTGATTTTTTCATTTCGGAAATAAGTTCGGAAATAGGAGTATTTTAAGCATGGACGAGGACATGATTAATAGCATGTGTGTTTCCATGTAAATAATCCTGGCCTGCAACGGTTTCCTTTCGAAAATAGAGGCATTTTGTCCCCCTTCAAAATATTTGTGTGGCTTTAATTATGTGTGGCATTGCGAATCACGGCACACTGCAATACTATTTGTAAAGTATCATAGTTTGAGCTACTGTACCGTACGTTGTTGATCTATAGCGTTACAGCTTAATAGTACTGTAAGCAATGAGACTTATTCAGCTACTATAGATAAGCTGTAGTCTTTGTTCCCCAACGTTCACTTGAAGTTCTGCGCTTACCATGGACAGTCGCTTCTGGGACTTATGTTGGGAGCAGGGGACCGCCAAAATGAAGCAATATGTATGGTCTCGATAGGAGCTGTCTAAAGAAGAGCGCAATACGCGGAATGAGCGGTTCTTGCGAAGCCCAGGAGGAACGCTTATGCGGTCACGATTTTGGTAATACGACCATGCCTGTGAGAAGGGAAAAGTCGATGAAGATCCTCACGATGAAGTCGAGCTTCTGGAGATGTGTGTTCGCGACCCGGAGACTGATATCTGTTCATTTTTGGATTCGGAACTCCTCAAACGAACGTTCGCAGCGCCGCGACTGCCGCAGAAATGCTTGAACTGTACAATAATTTGAAGGTTTGTCGTGACGAGCTGTCGCAATCTTCGCCTTTGAAAATGAGCACGGTGATCAAAGCTGCTTCAGCGAGTACGAGTAAGAAGCGTAAGCGCGCTAGTAACAAATATGACAAATTTCAAGACAGTCTCAAATTTGCGTAAAATACAAAGAACAATGTTTTAATATTGTTCAAAGCTACTCATGCGCAAGGGCAGGCCCGACGGCCGGTGTTCTGTCTTTCCACTTACGGTCGCTTAGAGCGAGTAGGAGCTCAGCGTCTTAAAGAGCGACACTATCATATCCAGCAGTAGCGGCATGATGAAGCCGTCAGGCTCGCGCAAATTCGATACAATGAAGAGCTGTCCCCAACGGACAAGAGCGATTCCCAGGACGACACAGCGACATTATCATCTTTGGAAGCTACTCCATTATTAATACGAAGATGGATAGCTTTTTATATGGTATACCGGCACTTATCATTGACGCTAACAAGAAAATCAAATGTAATGCATCCGTTAAACGTAGCGATCCTGAAACACTGTACTACAGTAGTACTTCTTTGACAACCGGACATTGCCTTACTTGAGTGTTATCGTCGGCTACTCAGCCGAAAGCACAGGACCAACAGCGTCATTCCGCCCCTTACGTTTTCTGCACCTGTTGACGAATCGCTCCTTGGCTGCAGGCATACCTGGGAAATTGTGGTCTATCGCCTTAAGCGCTACTAGCACATGCACACAATTCTGGTATTTGTACCAGGAGCGACACGGGCACGTGTATGCTTCCATGTCAACACACCACCTTCCCACGGACTGCGCTGCGCTCCATCCGGTGTTTACTGCGCTTTCATTGTATTTTTTCTGCTTTTTTATCTGGGTCTGGAATGCGCGGTGGGGCGCCTCTTTGGTACACATACGCAATGTGAGGTTTAGAGGGTCCATCTAGAAGAAAGCCGAGGTCATGTTTATGAGGCTGTATCAAACTGCTGCGTCCACCCTTGGTGAGATATCGAAACCGATCTTGGAGCTCGCGGTCTGGCTTTCTGCTCAGCGCAAACACATTTGAGCCTCGTGAGTGGTGTCGACACATCAAGGTAAGGTGCTTAGCCAGTGCAACTAGTCTTTAAAAGCGTGCGAAGTGAGTAGTCTCGTTTTATCGCGCTATTACATTGATCAAGTGGGCTATCCATCTTGGAAAAGCCGGGGGGGGGGGGCATGGAAGCAGGCCCACCTCGAAAACGGCGATTCGATCCACTGTATCTTGAATTATACAGCAAACATCTTCAGCTCAATCTTCGAATTCCCACTCTGATAAAGCCGTCTGTGAATGGCCAACAACTCATCTTCGCTTTGCAAATAGTGCATCGCCTAGAGGTGTTTGAACACCAAGAACACCAGCTCAATCGGTAGTTTCGAGACGTGATCTGCCACTTTCTTAACGACGTGGTAAATAAATACATCAAATAGGTGGACACTGTGCGAGTACTGATCTTCTCTGTTGTCACGTTTGTGACAGCATTTAACGGTGCCTTATCAGCATTCTCCTTGTAGTACGGGATCTCAGGATATACACCAGTCACCGCCTTGTACGTCTCAAACAGGCTGCTTAAGGCCGAGGCGATGATATCCCATTGCTGCTGCGACTGTATAAACAGACTCGTAGGATGGAAAACAACGAACTTGGTCTGACACACCAGCGACAAAAACAGAATATCCCGATTTATGTCATGAGATAATGGGTAATGCTGAGCTGGCAGGCCAGATCGCGTAAAGCTGTTTCAAAGATATACAACAAAAAGAACGGGTGAAAGTGAGTCGCCTTGGGGTGTACATGTGTAGCTCTCAAATGGTGAGAGCAGGTGGCTGTCGAGCCGGATAGACAATTGTGTGTTCCGGAGCGGTAGGCGGATTAGGCGAAGTTCGTCGTCGTCGAGGATGGACTTTAGCGTGGAGAGAAGTTGGTCGCGGTTGATAGTGTCAAACGCACGGGAGAGGTCGATTCCGAGGATGTGGAAGCGTTTTTGTATTTCTGGGCCCGTGATGCTATCCACCTGTGAGCCCTTACTGCATCGGCAGTGCTGCGACAGGGCCTGAACCCACTTGAATGAGGGGACAGGAATTGTTCGACCTTGGGCGAGATGCGACGTAGGACCACCAGCGATATCACTTTGCGGATGCTGTTCAATAGAGCGATCAGTCGAAGGCTACCACATTGGCCAGACGGATTGTTTGGCTTGGGGAGTCCGAGGAGGATCCCGTCGTCCAGGTGGATGTTGTCTCCGGTGCTAAGTCCACGATTGATGATGTCGGCGAGAGGTTTTGCTAGATGATCGGAACCGTAATAGAGTAGCTCGGTGGGGATTGCGTCGGGTCCTGAAGCGCGTCCGTTGCGTAAGCGGCGGAACGAGCGGCCAAGGTCTTCGGCGGTGATTGGATTCTTCAGTGGCCACTGTAGCCCGTCGTCAGCGATGGGCTCTCGTGTTGTATCGAGAAACTGGTCTTGAATTTTTTTCTTGATCTGAATACCTGTTTGTTTGCGGCTGAGTATGTAGCTGCTATCTGAATCGAATAACGAAGTTAGCTCAGAGCGTTGTCAGAAGAGAGCGCGTGTGGCTTCGAGCACTTGGACTGATTGGTTGGTCTTTTCGATGGCGTTCAGCTTTTCGTCGATGTATGCGCCAACAAGAGCTTTACTGCGCTCTCGGATCTGATGGAGTATCTTGTTGCGCTGTGTTCGAAGGGTCTTGATGTACTGTGTATGGTCTTGTAGATGAGCTGTAAAAGCTTCTATTGGTCATGTGAGAGGCGGGAAAACTCGAGGTCGACCACTTTGACGTGGTTGCTCGTGGCATATAGCCAACTGTGTCAGCGGTCGCCTCCAGTGCAGCGTTTTCAGGTCGTTACCCAGCGTTGGTTCATCGTGTCCGGTTGGTGTGGTATGTCTATAAGGTTTACCTTGAGCTGTTGCTGGTAGACCGTGCGGGGTTTCTAGTCATGCATGAGAAGGTGTGCTGCGAGTCGTGTCTCCGCGCTGTTGGCGTTCCTTACCCCGCTGTGCTGGCGAAGTACTTGGAGAGCGCGAAACCCAGAGCCGAGTGTGACGAGCTTGTGGTCTGACGGCGTGAGAGTGTCGCCCCATGATTGTGCGTTCACACAGACTTGCTCGGTTTGCTGGTTGCAAGTGATGTAGTCAATTTTGGTTGTAGATACTGTGGATCTTGAGGCGTAGTGTCCAGGTCATGATTGTACGTGCACGTTTCCTGATAGATGTGTTTGTGATAAACAAGCTGTCAGCATCGCAGAAGGAGGCAAAGATGTGGCCGTTGCGGTTCCGGCGTCCGCGACTCTAAGCTCCTCAGAAGCTTTCGTGGTCGCGGCGCTGGCCGATTTTGGCATTGAAATCGTTGAGGATGATTGTCGTGTCACGTCGGGGAAGCTTGGATATAGCTGTATTCAAGTCTGCGTAGAATCAGTTAGCTTCCGTGGAGGTGTACCCGCTGTGGTGGTGGTGGTGGTGGGGGGGGGGCGTACACATTAATAACATTGATTCGTTAAGCCTTGGGGAGACGTAGTTGGAGAACTCCAGCTCTGTCATATTGGGCCCAGTATTTGTGAAGATATCTGCGAAGACGTGGTGCAACAGCGAAACCTATGCCATGCCACCGATTTGACGCGGGGAGAGTAAGTAGATGGTACGTACCGGTCTCTGCTCGCTCGGCTGGGCTATACGAGTTTCTTGGAACCCGAGAATGTCGAGCTTGCATGCCGACATGTCTCTGGGGAGTGTTTCATGCTGCTTGCGTTGAAAACCAATGGATTGGGCAATAAACGCACCTAGGCGGAGATAGCGCTGTGGTTTCTTCGGTCGTGCCTGTGTGCGTCGTGTCTGCTTGGCTGGGGGTGAGAATGAGTATTAGAGAGAGGTGTGTAGAGTGAGTGACCCGTGAAAGACTGGCAAATGCCGCAAAGCATCCGTCGGACGGATTGAGCTAGCATCATGCTGGCCCAGCTTCCCGGGAGGGAGCCACCCCTACCAGACCAATATCAACTTAATTTCAGCTAATTAAATATTATATTTTTTAAAAATTGCCTAATTAATTTTAGTCCACCATTCATATCAGGATCATTCTGGTTGGTGTGGTGTGTTGGTACTACTGAGCGCATTAACCTAGCGTCACAGGCTGCAGGTTTATGAGACGCACGGTCTGGACGAGGCTATCGGCAGATAGCAAAAACAAATGTTATTTGCTCTCAAACAACTGCAACCGTTTGCAGTTTTCCATCTTGATCAGGTTTGTCTGTGTCACAGTGAAATACTAGAGCAAATACTCGTCAGTTTTTAAAGCCTGTCATCACTACTGCTGCTTTAGAGGGCAAGAAACGTACTTACGTGGGAATCATAAAAAAAATATTATCTTGTTCCTAATACTTATCAAATCTTGGAGCCAATATCAAAATATTATGCTAGCTTTTAAAACAGCTACGATTGATATTTAATATCGATAATAGTACTATATCTTTTAGAAATATCAAAGGTTGCCATTATAGTTGCAAACAATTTCCTGCAGTGCTACAGTACTGCATTTGTCATTAGAGAGCACTTTTAGGACGAATTTTAGATTAATTTTACTTAAAAATAAGTACAATACATATAAACAGCCCATCCTGTGAAACTGCAACAAGCAGCACCACAATGCCACCAATGGCAGGCAGCAAAGCAATAATTGTTCTCTTCTCAACACAGCACAAGATTGCAATTAGGTACAGTACCAGTACTGTATTGTAGCTCCATGGCAGTGCCACATTACATGTACTGCTTCGACACTTGAGTCGATCTTAAAGCCTTTCACGGAAGCTCATTCTCGAAATCAACGGCAAGCCGACAAGTCCTCCAACCCTCCGACACTATGAAGCTCAGTAGTTTCCAAGCCCTTCTGGTCGCTGCTGCCTCGCTGGCTACTTGTGCCACAGCTGACTTTAAAATCACCCCGGACCGCACCGTGAAGGCGACTGCCTCGAAGAAGAACCTGAACTTCGTCAAGCAATGGACGCTGAGCGCCGGCGATAAGACTAACGTCATCGACTCGATTGATCTAAGTCTTGCTGGCAATGCGTACGTGAGCTACGTCGAAGGTCTCCCCGCCGACGTCATTGGATACGTGAACGTGTCTGGTGACTCGCGCGCTCTCGTCAATGCCGTGAGCGTTAGCAAGGATGTCCTTAACGCCGTTGAAAGCGAGCTCGATGACTTGTTCGGCAACGACAACGACGGAGGAGAGCTCAACGTCTGGCTTAGCCACCAGGCCTCCAGCGGCTACCTGCTTACTGAGATCTTCTTGGCTTCCCCCGATGCCGTGACGGAGCTGAAGAGCCAGCGATCGGCTAAAGTCGTCGTCGAGGACGGTGTGCTAGTGAAGAAGGGGCGTCGCTCTGAGCTCCAGATTGACGCGACCGGCTCCAGTGCCGTGTACGTTTCATCTCCGGAGACTGATGTGAGCGTGAACCAGCTCAGTTTGGAGACGACGGGCTCTGCTAGCATTGAATACAACGTGAAGAGCATCGCCGCTCGCACTGAATTGCAGATGGATGCACAGGGTTCTTCGAGCATCACGGTGCTCGCCAACACCGTCCAGACCGGACAGCTGGAGCTCGATGCCGCGCCATCGGGTGCGATTTGCATTTCTTCGAAGGTGGTGAAGGCAACGCTGCGAGACATTCAGGGCAAGGACCAGATCTCCATGCCCAGTGCTGCTGAGAAGTACGGCACCACGGGCACGGAAGTTTGTGAGGAGGCGACGCTGCCTTCCCGTGGGGCTGGAAAGGTGACTGCTGCCAACAACCGCCTTAGCAACCTCCTATATGGCATCGACAACGACAATGACGCCGATGACGCCAACGACTCCACAGAGAACTAATTCCAGTAGGAAAGTGATTGCATCGTTTTAAGTCAAATTTTACATTGACCATTTCTTGTTAAGATCGATGTACGTATTTCAAGGAAGGTTTTATTTACATTAATTGAGACGCAGCTCAACTGTTAGCGGTGGTCATGTCATGAGAAATCGTTTCAGCTTGGTGCTGCGCAACGCGCCGCGAAGGGTGGGAAGTATCTTACTGCTACATGTGCATGTATTACTACTAGTAGTAGTAGTAGTACTTTACGTCTGGAGAATTCTTCCTTCAAAAGCCGTTGTTGTCATATCAATTCGGTGGGGGCTTGAAATAGAAGGGGTACAAGTTTAAATATTCACTGTCAATATTCTTGGAGCTCTAAGGCATGCGTTGGTGCACGTGTACTGTATTACTGTAGGATTCACGGTGTAGCTATTCATACAGTCCCATGGATTTGGTTAGAGAGGTACTATACGGAACTGCGAGGGTAAATATAAGCAGGCTGCATCTCGTGAGTCACGGTGAGGACCTGTCCAACGAGTGCTTGATTCAAGAACAGCTATTAATATAGATAATGTACGGCTTCTCCTCGAGCTCTTAATTTAAAAAAAATCTACTCTTGTTAGAGTCCAAGACTTGGACTCGGTGGTAATCTTGCAGAGGTGTACTGTACCTATAGCAAAATTAATCTTCAAGATCAACAAATTAATTCTGTACAGTTTTGTCGCAAACATCTGACAAAGATCACTTGGCTGCGTGATGGTCCATACGCTTTGAGTCAGTAATATAAGCTCATCACTTCACGCAAGTGCACTTCACACATTTAAAACGAGAAGCCTGCGTGGTCTTCTCCTTCGTCCTTCGAGCTAAATGCCATCGCAGAAGCTGACTTTCTAGATTTCCATTCGCTTTCGCTTTGCACCGAGACAGACACCCCGCCAAATTGGCGGCCAATCTCAGCTGGATCTGGGAAAGCCGCGGACCTATTTTCCTCCTGGCGGCTGTCGCAGCAATGCATTGCACACAACAGAGCAGAGAAAGCGCCTCGGGGGCCTCGACATCGATACACTGTGCGTGAGACTCGCTGGCTCCAGTCTACCGGTACATTTTTAATAACAGGCTGTTTACTCCACTCGGCCACGCCGTTATCCGTGCACCGGGCGTAGCGATTCTCATTCTCAAATTCGACAACTAGTCAGCAAGACCCTCACAGCCACACGAGCATAGCCATAAAGCTACTGACAGCATGAACCTCCAAGCTCTTCTCCTCGTCGCGGCTTCCTTGACCGCTCGCGCCACTGCCGAATTCACCGTCACCTCGGGAACCACTGAGGCTACCACATCCAGTACGGAACACGTGAGCTTCGTTAAGCAATGGACGCTCAACTCCGCCGCCACCGGCGACAACATCGATTCGATCGACCTTGATCTCGCCGGTCGTGTCTACGTGAGCTACGTGAGCGGCCTGCCGAGCGGCGTGCTCGGTTACGTGAATGTGTCGGGCGACTCGCAGACTGTGGTAGACGCCGTGACCGTCAGCAACGACGACACCAATGACAACGATGACAATGACAACGACGATGCCAACGACAGAGACGGAGAGCTGAACGTACGTATCGGTAACAGCACGTCTACCACGCTCAGTGGCTACCTGCTCACCGAGATCTTTCTGGCTTCGAGCGGCATCGTGACGGACGTCAAGAGTCAGCGATCTGCCCAGGTTGTCGTCGAGGACGGCGTCCTGGTGTCGAGTAGCACCACCGCGGAGTTGCAAGTCGAAGCGAGCGGCTCCAGTGCCGTGTACGTGTCGGCGGCCAGCACGGCGGTGAGTGTTCGCCAGCTGCAGCTAGATGCCGCGGGCACTGCCAGCCTCCAATTTAACGTTGAGAGCGTGTCGGCCTCTGAAGAGGTTCAGATCGACGCGCAGGGGTCGGGCGCTGTCTCGTTGCTGGGTTCGTCTGTCGAGACGGCCACGCTCGAGCTGGAGACGCAGAACACCGGCACTATCTGCATCAACTCACAGACGGTTACAGCTGCCAACTACGAAGGCCGGGACGCCAGCCGTATTTCCATGCCCAACGCCTCCAGCAAGTACACGTCCACGGGCACCGCCGCGTGCGATGAGTCAACTGTCCCTGCTCGCGAGCCGGCGTGCGTATCGAGCGCTTGCGCGGGTTCGTCGGGTTCCGGCACCACGGGCACAGTTGGCACGACGACGACCACGACTGCACCGGCGACGGCCAATGATGACGATGCCAGCGACGACACGAACGCGTCTTCTTCCCCGCGTCTTGCTGCGTTGGCGGCCGCTGCGATCGGTGCGGCTGCAGCTTTCCTGCTGTAGACGTTGGCGATCCAGAATGACGACGTGTTTGATTGATTTCCTCCTTTTATTGAGCCGCGGAAGTACTAGACTTTTGTGCGCTCCACTTCTTGTAGCACCAAGAGCTATCATAAGCAGCCACCATAAACTCCAATACTGCCATTGATCTTTTCATCGTACCGCAGTGCATACTGTATATGACAATACTGTAGCAAGAAATTATAATAACTCGCTCCTTTCAAACACTCATGATGGTGGGCCAATGTTTGCATGAACATCAACACGAAAGGTTAATCGACAAAGATGCCAAGTTGAAGTGAAAAGATTCACACCGAGTATCGTGTGGCCGCCATGGAATGAACCCAAAGTACAGGAGATTAGCCACGTGCGACTCTGCTTACGAACCGCGTCATCAACTTGCAGCTTGGTGGCTGAGACTGTCGGTTGGAGGTCATGTGCGCATGCGAGAATCAACTAGCGAAAAAATCGGCATCGTCGGCAGGTTTCTGTCCGTCTTAGCTTCCTGTACAATGGATTTCACTGATCGAATACCTCCACTTAAGAAACAAAACAAAGGGAGCCAAACATGGGACCGCACGACTGTCTGTCAGCGACAGTATGAGCGTAAGATTAATGAAGTGTGATACGCCAGAACGACCTTCCTCATGAACATGGGGAACACCGTCGGTGCGACAAGCAAGTCATTCTTTAAAACGCCATCTACTGGTTAAACCACCTACTCTTTACCGACTTAAACCGACAATGGTCTCCCTTTCACGTCTACCTCTCCTGCTCCTGCTGGTCGCCTTGACCAGTACTGGGGCCGACTCGGACTTCTCCGTGTCGTCCACTTCGACGGAGAGTGTCGACTCGAGCACGGAGCACGTCAGCTTCGTCAAGCAATGGACACTCACCGCCACCAACTCGCCCAACAACAACAACGACGACGATGACGACAATGACTCGGACGATGGAGACGACAAGATTGACACCATCAAGTTGCAGCTTCCTGGCCGTGTTTTCGTCAGCTACAGTAACTCTTTACCATCTGGTGTCTTGGGCTACGTCAACGTATCGGGAGACTTCCAGACCGTAGTTGATACTGTACGAGTGAGCTCGAATGACGACGATGAAGAGCTGGAAGTCAAATTTGACGGTCGCAGCACGAGCTCCACGGGGTATTTAATGACGGAGATCTTCCTGGCTACGAGCAACGTCGTGGACGACGTCGAGATCGAGTCGACCGCCGAAGTGATCATTGAAGACGGCGTGCTGGTGGCCAGTAACACGAACAAGGAAGTTCAGATCAAAGCGAAAGACTCGAGTGTCGTGTACGTGTCGAGCTCGGCCTTGAGTCTTCAAGATCTCAAGCTGGAGCTGTCGAACAGTGCGACGCTACAGCTGAGTACCGACAGCATCACACTTCGTGAAGATGGTCAGTTCCAGGCACATGATAAAGCGAGTATCAATGTGGTCACCCCTTTCCTCACAGTGGATGATCTGGACTTGGACGCTGAGAACTCGGGCACGATCTGCATCTCAGCTACTGACGTGAAGGCCAGAAACTTTGACGGCCAGGACCGCAGCAGGATCTCGCTGCCGAACGCCTCGTCGAAGTACACGTCCACGGGTACCGGCTCATGTGCGAAAACGAGCATACCGTCCCGCGTGCCTGCTTGTGTGTCTAACAGCGCTTGCTCCTCGACAACAAACGGGTCGAGTACGACCTCTGCATCCAACGCGTCGACTGCAACGAGTGTTCCTAGTAGCTCCACCACGTCAGCACCCTCGGCTGATGCTATAAGGACGAGCGAACAGACTAGCGACGCTGTTGCTTCGACGAAAGTGTATGCCGTTGGGATGGCACTCACCACTGGACTGCTAATTGCGGTCTCGTTGTAGGTACACGTATGGTGAAGTTGTTGCGAGCAACGCACGCTTTGTGAGTGTTGATCATTTCAATCAAACATTTCACAGTTAACGAAAAAGTTTGTACTTCAACACCCGTCTCGGTGATCGATTTCTTTTTTATTTTTTGTATGCCCTACAATCTACAATATTTCCTTTTGTGCACCACCCAAAACCAAATTTGGTGTTTCGTACACCACCCCCTTTCAAGCGGACGCTCTTGTCATATCCAAACGCTCTTCGTGTGTTGGCCGGACGTCGCCATCTTCGCGTGTGATTCTCTCCCTCCTCTTTCACTCCTGACCGATGTACGTATATGTATCATGTGCGCCGCTTCATGCTCTTCCTGTCCGTTCTAAATCATTCCAATTCGCATAATATTGACTGTGCTGCCGTCCACTTTACTCTGTCCTGTTTGTAGTGTCGCAATGGCTGCGTGGCCTCAGCCACCACGCTCACCCAAACTGAATGGCGGGCGATTTGAGTCGGACACCGCAGGCTTCCAGAGTCTCGGCGCCTTTAGTCACGACCCCTTCCGTGGCGGCACCGGCCTAGAAATGGGCGGGCTCGACTTAGGTCTGGGTCCTCCCTCAGGTGGCTCCATGGGTCTCGACATGGGCTTGAACCTTCAGCAGCCGCCTCTACCCATGGCGCCTCCTCCTGCGCCATCTTCTGGTCTTAACGAGGGCGGAAGTGCGCTCTACCACCTCCAACACCAGCAGCAGCTCCACCACCGACAAGATATACGTATGGGCTCCGGTTTAAGCTCCCTAGCTTCTCTAGGGGGCGTGGAATTCGGACAGCAGAACAGAGATGACTTTAGTCTTGGCTCATCAAGTCTTGGAGGTGAACCAATGGGACAATCAGTCTCGGACAGACGTGGATTCGATCTCTCGGACGCTATGCTCAATCTGGACTTAGGCGGAGGAATGCTGGGCAATGAACGTGGTGTCTTAGGAGGCAATGAATGGGGAGATTCCTCTGCAAGTCTCTCGTCTGCGTCACCGTCAACAGCGTCACTACGAGACCAGATGAATGCTCAAATGGCTGCACTGTACCAACACCCGAAGCCTCCCAGCGACCGATTACTATTCCAGCCTCCACAGCAGCATCAACGCCAACCTTTGGCACAGTCAGGGAGTGATTTATTGGGTCTTCTCAATGGGAATAATTCTAACTTAGGGGGTCGTGAGCTATTCCCTCTTAATGGGACTATTCCAAGTCAAGGAGGGTTTCCAGGTTTCCCCGCATCCAGTCCGAGTAATACTTCCTCACATGGGGGGCTAGCACCTACCATGTCACCTAGTCGAGGCCCTCACTCGAGAAGCTCCACACCGTCACGTACACGTCGTTCTCCCGCCAAATCTCCGCTGCTACATCGAGATAACTCAGCCCCCAGTTCACTATCTGGAGGTCAAGGCAATTCGATCCACGTGTCGCCTGAAGTAACGAAACCCAACGATAACATCAAGGTGCAAGTCTCTCTCTTAGCCGAAGAATGCGTCGTCGGGCGCGTGTTACTTGTGGGACTCTTTCGTCTCGGACAACCCACCAACGACAAGCCAATCTTCGTGAAACAAGTCCTCTTCGAGAACAAACTACACCGAAACTACCGATACCTGAACACGCGCATCACCTTCCGCGCGCCTCGTTCACCCGGGGAGTTTGAGTTCCGTGTCTTTGAAGACAAAAGTCATGGCCATCAGAGCGGGAAACGACCAGGTGACGACCATCACGACTCGCATCATCACGGCAAAGTCTCGTACTCGAACGTCACGATCGCGCGTAGTAATCGACTCAAGGTTTGTCTGGAGTACAGCCACTTTATCGACACGTTGCGTGCCACACACGACAAATTCCAGCAAGGCGTGGTGGACGGAGACGCTGGCTTAGTGCTGAGTGCGCTTCTCGCGTTGATGAGACTGGTGGATCAAGTGGAGACGGTGTTTCTACACGGCCACGCTCTATTGGGAGATCTATTGGAAGCCTGTCTTGGATTACTTGAACGTCGCGCAGAGGACATCGCGCGGTCTTTTACAGCCACTGAGACGATCCCACATCCAATGGAGACTTTCCACGGCACCTTGCGCAATGTATTGAACGCGATCGAAGCCAATAAATACGTCCGAGAACTCGTAGCGGACGACCAACTAGCGGACATCGCTCGGATTCAACGTGAACGGTTTTGTCAAGTCAGCGGCCTCTACTTTGCGAATAGTGCGGATCGCTGTGCCTTCTGGCTTGAACACTTTGGGTTTGCACCTATTGAGATGGGATCCGAAGACGGCGTGCTCCACAGTTGTGAGTTTGTCACCCGTGCGTTGACTCAATGGGTGGAACGAGAAGCTGCTGTGTTGATGCCGGACCGCACGACGTTCCGAGCGTCGCGCCAGTCGATTTATGACCAATTACATGCTGAAGTCATCTCGAAGCTTTCGTTCACGTGCGAGTTGGACGTTTTCGGGTCGTCAGCGAACGAGTTTGGCAACGAACATAGCGACATGGACATGTGCTTAGTGTTACCGGAAGTAGCGACCCCCACAGTGGAGGACAAGCAGCGTATGTTGATGGAAGTTGTGGCTTGCTTGGAAGCGCGTCCGGATCTCTTCACGTCGGTGGACACGACGCGGTTGACGGCGCGTATTCCGATCGTCATGTTCGTGTCGCGTGCGTCGGGTATCGAGTGCGACTTGTGCGTGGAGAACCGACTAGCGCAACGCAACACGTCGCTGCTACGTGCCTATGCTAGTGCCGACCCACGCGTGCGTATGTTGGCGTATGTGCTCAAGCAGTTTGTAAAGCAGAGACGGATGAATTGTGCTGCGGAGGGCACTTTGTCGTCGTACGGGTACTTACTACTGCTCATCCACTTCCTCCAACGTCAAGATCCTCCTGTGTTGCCAGTCTTGCAAGCGTTACCTCCCAATTGGCCCGAGTTGCCGAGTGAACCGCTACCAACTGTGTTAAGTCGAGGCCCCAGTGAAGAATTGGATCCATCCGACGGCAAGAGCGGCATCGACACGTACTTCTACGACCCGTTCGCGTTCCAAGAACCCAAGGAAAAGCTCGCTGTCTTGCGGGAATACTGCTCACGTAACACACAGACAGTAGGCGAGTTGTTGCTGGGTTTCCTACGCTACTACGGGCTGCAGTTCGACGCCACGCGAGACGTCGTGAGTGTGCGTCGTCCGGATGCCGGGACGGTGACTAAAGACGACAAGCGCCACACGTGTCAATGGCGCTTCACCACACGCTTAAGCATCGAAGATCCGTTCGAAGTGGGCTACGACGTGGCTCATGTGCTCAAAGGTTCTCGTGACAAGTACATTCGACAGCAATTCGTACGCGCCTACGTGTTGCTCATGGACGGCGCTATCCAACACGAGAGTTCAACCGAGGAGAACGCTGTCGAAGCGGTGGAACGCATCATGACGATCGTCAACGAACATGTCCTGGACGTACCGTTCCTGCAGACTTCTCATCCTCTGTCACCTGTGCCGATGCAGTCCTTTGACCATCAATGAATAGAAAAAAATAAAGACTGAACACTGTTCCTAACTTTTGGGGGCTTTTGGTCTATCACTTCTTGTCCTTCACACACAAAGTCCACGAGACGACGAGTACTTCTTCAGCTCGCGTGTACTTGATGTGAACTGTGTCGGCCACACTCACAGTGTACGTTGCTCCAGCTTGGACCACACTTTCTCGCAGATTCCAGCCCAACAACTGCCAGCAACAACAAGTCAGTACTCTTTACCTCTTAGTAATAATCCTTCCAAGACAACAAGCGCTTACCTCTGTGCATGTCTTGGCGTCAAGATCCAGCTCGATCGTCGACGTTTCCGACTTTACGTTGCTCTGTCCGACTAGCGATACGAAGGCACTTGCACGCACACCTTCGATCCGCTCTTCAAAGCTCAAAGACGCCGTCTTCTTTACCACTTTACACGCTGCTTTACAGTCGATCTGAAGCACACTCTTCCGCATGCGCGACACCATCTGCCACTTCACTCGCTGTGCTTCTGGCAGAGCATGTCGTGTCTCGCGCTCTTGTAGTGCCAGTATCTCCGTCTGCTGCTTCGCAAGTGTCTGATTCGTCTCCACGAGCTTCTGACGCAGCGTTGCCAGCTCGTCTGTGGCGAGTCCGTCAACTTGTTGCTGGAACTTGTCCACGACAGCCTGAAGTTGCGTCGTGTACGTGTCTGTATCTCTCTTTTGAGCGCGTTGTGCGACCATCGCTCTGCCTAACTCATGTCGAAGAGCACGACACTCGGCGTAGTACCTGTCCTTCTCCTCCGCACCAACTCTACAGCCACTCGGAGCCTCACTCGGGAGCGACGATGACGGCGCGAGCGCACTAGCAGGCACCGCAGCACTTGTAGACCCTGATACTGTCGCTCCCATGGTAAGAACGGACGCATCTGTCGGGAAATACGTCGAGTTCATGGGCTCCGATTTTAACGTATGAAGACTCGAGGCAAAGCCACTCGTTGCTGCTTGATGGGAGCGATGCAACTCGTCTAATCCTGCACTCGCGTTGCCATTGTGCAAGCTGTTGGTCGCTGAGCCGTTCAGTCCATTTCCTAGTCCTCCACCTAATCGAGACTCCAACGCCATCGTCTTACTTGTCAACACATTGGCACTGTTGCTGCTTTCCGAGCCTTTAATCACACCTCGACCAGGTCGTTTTATGCCTCGATATGCAGTCGAGTTGCCGGCATTCTGTCGAACTGTCAGAATTAATTTAAGAAATGGTAAGAAAAAAGCTACGTATCCTGACAAATTTTCACAAAACGTACACGGATTCCGTCGAAGCTTGAGCACTACCGAGTTGCGTGACGTCGACTTAAGACGACCAATCACAGTCGAGAACTGGAGTCCACGTACCGGTAAACCGGACACGGCCACTAACGTATCGCCCACACAGATGCCGCTACTGGCAGCAGGTGTATCAGGTGCAAGGCCTGTGATCTGGACGTGGTCGTCCACACACGCAAGAGTGAGGCCCAGTCCGCCATTGCGCTTTGTGATTACGCACTCGTACAAGTCTCCAGACTGCGGCTCCTTCATCACCTTCTCACGTGCTGCAGCAGCCGCCGCCGTCAATGCGTTGCTGGTATTATGGAGATGCCGGGCCTGTTGCTGGATCTGTTGATGCACGGACACTGGAGCTGCCTTGACGACTGTGTCAGGCTTACTGGGCTCTGTTTTCTGCTTCTTATGCGTCACACTGGCTGCTGTGGCCAGCTCGGCTTTCCTCCTCATTGCCACAGTACCGGTCACGGCAGGCTTGACGACTGGAAGTTCGCGTTTTACTGCTGTGGTTACAGTTGTTGCTGTTGCACTTGAAGTTGCTGTTGTTGCCACTGTTGCATCTCCAAGTAGAGATAATGATGCGACGTCTCCGAAGTCGGGTAATAGTGAGGTGGGAGGCGATAAAGCACGCAGCATAAGCCCCGGAGGAGGCTGGAGGGGCATACTCATAGACGTCATGGGTTGTGTCGTTCCTGCTTGACTCACAGGAGCCTCTACGGGTGGAATCAAGTCCATAATATTCTGTTGCGGATAAATGCAAATAGTCAGTACCTTACTTACGCCAATTAGTGAAAATTTGCACCCACATCCGAGAGTTTTTTCTCATCCGAGACAACGGCAGCGATCTGATCAAGGAAAAAATCGGCAGCGGACTTGGTACTGGTTATTGACGTGCTTGTGGCCGACTCTGTGGCGCTGGCTGATGCTATGAGACTCTCGTCGAATGGCAATGGCGCAAAAGCTTGCGCGCCGCCACTGGAGGGAGACGAAGAGGCGACGCTGCTCTTGCCGTCCACTGGCGTCTTGTGCTGCCCTGCCGCCATCGCTGGGTTCAGTGCCGTCGCTATTGTTGCTCCTTGTCCGGGATAAACACGGGGAAAGCTCGGCGAGACACGCAACAACTCAGAGCAGAGCCAAATGAAAGTGTCCGATCCGCGTCTGCCACCAACGATGTCGACCATGCCGAAGAAGTGCTGTGATTGGTCAAAATTCGATTAGACACTGAATAAAAGGGGAGAAAGGACTGCTGTGCCACGGTGGCAAATGTTGGCAATTTGGCACATTACGGTTGCCTATGATGTCCTACTGATCCTGCAGCGACCGTGCGATGGCCTGGGCGATCTCGTCCTCTTCGTCGCCGTTGTCGGTCGAAGTGGCTGCGGCGGAACTGGATGTAGGAGCGGACGACGCAGCAGCAGAGGCAGACGCAGTGCCAGGAAATGGAGTCGGAGCGGGTGCGGCAGGTGTGGGAGCGCTAGCGAAAGGGTTAGCCACGCCAGAGCCGGCAGCGAACGGGTTTACCGCTGCTGGCGACGGTGCTGCTGAGGCGAACGGAGAACCTCCGAACCCACCGAGACCGCCCATGCCTCCCATGCCCCCTGCCATCATTTGCTGCATATGCGCCATGGCGTTCGGGTCGCTCATCATTTGGTTCATCTGTTGCATCATCGCCGGGTTCTGCTGCAGCGCCTGCATGGACTGCGCCAGCAACGCCGGGTTTTGCAGTGCCTGTGCCAGCATGGGGTTTTGCTGGGCCATTTGTTGCACCATTGGGTTAGTCGCCATAGACTGCAACATTGCCGGATTCTGCAACAAAGTCTGAGCTTGCGATGCAAAGTCCCCGCCCAGTCCGCCCATCGATGGAGCCCCAAACGACGAAGCTGCAGCGGGTGCAGCACCGCCCAACGACGTCACCACGGAGTCCACCACAGCCTTGCACGCCACTAAGATCTCCCATTTCTCAGGTGTTGGCGTCAACACCAAATGTCCCTACAACACGCTCATCAGTCTCGTATCTATAACCCTCCTTTTAAAATTGCAACTCACCGCCTGGACGCCGTCCTGGAAGCCCAGTAGTTTGACACTATCCTGTCCCCTCGTTCGGTCGAATAACTTGGCTTTCAGTGCTGCGTTGTCCACCCTCAGCTTCCTGTATTTATCCTCGTTGGGATGGCCCACAATGTTGGCACAGATCTTCTGCAGAGTACGCGCCGCAGTCGCGTATTGATCGTGCGATTCGTTGTCGCGCATCTGCTGCAGGAACGTTCGTAGCTGTGAGGGAGGTGCCAGACCTGCTGCTTGTCGGTTGGCTGCCGCTACAGCGCCGGGCGTGATCGTCAAGTGCAGCGCACAGCCCGCCGACACGTGGTAATCGGTGAGCATCTTGTCGTCCTGCAGGATCTGCCCCTGGAAGATCAGACGCTGTGCAGATATGGGAAAACGCTGCGCATTCTGCTGCTCGATCTGCTGCTTAAGCGTCAGCACCGAGGCCGACGCCAGGTCCACACGCACGTGCAGATTCTCGGACGTGCCGCTCACCACTTTGATAGTCAATTCGTCCGCCATGTCGAATGATTGCGTAATTATTAGTGAATTTGACAAAAATATAATTGTTACCGGTACATCAAATTCACATACGACGCAAAGAGAGAAATGGGGCAAAGGTTGAAACGTTAGGAGCAAGTCTTGATCCCGTCCGAAAGCCCAATCAATAGACTCGGTAGCAAATGCGAGCCGTTGGGTACTGAGCTCAGACATTGAGGTAGCCTTCTTCCAGCTTTGGAGTCGACCAGATTCATCGCCATCAATAGCCACAGCATCTTCCATTTGAAGGCTGTTCATTTCTCCTTTTCTTAGAGTTGCAGCACCAGTCAGCCATGACGCACCCAACCGTTCCGCTTTATGGCTATGAGCGGTTCTTCGCCATGGATCCTTGTGCTAGTGCCAAGCTTGCACATGTTGCGACTCTGCGTGGCGACATTCCCGGTCTCCTGCAGCATTTGCCTCAAGCAGTTCTTGAGACATTCAATCGACACCCGAAGATGCGAGCTTCGGTTCTACCGGGTAGTTCGCCTCAGAAAGTCATGATCTGCGCTCCATTTGCCGATGTCTCGGAACTGAAGAACCTGCTTACTGTCTACGAGTGCTCTGCAGAGGAAGAGGAGCGTGCTGAACAAGAACGCATTGATGCTGCACTGGACACCTCTACAGTTCCACGTCTACGTTGGATGGAGTTCGTTCAAAATGAGTGTGAGAAGCCTCTGGACCGCGAGAAAGACTTCCCGTTCTACCTGGTTGTCCGAGTAGACAAATCTTCCAATACATTCGCTCGTCTACTGCTGTTTGCCGACCACTACATGTCGGATGCCACGTCGGGTGCAGTTATTCTCCGCGAGATCCTCCAGACAGTGTCCAGACTCAGTGGTTCATCGTCAGACGACCTTCCGAAAGAGCTGCCTCTGCGCGAGTCTCTGTACGAAGGAACCCACTACGTGAACGCGTGGATGAACGTAGTGCACGAAGCGGTGTCCAAGTACGTGATGCAGCCACTGATGAACTTCGACACGAACGCCTTTGTGCCTTTGTTGCCCATCCAGAGCGAGTCCCAGCTCGACTATGCAGGCTCTCCACCGACGCCTCCTAATCAAAGTTTCGCCTTGTTCGCTCAAGGATCCGAGGCGAGTATGCGTAGTGCAATGGCACGGTGCACGGAAGAGCACGTGAGTCTGCAAGGAGCCATCATCGCTGCGACGACGATGGCGTTCGGCCTGACTAAGCACGAAGGCAAACTTTGTGACTGCACTGAGCCACTGCAACTGCGCATGGATGTCATGGGTGACATGCGACAGCAAGTGGCTTTACACCCAGTCAAGAGAGGGTTATTCGACTCCTTCTTACCTCAAACTAAAGGACACAACTGCGAGACGCCTGTCGGTCTGTACTCAACTCCAGCCGACCTGGTCTTTACAAGTAGTGAAGGGGTGGACCCACACGGCATGTCCTTCTGGGACGTCGCGCGTAAAGCTGACCACGAATGGGAGTGCGCGCTGCTGGGCCATGAACTCAAGATGCAGTCCATGTACGTCAACGAGATGCTCAACGCCGAGAACAGAACCGACTCGGGGCTTTCCGTGGCCAACTGCGCGCTCAACGACGTCACACTGTCGTACTTGGACTGCTCGGACGCCGCGTCGTCGCCCTTCCCGAGTGAACTGACAGTCGGTAGCAATAACTTGACTGTGGAAGGTCTGCACGTGTACAACTCGCAGCCGTCGCTGAGTTCGACCAGCAAGTTGTTCGTCACTGCGCTCTCGCACTTCAACTACGCGCTCATGTACAAACTGGAGACTGACACGGCACACAAGCTCTTCAACTGGATGGTGCGGTGCACGGAGCGTATTGGCGAGTACCGAGAGCAAGATTCATTCGCGCAGGCAGCCGATCGACTCGCAACTGGAGCGGCAGCATCGTCGACGGACAACGCAGTAGCGTCTGCTGCGGATGACGCTGACTCGAGTGAAGCTGGAAGATTCCAGCAGAATGAAGAGGCCTAACGACCTGCTGCTCGTAGCAGATGACTAAATCTAATACATACCCCCCCTCGTTATCTAAAGGCTTTTAGACCAAGCTAATAGAGTCTAGAGACATCACGGCAGCTCGCATCTTCATGCCAGGCATGTCGTACTGTTTACAAGCGCCGAAAAGTTGTTGCAGAGGTTTGTCGCCAAGACTCTCCGCTAGCTGAGGGTCGTCCACGACATCATTCACCAGACAATAAGCTTCGTGGTTGCCACTCCAGCTCACGTAACGTGGCTCAAACGTGCCAAGTGGTACAGAGAGATACGGGAAGTCGGAGTACCACGACTCGTACGACGGCACGTAGCCATTCAAAGTCGACACGTCCGAAGCGGGAGTATCACATTGCTGGGCACGACCACCGAGGAAGCCGGTTGGGAGGTTCCCCACGATGTACCGCATGCAGCTGCGGTACAGCGACTTGAGAAGCACAAACGCCACGACAGCACTCGTGACAGAGAGGATGATCCAGTACAGAATATCCATGAGATGGTGCTGCTCTGTAGTCGGGTACTGGTCACGTAGAAACGGGAGCACGATGTGCAGTGTATTGACAAGCGAGTCGTATCTCGACACGGTTGCTTCCCGTGCCGAAGCCACCGCACGCTGCGTGGCATGATCGAAAGGCCAGCCATTATACCAACGCCCCATCATGATGAGAGACACCAACGCCATCAGCAGCAAGTGATACCGAGACGCTCGAGCGAGCAAGCCGTCGTATCTCGGAGGCGTCTTCCACTTGCGCAAGAGACAGTATTTGTCCACCCAGTAGTTCACGAGTAGAGATACACTCGTAATGAGCAGACCAGTCGGTAGCAGCGACTTGAAAAACAGCGCAATGCCCACAGATTTCGTGATTTGCGTGTACCGTTCCGCCAGTTGCCAGTACGCGCCGGAGTAATACGAGTTGAGTTTGCGTTGAGTCTTCGCTTTGGGGCCGTAATACCAGCGATTGAACTTCTCGAACGGACTCGTGAGTTGCAGCACAGGTGCAGCGATCAAATTCGCGATGAGCAGCGCCTGGATCTGCAGTAGATTTTCCTGTGACAAAATATCCGTGAAGTCCATCAACAGATAGAGCACCACGGCGCCATTAAAGCCACGAAAGAGCAGTAGTTTGTTCAGTGTAGACAGCTGTTGACGTTCTTTCGTCTGGTGCTGCTCGAGTCGATCCACGTAACTGAGAAAGCGACACCCGAACAGGTCGGTCACTGCCAGTGTGGATGCGAGGATGAATAATCTGCCACGACGCTTACTATCAGGCTCGGCTTCACCTCCAATATAGTCGTTTTTTTGCCACAACGCGAGGAAATATATACCCGTCATCATTCCACCGACAATACTCATCGTAAGTGCCTGTTGCAACACTCGCCTTCGCCATAATACCCCTGCACTCTTCCACTGTACTGACGATGGCTCAGTGGCCTGTTCAATGTGTAGAATATTGGTGCCTCGAAAGCGAAGTCGATTCGACAAGCCCGTGCTGGTCCAATCCAGTATCGAAGAGCACAACCCGATGCGCGTCTCACGTAGACAGCGTCGTTGCGCTTCTTCCGTCTCGAACATGATAAATACCGACCAAACACGGTAGTTGTCATGCTGCAAGATGTCCGCAATGCGTCGACGTAATATATCGAGCTCTGCGTTCCAGTACGTTAAATCGTAGCCACCCAATCTAATTTTCTGCCTTAATCGACGAAGAATTGACTGCTCCGGTGCTGTTTGTGTCGGGTCCGCAGCGTTCTCTAATGCTAAGCGCACTGTCTCCTGATCTGCGCACTCCATCTTGAGCATATCTTCCATGTATCTTTTCTTGGCCAACACTGATAGCAACCGGTCATTATCCACGCATACCGTGACGAACTTGACTCTCCCGAACTGAGCGAAGAATCGCTCCCACTCATCCGGATCCCACGCGTTGGCGTTGGGATCTTTAATCACGACGGAATAGTCGGATGCGGTCTGCTCCAATGCATCCAAGTGCGCTTTGTCTCTTGTCTGCATCACTGCGACTACCAGACAATAGACTGCCAAGATACCCAAGCCGATCATGTCGACGTGGAGTTGGGTCATGATTAACGGACAGTCGTTGATGGTCACAATGCGAATTTCGTTGTTGCTTGCACTCGTGTCAATTGCATTCATTTCCCGCGTGCAGGCGGCAGTCCCCAGTATTCGGAAGTCGAGGTTCCGGGACCCTAAAGTTCCGGAATAGCTCGATGATAGGAAGTAAATGATACTGGGCGTAGATACGCACGCTAGTATGAAGAGCAACAGACTTAACTGCAGCAGCATGCGGAAGTATAGTCCGAGTCCGATACCGAAGGCTGACAGATCGCTGAGCCACGTACCGAATACGGGGAACAACTCGCTGCCTGGCGTATCCTCGCCCATGTCCACGAGGCGGAAAGCGCCGGCTTCCTTATCTCGGACACGGTGCGGCAGGATCACGTCGCGGAACCACTCCTGGGCTACGGCCACGCTCGGCCCGTCGTCCGGAGCCGTCACGCTCAGTCGCGCGGCCGCACGCGAGCGTCGAGGCTGCTCCATCATTTCCAGATGGTTATCAAGACTCAAGAGTGATGGTTATCAAGACTCAAGACTCTTGTGAGAATAAGTTGTGTTTTAGCACACAAAATGAGAATCCATTTTTCGGCGATAAGCACGGTACCGGTACCAGTATCGTACCATTGGGGTGGTACAGACACGTACTACTTTACTGTACAGTACAGTCGTGCACCTCCAACTCGACACCGGTATCAGTCGATACCCTGCCAGGTTTTATGATTACGCGAATCGGATGCGCAATTACCTTTGCGCATCACCACCCTAGCAATTAACCTCAACGGTTTTCCGAGGGATGACACGCCGCATCGATCTGATTTTAAATTTTGGATCGGACGTCTTCATACAAACACACACTTTGATTTTTACCGCCAAAGACAATGGGACATCGCTCTTCCTCCTACATGTCCCACAAAAGCAGTCTTTGTGCGAGAAGCACAAGTCAGATCCTGCATGCTCTCGCGCCGAACTTGCTCGTTGGGCAACGGAGCGCTTTTTGACCCCCCGAGCAGTAAAGCGCACTACCGTCCAGAGTATTTTCTAAGCGGTCCGCGGAAGTTGCCGCCTTGCCGGACGCCTACCGCGACCGGAAGCGCTGTTGCGCGCCCGCGATATTATGCAGAAGATTGGCGTAATTTTTGTACTAAATTAACAAATAAAATATCAGTGCTCTGGATTTGCGTTTGTTTTTTGCTTTACGTTGTGCACTTATGCCCTGGCACTGTTAATATGGTCCGCCATGTAGAATTGGAGGTGCACGACTGTAGTTCGACGTACATGTACTGTACAGCTAATACTGTACTTTAAATTAATCAGACCCGACATTCAATTTGAAGCAATCTCTTGGCATCATTTGCGTCGGGCAGAGTGTTCCGGGCTTCGGCGGAGCGCATGCTCAGGACATTGCCCTTGAAGCAGGTGTAAGGAATCCTTACCAACTAAGGATGCCCAGCAAATCCTTTGTGAGCAACTCACATCAGGCCAAGAGTCTTGGCCAAGATTTTTAATAAATACTACCGGTAGCTCCAGTCTCGGACACATACCATATATCACTGCAAATTCATTTTGAAGGAAATGATCAAGAGGACGAATCGTCCTGCATGACTCATAGAAGCACCGCTTGTTACTGAAGCTGTGAGCAGCGTTGTTAGGCACTAAGAAGTTGCACTCCAACAGTGGCCAAATAAATCAGATGCAGCCCTTACAAAACCCAGGTCAAAGTAGCAAGCGACGGTTTCAGCCAATCATCGTATCCGGGGTAGGGTGTCACAAGCCAATCGTACCACCTCGTCAGGCATGGGTACACATCCACCGTTGCGGCAACAGTGCAGGATCTCCCCACTCTTTGATTTGCCTGCCGTCAAGCAATAGACCATCAAGATGCTAGGAGCCAAGACCGCCACTTTCGCCGTCGCAGCAACGCTGGCTCTGGCGAAGACGCAGGCCGAGACCGCTGCCCACCTACGCGTGCGCGTGCACTCCAAGACAACGTGCCCCAGTGGCCAGGAAAGTATCGGTGTGGCCGGTTGGTCTCAGGACGGCTGTGTCGCTTCAGGCAGCGTGTGTGTTGCCAACATCAATGGTGACTGTCCGTCTGGTGCCCATTGCGAGATGCTGGACACGGGCGTGTACGGATGCGCGGACGGTGGCGCTTCCAACGAAACTTCGAGCTGGGCTGGCTGCAATGGCACTGAACAGACCATCGGCGTCGTCGGCTGGGACCACGACGGTTGCATCGACTCGGACAACGTCTGTGTTGCCCAAGTGAGCAACGGTGCCTGCCCTCAGGGTGCCTACTGCTCGCTTCTGGACACGGGTGTGTACGGCTGTGTCGCCAGCTCCAAGCGCCACCGCCACCACAAGTCGCACCACAAGTCGAACGCAACGTGCCCCGGTGGCCAGGAAAGTATCGGTGTGGCTGGCTGGTCTCAGGACGGCTGTGTCGCTTCAGGCAACGTGTGTGTCGCTAACACTGACGGTACCTGCCCTACGGGAGCTCACTGTGCGTGGCTCGACACTGGCGTCTTCGGCTGCAAGGACGGCGCCGAGGAGGCTGCTTCGACTGGCTGCAATGGCACTGAACAGACCATCGGCGTCGTTGGCTGGGACCACGATGGCTGCATTGACTCGGACAACGTCTGTGTTGCTCAGGTGAGCAACGGTGCCTGCCCTTCAGGCTCGTCTTGTCAAAAGCTGGACACTGGCGTGTTTGGATGCGTCGCCAGTGCTAAACGTCACCACCACCACAAGCACCACAAGGCGACCGTGACTTGTCCTAGCGGTCAGGAGAGTATTGCCGTTGCAGGCTGGTCGCAGGACGGTTGTGTTGCCTCAGGCAACGTGTGTGTCGCTAACACTGACGGTACCTGCCCTACGGGAGCTCACTGTGCGTGGCTCGACACTGGCGTCTTCGGCTGCAAGGACGGCGCTGAGGAGGCTGCTTCGACTGGTTGCAACGGCAATGAACAGACCATCGGCGTTGTTGGCTGGGACCACGATGGCTGCATAGACTCGGACAATGTTTGCGTAGCTCAAGTGAGCAACGGTGCCTGCCCTCAAGGTGCTTACTGTTCTCTCCTGGACACTGGAGTGTATGGATGCGTTGCCAGCTCGAAACACTAAGGGCAACAGTCCGGTCAGACTTGAGAGTCCATACTCGCATGTCGTTTTGTTTTTAAGAAAAGATCTTTTCGGTTTGCTTCTCAGACATTTTGCCAGTAGCATTCCTGCGATATTACCTGCTACTACTCATACGTTGTACTTGTAGTACTACGTAATACTACATTACAAATAGTAATATATCGTAATATTACCTCAATCGATTTTACAAAAGTACTACTTTGTAGTAGTAATAACTGGATCTACCAAATAATATACCATAATGTACCCTTGCGATTTAAAAAACCATTCCGAGTAGAATACCCAGCTGTTCGGCCTTTTTCTAGATACCATGACCTACTGACCACGGTGTAAAACGATGCAGCATCGGGCATGCATTTTTGACAGCGCACTAACCGGTTCATTCCAGTACCGGTAACCGTTCTTGGCTGTTTTTCAGTCACAAATATTCGAGCTACAGTTTCGAAATATTTGCATTCGAGCTGGATTTCCTATCATAATTGCGACAGTCATTCTTCCCGACATAAAGCAAGTTGCAAACATGGCCGCTGTCCGTGTGCGGCGATGGAGCGACGTGGAGGCGCGGCGGCGGCCAATGCACCGTGCTGCTTATGACAACAGCACGCCGAGTGCAGCGCCTGTAGCCCCCGCGTCGGCTGAACCCGCGCCTTCCGCCAAGAGCGTCCCGTTAGCAGTGATGGAAGACGCCCCCGAGTGCGTCATCTGTTTGGACGAATTGGCGATGGGGCGCGCTCTATTCACGGCCGAGTGTGGCCACCGCTTCCACTTCAGTTGTCTATTGGAGAATGTAAACCACGACGAGGCCAATTCGGACAAGTGTCCGATCTGCCGCAAGCCGCAGACGCAATGGCCTGAGCAGACTGAGGGGCTCGTCAAGGCGCATCCGTTCTGTGAGTTGCAGTCTACACGATCTGTTTTATAAGACACTATCACAAAACACTGGTCTAATGACAATTCTTGGACGTGGACAGGTACAAACTGCGGTAAACGAGGCTCAGGAGGACAATTTTGCGACGGATGCGGGCAATCGCTTGCTCATACTCCTACGGCTCAAGAACGCGCTCGGGCGGCGGCAGCAGCGGCAGCGGCAAGGAGCAACGTGGTGGTTGAGTGTCCTACGTGTCGGATCCGCTGTCTAGTAAGCACCACGGCTCGCGGGACCCTGCAATGTCCCAATGGCCACCTCTTCCAGCTACGAATGCCCCCGACTACGGGCAACTCACAAGGACTTCGTCAAAGCTTCAGTGGAGCTGGACCGGGCTCAATGACCTCAGGACCCAGGCCCATCATGCGCCAATGCCCCACGTGCTACACGCGCGTGCAAATGCCTCCAGGCAGCCAAGCGGGCCAGTACATGTGTCCCCATGGACACACTTTTTACTTCTCCCCGTTCCAATAATAGATTAATGCCTTTTACTTAACCATCTTGCAACGTAGTATTTCTTTGTGTTTTATTCAAGAGATGAAGTAACACAGCTTGTGTATGAGCTTGCGAGATCAACATCTTGCCTGAGAGGAAGGCGTCGGCGCGGTGTAGTGTATTCTGCGAAGACAAGTCGACCAGGTACTTGTACACCTCAACAGTAGTCGGCGCGCTGCTCGCTGTACGTTGGTCAACTTGAAGATACGTCCAGCATTCCGGATTGAGTACACTTAGCGCCAAGTATTAGGGATAAGGCGCCGTCGCGTGCGGGTGAGCCAGGACGTGCTAGTAGTGGCTAACTCCACTACGACATAAGCTCCGTGTGGCAAGCTCTTGAGGGGCGTCTGCATGTGCCACGTGAAGCCCCAGAGTAGAGCGCTCGACGCAGCCACGGGTTATACAGACCCTTGTTGCCGCATCTCGACCAGGTTGCGCTGTCCGTCCATCACAGAAATGACGATTCGCAGTCGTCGATCTCCAATCGATGTCGCGTTATTCGGTCTGATGAGAGCGACACGTAGGAGCTGTTGAGCACTTTTCCGGGCTGTTTTATCAGGAAGAGCATGCGAGGTTCGTTGTCGCCCCGCGCATCAATTTGTTAGGTCGCTTCAAGAAGCAATTTTGTGCAGCTATCAGCCCGTTCATGGGTCCAGAAGGTGGCAGATTAGGGTGCGCGATACTAACAGACCCACGTGCAGACGAAGAGATACCCCGTGATGGCAAAAATGCTATTTTGCCCAGTGAGATACGTACCACTCTGTTCCATCTCAAATCTAACACTTCTCCTTTACTGACATATTTGCTAAACTAATGGTGTGATTTAGCTAAACGAGCCTACTACGGAAAGCCCTGCCTTAGCTCTATAAAGCAGTATTTTTTTGGTAGAATATAGTCAAACAGCAACGAAGTACAGAGCAAAAGAGCGTCATTCGTTTTGACGGGGTGGACGTCTGGTTTCGCAGTGTTGGAAAATTGCTGAGGTTTTCAGAAGCGATCGATTTTGTTACGGTCTTACAAGATGTGAAAATAGTTCTTCAAAAGCTGCTGTCTGTGCCGCGTTTGCCTGAAAAACGCTTTTGACCAATTACATCTATGTATTTACAATCCGACAAATTTTAGATCTCGCTTAAGGTGAAAATAAATAAAACAAGGTGTGTAGAAAAGAGCTCATCATAAAATAAAAGATACTAATTTTGAGTTGGTGGCCCTTCATTTTTTTTAAGTATGTATCAGACGCAATGACAGATTCTGGTATTTTTTGTGCTGTCAAAAAGCACTTATCTATAGTCCTACTAGAAAGATCACAGTAAGTTTTTTCATCGATCTTGTACGTTGGTGTGCGGTATTGAGCCGACTGTAGCAAGTTAAACAGACCCAAGTCGAGTACGTTCATATCGGGCGACTTAGCTGGCTGGTATTTGATAGCGATGTTGACAACATCAACATTTGTTGTGCCTGCCGTTAGAGCGATCAGACGGCAGCACATCATGCTTATCTGCACAGCTGACACGTACAGTATTATGTAGCTGGTAGCCACAAATTAGAAAATAGCAAATCTCTATTCTTAGCCTAATAATAGCCAATGATATCATTTTTTTTTGTGCGGTCGCTCGTTGCGTTAGATTTGAGATGGAACAGAGTAGTACTGATTTTAGCTAGCTATTTGTTGAAGTGCGATTTTCGCACGCCATTATAATAATTAGCGGGACTATAAAATGAGGGTCTCAAATTTTGCTTTTCTCAAAAACTGCTGAATTTTCATTCAGCACTGCTGAATCAGCGCGACCTGCCCCGGACTTGCTGAATATTTTTTTAAGTATGTTAATTGGCCAGCTTTTAGTGCAAAAGTTCTAGAGGGATCTTTCCTTCGGTGTTAAATTTGGTACTGAAGTTTTGTCTTTTCAAAAAAATGGAATGTATATTTTTCTTAGACAAACCGTACTCGTGTTCTCCCTAAAGTAGGCAAGATTATCCCGTTTCTTTGCGAGGGCGTTTCTTGGTGCGCGACACAGACTTCCCGTCAGCAACCTGTCGGGACAGTTCCCTGGCCATCTCGTCCATCCGTTTGTACAGCCTCCCCGGCATTCTCTTTTTGCACGCTTTGCTGCTGCTGCGGCAGCTTCGCGCTCTCTTTTCTTCTATTTGAGCGCCGCCTGACGATCTTTCTGAATCTGCTTTGCTCTGCGCGTGTCCTCATCGCTCGGCGGGTTGTACAATGGGTCATTTTGGAACTTCTCAGGAACAAATGGGCGGACCTTATTGTAGAAGGTCTGGATCTTCTCGGAACTCGAAGAAGGGTTTGGCAAAAGCTCTATGTGCGTTGTTAGTAGGACGTGCGTCCGTAGTGATGCCGTCGTACTCGCAGCGAAGAACCCTGGGCCACTACAGCTAAGTCCGGACTCTTACGGCAAGCTCTGCTTCTTCTCCCCGCTTGTCATTTGCGATCACAGGAACTTTTCCAACTCCATGGCCTTCTCCTCCAAGAAGGCACTTCTTCTCACAGGGGTCCTCTCGAATAAGACGCGTGACGATCTCATGAAGATCTCCGTCATTCAAATGATGCTACTTGCCATAGTACTGGAATCCCCGTCAATTTCACTGTCGCTTGTTAGGATCTTGCTACCACACGAGCACTCATTCTCTGAGTCTGGGCCCCACTCGTCATCTTCACTGGCGTCTTTTCTTCTGCCGCTAGTCACTGTGTTCTTCGTCGCGAGCTACTACAGTGTCATTCTCTGGGGCTGTGGCGGTGTATGCGATTGCCACCTCCTCTAAATTTAGTCTCCTGAGAAAATCAATCAAGTACGAAAAATGAAGGGTCAGATGTAAAGGCGATTATTAAAAAAAAACTAGCATCAGTTTGTTTTACGGAGTCTCAAATTGTATAATTTATTGGCTAGCGATGTCATAGCCATTTTTTGCGTGCCTTTTCCTTGGTAACATACCGTTTTAGACAAGTGTTTCGTTTTGTCATCCCCACTCACTTCGTGCACAGAAGCCATGGAAGCAGAAGAAGAAGAGACTGGCTCTGGAAAAATAACGCTGCGACGCGGAGGTACCTACACGGTTCAAGACCAGAAGACAGCTCTTACTAGAGTACAACAAGGAGAGATATACGCTGTCGTAGCGCGCATGACAAACATTCCTATTAGGACGTTGTTTAAGAAAGCTAAGTAACCGGAGAGAAGGCAAGTCTCTGGCGGGCGGCCGCCGTGCCACCAAACAAACTCTGCCGCCGGAGCTTGAGGCGGGATTAGTAGAGTGGGTTGCCGATATGCAGGGGACTGATGTACCTGTTGGTCCTTGCGGCATTCTTGCCAAGGCCAACGAAGTATACCCTGCAGCGCCAACTCAGCACACAGCACCTTCAAAATACGCTCACGACGGTCTGGTGCCGTCGCTTTATTGAGAGACACCCGATCATCGCTCCACGAATTGCTCAGCAGATCGCCGCGTCGGCAACCGTATTGAACCGAAGGCAGTACGCGGTCTTTTCTACGAGGTGACGCCGCTTGTTATCGAGCACAAGCTCGACAAGAGTCGAGTCTATAATATGGACGATACGTCTTTTATGCCGAAGACATCGTCTCGGAAAGTGGTTGCCCTGATAGGATCAACCAACGTGTGGGCCCAAGAGCCAAAAGCACACTTCCACATGACTGTGGTGGCAGCAGTGAATGCTGCTGGTGCCCCCTATTAGTTTTACTAGGTCAGCGCATCTAGAGTGAGGAAATTGGAAATATTTCTATATACAACACGTCTGTGATTGGCACGCCGAAGGGTTTCAGCAACGCGGGTATCTTCAAAATTTTGCTTAAGTTCTTTGACGCCCACCTGACAAGGTACAATGCGGAGCGTCCAGTCGTACTGGTGTTTGACAGCAGCTCGACACACGCCGAAATCGGTAAGCTCTTTTTGGGCTGCTCAAGTTAAAAATTTACTTTGTATTCATCTGCTTTAGCGGGTATTATACCGTAGACGAGATATCAGCATGTTCCGACAAAGAAATTCTACTCGTCGGCCTTCAGCCTAATACCACACATTTGTAAGCTTGCAATTGCGTCTCCAGCTTTTGTGAGTGGCGAAGCGCGGAGCTGTCGGCAAGGCTGCATGGATCAAGAGAAAGTGTTCAATTTGAGATGAGGTCAGAAATAGTAGTTTACTGTTGCCTTTGGCGCCCTGTGACAAAGGAAAGATACCACACGTTACTGTGGACTTTGACCCCTTAGCTCCCTTATGTTGTAGGGTACAACATAAACGTTGTATACCCTAGTTGCCTTCGTGTCGCAGCATCTATACTATGTTGGAGGTCCAACATATCGGACAATTATACTGTGTATTTGTATTAAAAACTGATCATGCACGGATTTAGTGAAATCAAGATATTTTGTTAAGAATAAACATCTAAATACACAGGCTTAGGTTTATCTCGAGGGGATCGGTTGAACCAGATATAAAATGGATTACCAAACGAGTGGCCGGTAGCAACTAAGTCCTCATTCTCCAAAACGACGGCTACCGCAAAGATGTCTGCCCCGGCCGGAGAAGCCCCCCGGCATAAGCTCACAAAAGAAGAGCGGCGACGATGCCTTGAGCGAGATGAACATGCGACGAATTCGGCGGGCAGATGGAAAGACGAGTGCGAAGGATGAGGGTCATCAGAAGAAGCCCCCCAGAAAGAAGGCAGCAAAGCACACACCTGCCATGGAGGTAGCCCAGAACAAAGGATCATCACCGGACCGTGGTCCCTCTGGTGGGGAGCAGGAGTGTGTGGGGGATGCCGGAGAGAAGGCAAGAGCCTCTGGAGAAGCTCCTGACGCCATGGAAACAACACCACCATCGCAGATGGCGTCGCATTTGTCAGAAGATCGTGTTCACCGCGCCGCAGCTGCTGCACTAGTTGATAAGATCGTCGACTATGTTGAAACTACGGAGGCCGCGACTCCATTGAGGCCAATGACAAGTACTGAGAACGCTCCTCATCCTGGCAGGACCAGGTCGCTACCTGCCAGCGAACCTGCGTCAAGAAAACGGCGCCGTGCTATCCTGCAGGACGACAGCGACAGCGAGGTGAGTTATATTGACGTCGACCAGCATAAGGATGCACATGAATAGTAACATCCAACATATCACTAACACAAGAACGTTTGCATGCGCGAATTGTGAGCAGGTACCTGTCAGTGAAGAAAACGCGACGGACGGAAGCGCTGCCTACGCGATTCGAGGATGTGTCGTGGATGCCGATCCAAATTTGATAAAAGGTGGAGCAGATAGGTGTACTGGTCTCAATTCAGACGAGGACACTGAAGTACAGGAAGAACCGGAAGAGGAAGAGGATGCAGAGGACGAGCCGTGAAACGGAGACTGTAATCTCAGCGATATCAGTGACGAAGAGGGCGAGATGGTGCACGAAGAACTCCCCGACTCAATTTGGGCGTCAGTTGCGAAGGACAAGGATCTCATGAAGGAAATGCGGCACGATGGATGGGAATATGGTAAGTTATGTTCATATACAACATATGAGCGATATATTTCCCTTCGCTCAGCATAAGATCTAACATAGCTATTGTTGACTGGATTTGTGTGTGTAGATCCGAGTAAATTTGGAGCTGACCCGACCTACAACGATCTTTTTGATGGTGAATTCGGTCCAAGTGAGAGTGTTCTCAGCGTTGCCGAAGATCCACTTACTCTCCTGTTCTATTTTATGCCACCAAAGCTGTGGTCTCAGATGGCTGTAGAAAGTAACCGATATCGGGAGCAGGCGGCCCCTGCACGAGCACGAGCAGTTCGGACGCAACAGCGACGACGTGGAGGCGAAGTTAAAGAACTTGGAGAGATCTGTCGTCGTTTGGCAAACGCCCCTGATATCGAACCACACGAGATTCTATGCGTCATGGCTCTCCTTATCGCGAGGATGTTGGTGCCGATTCAGAAAGGTATTGCTGCACATTAGTCCACGAGGCAGGTGGGCGCACTGCCTTCCAACCGTTTTGGGCAGTTCATGGCTAAGCACCGCTTCTTCCACATTATGGGGCGCTTACATGTTTCAAACAACAAGTCGCCTCAAGCCCGCCAAGACCGGATGTGGAAAATACGACGTGTTGTGAACGTGCTACAACGTACTTTTGCGCGTGGATACAAACTACCGCCAGTGATCAGCTTTGACGAGGCCACGCTTCCGTCGCGTGCTCGGTACAACCCTACACGTCAGTTCAACAAAGACAAACCTCATCGTTGGGGAACGAAGGTATTCGTCGCTGCATGCGCGGAAACGGCGAATTACATGAGGTGGGTGTCCGATGTATCGTGACAAGCCGAAGCTTGCCACGATACATCGGACACAAGCTTTGGCTTGTCACGATACATCGGACACCCATCTCATGCGTATACGCCAAAAACCAATCGTGACTTTGGCCCCCAAAAACCAATCGTGACAAGCCGAAGCTTGCCACGATAGGTTTTTGGCTTATGTGCTAATGTTGTCTCCAGGCAACATAACTTACTCCCATTTACTGTTGATCCAACGTAACGTAACGTATGTAATTGTCGGTGCTGTCTTGTAGGCTCAAAATTCACTGATACCAAGCTTTTGAGTACTGCTTCCGGAAGAGCTGGCCCAAAGCTTCTGTTTGCAATAATGCCCCAGAAAATTGTTTGAGTCGGGTGGGTCCGTACATGTGTCGTACCACAGCGTATGTTAGTAATCTGAGAGCAAACGACGGAGATCCCACATTCTGCTTCTGGCATCGACAATTCGGTTATTCACACCCGCCACAGAGCGACTGAAGAATAGAGCTCATATTGCACTTCACAAAGCACAAAACCTCACAATAGCAATTGAGCAAAACTGCGAAGCACCTTGCGGTTACTTCACTCGAATACAGAGGGGTTGTATCCTTAACATCACCTGAGTGTCGATATCACGCGTGACCCCAGACGACCGAAGCGAAAACAGCGCTCATTAAATCGCACACATTTACACAGAGCTAGCTGTCGCCGGTATCGTCGCATTGGTAACCTGCGGGAAGATCGGAGTAAATCGCACTTGGAGATGCTACTGCTTTACCGAGAATATAGCACATACAACCTGGTTATTAGCACACATGTGGATGTTGAAATCAGACTTATGGCGTCGTCTGAAGCGAGCCAGCGTAACAGCGTTTAGTCTTTTAGCTTGCATTATCACTTCAAACCATCGTAAATCGTCGAATATTACAGTGCCATCATATCCCGGTACAATGCGTGCCAATGCAGCAGCTCGTCGACAGAAAGGAATAACTGATCTAATATATATAATGCTGTGCCGAAGAGCTTTTGTAGCTTCGTTATTGTCGTCCAAACGCGTACTCGCATATTTGAATATGTTGAAGTGCTTTTAATACCTTATTGCGCGAATTTGAGGCGCATTTACCTGGAATATGATACTCGATATTCCGAGCGTCCCAGTCTAATCCCAGTGACTGACCGTCCCTTTTCAAACAAACTTGTGAGCCTCTTCTCATTGCAGGTATCCTGTAGCGGGGCTACACACAAGTGGCTACATGTAGCGACTTGGTCACGAAGAAGGTTTTCCACGTTGGTGTTAGAAACACCCATGATTACAATTGGCAGACTATTGGTCTGCATGCATTTAAGACATTCACTGGCTGAAAATCAATATCTGCGACTAATTAGAATAGTAGGATTCTGTCAACCATTGGTTGACATTTTTTTCATTTAGAATATTAGATTAGGTGGAAAAGCCAAACAAAACAGATAAAGAGTTCTCAATTTTACCTTGCTTTTCTATATAAGTAAACTTATACTTTCGGACGAAAGTACAGCTAATCTAAGTGAAGCGCATCTTACGCTTCGTCATACACGTGCGCTAACGTGTAAGCGAAGTAGTGGGCACAGAGTAGGTCCACTACAATGGAGCCCTATGAATGGCATGGTTAGCTGCGCGCTCGGCATTTGCGCTTCATGCGCTGCGGCGGCGCTGGGGTCTCATCTTCCGTGCCTTCTGTATAGCCGAAGCTTCAGGCGTTTGGTCGCTGTTTGGAATAGCGTCTAACCATGGGTAACCAAACCATAGCTATCTTGATAACTGCGGATGGCTACGTGAGCGCGATGACTTGCTGACCCGAACGCCACACATCGTCCTAACTCGTGCAATTACGTCTTCAGACCTAATAAATGCATTTTTTTTGAAATGGGTCTTCAGCCAAAGCTGTCACCAAGAAGCCTTTCGTAGTTGCCACACATCGAGCCACACATAAAGCCCGACCGAATCGATGCGCACGTTGACGAAAAACGGTTACCCTTGACTGTTGCAGTCGGCCTTCACGCGTATCTCGTTGTTATGGAGAGCAACTTAGCACCGCATTTTTTACGACTACTAGCTCGAACTTCTGCTTGCTTACGATAGTATCGCTTCCGTTCAGTTTTGTTGGATGATGATGTGTGTGGCTGTGGGTGGTGGTGATGGTAGGAGGGGGATTGTGAAGTGCTGGATAAAAGGGACTAGCGCCTAGGAGCCACCCATCAAGAAACGTATGGCACAAAAGTACGCAGAAAATACGACATTATCGGCTGCCTGGCAGCTATATCTACCATATCAACTAGTTATTACTCGCTATCGACACTGTACATCGCTGTTACAGTATGCGAGGCTGTTTAGCATCAAGCTACTAAATCCCATGTGTATGCAGCACACAGCGTTTGTAACGGGCTAGAGACAACCCGTTACTAAGCTCAAACGGTAGTGGAAGGAAGCAGGTAAATTAAACTCTGATTGATGGGCGTAACGGCATCAAGGCCGTCACAGCCATTAGCGATAGTCTTGGGATCGAATTGGCCACCGTGCACTCACGATGGCAACATGTGACAGAGCCCTGTCACACCACCCCCCTACTACGATTCGAAGATACGCACGTGGCCGCTACGGTTGCGGTCACTCAACAAGTTGAGCTGGAGGACAACAGGGCTGGATCACTGGATCAATGGCAGACGCTGGTGGAGAAGCGGACGCGTGGAACAGACCTGTGCCAACAGCAGGGGACTTCGACACGAGCGCGGAGGAGTTAGGAAGGTCGGACTTGTACGATTACAGCGGCTTGCGCGAGCCGCTGAGTGACGACGAAATGCGGAGCTTGTTCCACCGACACCGACGGACGCGTAGCAAGCCAGTCGCGGTGACACGGACCGTGACACTGAATTCGCTGGACAACGCGTGGACGGCTTTCGTGAACCGCTGGAACACAGAAGGCGCCGCCAGATTCACCCCCTCCTTCGAAAGACGCGAAGCGGATCATGAAGAGCGCTCGGTGAGCGCGCTGGCAAGGCGGATTCACAGCGTGGTGTATGACGCCGACCGCGGCTGCTGTTATGTGGATTACACCAGTGGGTGCGCCTGGTGTTCGGAGAACGGTCGCCCGAGACCCAGTCAGGGTGCGTAGGAGCAGGAAGTCGCAGAGTGTCCAGTCTCTGAGGTGGAGTGAAAACTTGTTGGGCAATACCATAGGGCCATGAGCGATGTTAGGCGTGGCGGGCAGTCGCGCCATCCGGAAGACCACGGCCGTTGGAGCGATTGCCTCATACGCCGCCACGCAGTCCGGAAGGTCCTCGAGGAGCACCGCTCGAGGCTCCCAACTATCGAGTATTGGACCAAGCCAATGCACGAGGTACTGGCGGTGCGGAGGGGTGGGAGCATCGCCGGCGTGAGACCGACGACCCGTACGCGTACGGTGGGGAGTGACACGGTGATTGTCGTGCTCCAAGATCGCCTCTACGATATGATGGACGTGGCCAGCAGGGGTGCAGGGCCGTCACGCTGGAACCGTGCAGCGTGGCCAGCGCGAGGAGGCTGAGACCGCTCGGAGCCGGCAGCGTGCGGTGAAACGGCTGAGCCGTCTGGAACGCGAGATGGCGAAGTTGCGCCGGGAGCTGGAGGAGCCCCCGCGTCCTGAGCTGGGGCATCATGATCGGTGGGAGGCGGAGGCGCGGGAGTACCATCGGCGCTAGGGATGGCGGGTGGGTGATAAAGTCGGAGTCGTCCGACGTAGAAGGTAGGATGGAGGCGTAGTGCTGTAGGAAGTAGGAGCGTGTAAGGATCCCCTAATACCTTCGTTACTGTGAATGGTCCAATAAATCTCGGCGCGAGCTTATTCGCGCCCAAATTAGTCACAGCGGACTGGTGAATCCCCTTCGTAGACAACAACACACGATCGGCAACAGCGAGCGTTTCCATGTTCCGGCGCCCACGCCGGTCTGCGTATTCTTTTTGACGGTCAGCCGCCGCTGCGATGGGGTCCCGAACGTAGCGAGTCACACGCTCGCGCTGATGAAGGAAGGCACGAACAACCGCAGTGCCTCGAGGTTGCGGTGCGGGAAGAGGGACGAAGTCAGCCGGAGGAGACGCGGCGAGTGCTACTGTGTCCGGGACATCGCGATACTCGACACCTCGACGGCGCTGCGCAGGAGATATCAATGTCCTTGAAGTCCAGTCGGCGACACTTTGTGGCGCCGGTCCCGTCGCTCAGTGTTGGGGCTGACCGTGGTGGGGTGCCTGGACCAGCCCCTGCGCCGCCCTTGTAGCGGTGCGTGTGCGCGTTTCAGACGCGGTTGCAGCGGTGCCGCGGCGCGTGGTAGCGCCGTTTAGTAGTGCGATCGCGTCAGTGGTAGCGCTGTCGTGTCGGGCGCTGATAGAGCTCGGAGCCACTTCCACCGCGGGTAGTGGGCACCAAGGCGGCTTGGTCAGCGGCACCAGACGCAAAGGAGCGCTCAACACCAAGGAGCGCTGAAGCGCGAGGATGTCGTCCGAAGTTGATATAAAACGATGTGAGACCCGTCGACGCGTACTCAACATTGCTGATCGCAAACTCGACCATGGGAAGGAATGAGCTCCACGACTTGAAAGACGTCGCAAAACTTCGCAGTACGTCCTTGTCAACGAAGTTGACGCGCTCCGTTTGGCCGTCAGTTTCCGGGTGTGACGCGGTAGCCGCGTCCCCACTAATTGAAAAAGCTCTCTTCAGAAAGCGGCAGTGAAGCGAGGATCTCGGTCAGATACGATCGAGGTTGGAAGACCGTGGTGCCGATAGACGGCATTGACGAAGATCGCTGCAGATCGTTGAGCGGTGATGGAAGTAGGTACAGCAGCAAGGTGAACCATCTTGCTAAACCAATCGACGAGGACAAGGATTCCAGTATGGTCTTGGCCATCCCGAGGCATGCCAAAGATAAAGTCCATGCTCACCGAGGACCACGGTGCATCTGCGACCGGAAGCGGACGAAGTGGCGCCTGCTTCGCCGCTGAAATCTTCACGTCTCACAGAAGCGGACCCACTTCCGCGCCCACTTATACATGTGCGGGCAGTAGTAGTCGCAAGACAACGATGCGAACGTCTTCTCGCGACCGAGGTGACCGCCACTGGGAGTATCATGGAACCGTGAATCAGGCGACCACGGAGGTCATCGTCCAGCGGGACGACGACGCATGGAGAGTCCGAGCGGTCGATCCAAAATGTTAGAAGGTTCCCATCGAGTGCGTAGCGGTCGATACGAGCGCGGCCACGTGGGGATAGCTAACGCCGCGGTGGACGGGTCCTTCAAGTACTTGATAATCTCTACACACGTAGCGTTCGACTCATACGCGGATGCCATCAAGGCGCGGAGAGGGATTTTGGCGGAAACTGCGAGTGCGATCTGCTCCTCAGGTGTACACACTGTACACCCGTCTTCATCCTCACCGCCACCAACTGCGTGGCGACCCGACTGCACGTAGTCTGGCCGGCGTGATAGAGCGTCGGCGAGGATGTTGATTTTACCAGGCTTGTAGTGAACAACAAAATTGTACTCAAAGAACAGCGAGAGCCAGCGCGCCATGCGCTGGGACAAGTGAGGAGTCTTCGTCGCTGTCCGTAGCGACGCGTGATCCGTGTAGAGTGCAAAGATCTGCTCACCGAGGAGGTAGACGCGGAACTTGATCAATGCGTTGCGCATGGCCAACAATTCCTTGTCGTGAACAGGGTAGTAGCGCTCCGCCGGCTTCAGCTGGCGCGATTAAAAGCTAACGACCCGCTCGTGGCCGTCGTCGTCGAGCTGCATCAGGGCGCAGCCGATCGCAAAGTCGCTCGCGTCGCAGACAACGCGGAATGGCTTCGAAAGATCAGGTAGCATCAGGACGGGCGCGGAGGATAAGCTCAATTTCACCGTGTCGAACGCAGCCTGGTGTTCGGGACACCACGACCACGTGGCGTCTGCCTTTAGGAGCTGCGATAATGGGCGAATTGTCACAGCATAGTTCTTCGAGTAGTGGTGGCGATAGGTCGCAAGGCCCAGCCAGGCGAAGTTGCTTCTGGTCTTGTGGCGTCGGCCAAGCGCAGATCGCCTCAACCGTTTCTGGATCAGCACAGACGCCATCTTTTGCTGATGTAACTCCCGAGAGCGCGGATCTCGGGAGCACAGAAGATGCAATTCTTCAAGTTGACGTACAGTTTGTTTTCTCGCATCACGACGAGCACCTGACGGATGTGCCCCAAGTGTACTTAAACGTCCGTCATGCCGCCGTCGGCACAACTGTGGATAAAGATGTCATCAAAGTAGCTAGACGCGAAGACTCGGAAGGGTCGCAGCAAATTCGATATCATGCGATTGAAAGTGGCAGGGGCATTCTTCAGCCTCTGCGGCATGACCAGCCATTTTCAGAGCATGTCGCTGGACGTGCTGACGGCTGTCAGTGGCACGTCCTCTTCACGCATCAAGAAGCCATCCATCAAGTCAATGGCGCTGTACGTGCTACTACCGTCCATGGTGTCTAGCACCATGTCTTTCCGAGGGATTGGAGTCGTGCCGGTATGATGGCGTCGTTGAGCTTGTTGAAGGCGTGAACAATGCGCCATCCGCCGGTTGTTTTCTTCGCACAGAAGGCCGGGCTGATGTGCGGCGACAGACTGGCCGGCTTGCCGGCGATTCTTGAAGGAGGCGTCGATCGCTTCAACTTGGTTGCGGGGAAGCGGCCACTGTCGTGTCACACAAACTTCGCCCCAGGCACGAGATCGATCTCGTGCCGCACACCACGATCGGGAGGAAGCACAGCTGGGACCTTGTCGGGGAAGATGTCAATGAACTCACGAACAAGAGGGGCGACTGGATTACTAGCGGCCTCCAGTGCCGGCAATGATTGAGCGGCATATCGCGCCTCCCTGGCCGTCTTCGGCTCTGCTTGATGTGGGCGCATCCGATCGTCGGACGCCGATTCTGCAAATAGAGCTTCGACTGCCGCGATGGCGGCGGAGCTGTCCGTCGCAATCATGCAAGCTTGCTCAATCTCACCGTGCTTCAGATCGTGGGGAAAGTGTTTCCACGACAGGCCAGGCAATCGAGTGATCTCAGTCGCGGCGCACGGGGGCCGTGCGACCTCGGCATCGTGTACTCGGGGAACCCCGAGTGCGTCGTCCTTCATCAGGACCGAGATGGTTTCGGACTCAGGAGGGGCTAAGTCCATCGAGGCTGTGCGAGAACGTCGCGGTTTCCGACGACCGCGACGACGAACAGGGCGAGTATCGCCATCACCAGCTGACAACGAGATGCCGCTCTCGATCGCGTCAGTAGGTGTGGGGCACTGGGTGCTCGAGGTGAGCACATCTTCGTCGTCTTCAGGGAGCCCCCGCTCTACCACACGCGGGGGCACACGCTCGACCGAAAGTGGGAGCTCACGCTCTACCCCATTTTCTTCACCAGGGAGGTCTCGCTCGACCACCCGCAGGAACCTCTGTTCGACCGCGCGTGAGAGGCCATACTCACCCACGTCCTTCTTGTTGTGGGAGTTCCCGCTCAACCACCCGCGGAACCTCTGTTCGACCGCGCGTGGGAGGCCATGCTCAACCACGTCTTCTTGTTGTGGGAGTTCCCGCTCATCCACCCGCGGGAACCCATGCCCAACCGCGTGTAGGAGGCCTTGCTCAACCACTATGTCGTCGTTCGACGTGAGCGGTTGCTCACTGCGACACGGGAACTCATGATCGACCGCGTCAGAGATGTCCTGAGACTCCACCTCAGGACCGGCACATGTTGCGCGCTCACAAACTGCACACGAAGGGCCATCGCGCAACTATGGAAGTAGCAGTGGTCATGGAGTCGGGGTCCATGACTGCAACATGCGGCCAATGGTTGGGCGTCCCGCTCAGGGATGCCAACACAACGTCCACGTCGATGTCACGTGGATGGACAATTCGAGCTAGCCAGTCAATGCAAGGCTTGTGACGAGCATCCACGGGATCCCGAACACGCAGTCAAATGAACCGCTTAGATCAATCACCAGGAAGTCATCGGATCTCTGGAAACCATCGAGATCGTAGGAGAGGGTGACCGAGCGCCGCGGCGGCAGTCGCCGCGTCCTGCCGTCTGCGTACTTGACGACCATATCGCCGAGGCCTTCACTTATAGGCGTGTCCGCCGGAAATACTGACAAACTCTCGGCGCGAACGAAGTTGTTCGTCGCGCCTGAATCCAGCAGAGCACGAATGGGACGCTGGGCTCCCTCAACGTGGAGATTGACCACGATCAGTCGCGAGTCACTGCCGGAGGTGGTGGCCGATAGATGTGCACGGAGCACAGGAGGGCTAGGAGAAGGTTCCGCCACCAGAGAGACATCCCCCTTCCAGATCTAGTAGGGCGCACCGCACCTACTGGTCGTTCTGAGAGGTGACGCTCGCAACAACCGGCGGCGCGCGGCACACTGCCACGCGATGTCCAGGCTTCTTGCAGCGGAAGCAACGCAACGGACGCGGTGTGCGTGCAGACGGTCGAGGTGGAGTCGACGACACCAGAGCAAAACGGCCGCTATAATCTGGATCGCATCCACTTCCATCGGTTCTGGTCCAGGCTCAGGTACTAGAGGCCTTGAGACGTCAAATGCTTGCGATGCTGTGACGCTATAGTCTGCGCGTAAAGTAATCGCGAAGGCCTCTTCGAGAGAGCACGAGGTCTTCCTCATCAAGTAGAAGCGCTGGTATTCAGCGTTCATCCCGGAGTCGAAGACGTGGATCTGAGTCGCCAGGTCAGCGGGGTAAGCTGTGATGAACGTCACGAGGTGGCGTGCTCGTTGAATATACACGAGCATGGACAAGCGTCCCTGCTTCAGGGACAGGAAAGCGGATCGTTGAGCAGTCTCGTCCTGCGGTGGCTCGAGCGCGAGCCGTATATCGGGTTTCATGGACGCCATCGTTGGGAAACAGGCGGGGTCAGCGACGTGCTTACCGAGCGCCCTCTCCTTCCTAGTTTGGAGAGGAGAAAGCGAGTCCTCGCAAGCTCGGTGGACAGCTGCCGAACTTCACCTGCGATATCCACCTCGCAGAACCACCGAGTAAGATGAAGGCGGCTGTTGCCTTCGCCACTGTAGATGGAGACATTGAGCTTGACGATGTCGGTTTTGTTCTTGGACGGCTTGGGAGTCGACACTCGCAGACGTAGTTCTGCGAGCTTTCGCGCCATAAAATTCTGGGCGGCCAGGTGTTGTTGGGCTTCCGAATCAGCTGTGAGTAGCGCCTGGGTGACGGCTTCGCCGGATGCAGCGGCGAGGCGACGTAACGCTTCCCACTCGATCGACGAGAGATAAGTCAAGCTGGTATGCTCGAGTGGTGTGGCGGTCATCTTGGACGCGTCGCTCATCGATGTGTCATTCATCTTTTGGCGTTGGACGGATTACGAAGTGCTACCAGGTGTAACGGGGTAAAGACAGCCCGTTACTAAGCACACACTGTAGTGAAAGGAAACAGGTAACTTAAACTCTGATTGATGAGCGTGACGGTATCAAGGCCGTCACAGCCATTAACGATTGTCTTGGTATCTGATTGGCCACCATGTACTCACGATGGAAACCGTGTGACAGAGTCCTGTCACAGCGTTTCTATTGTTACTTGAGGATGGATGGATCCGTTTTGACATTATTTCAATTGAACGGACGTACTTTGTCTTTTCCTTATTTTAAATCTGCCTTCTTGTAGGCGATTGATACGATGCTTGACGTTAAATTTCCCGGTTTGAGAAAAGGAGAGCCCACACTTATTCAGGGTGGGCTCCCCTTCTCAGGGTCTCTGATAGGTTTATTTGTGTAACGGGGTACAATTCAGTGTGTCCCATGTTACATAAAGAGTGACCCGTCGCTCTTGTGAACACCTGGTACACGGTACCAGGTGCTCTCGGAACCAGCCAGTGCATGACTACTTAGCTCCACTATAGGTAACTTCTAGTTTGTATGGGACCCTAGCTTATCTTACTTAAAAATACAGCAGTCTTAAATCTACCCTTCTAAGTAGCAAACCGTTCCCTTTGAGGCCGGAAACACGTGTAGTTAATATCCATAAGCACTTCCTCTGGCAAGGTGCTGTGTGACCCCGTCACACTTGGTAGCACTAGTAGTCAATCCTACACCATCGCGGGTAGATTGAACTACCTGAGTTCTCTGTGCGCTCAACGTTTGAGCCAAGATGGACCGAAGCGAGTTTCCTCGCTTGAACGACTCACAGTACGAGTCTGTTCGGAAGATGGGAGGCATCTTTGGACAAGATGTCCTTCGCAGCTTGGCGGCGGCGACGCCTGCCGAGCAACAAGAGCGCGTTACCGCATTTGAGACCTACAAGCGTGGTCTCATCGCTCACGTCCGCGGGAGCTTGGAGGCCACGATGGCCGCTCCCCAGGCAACCAGCCTAAGCCGGTGTGGCTGAAGGTCCCCGCGTTTGAGGGGAAGGAAGGAGAGAACCTTCACTTCTGGGTCCGTGAGGTGAAGATCGCCATGAAGGCGGGTCTCATCTCGGACGAGCCAGTTCGGGTGACGTTTGCCCTGTCCAACCTTGGTGGACGTGCCAAGCACTGGGCATACACCAGGGAGACGACATCTCCTGGATGTTTTGCATCCTGAGCTCAGCTGTGTGAGCAGCTTCGAGTCGCGTTCCTACCGGCGAACAATGAGTTCCGTCAGCGCTCACGCTTTCTCGCGTGCAAGCAAGGTAAACGTGAGCTGCAAGAGTACGCGCAAGAGATGCGCACGTTGGTGGCATCTCCGGCAGGAAATCCTCTGCCTGAAGACGTCAAGACAACAGTCTTCATGAATGGCCTGAAGGTCGGTCCTGCTCGCACCCAGCTATTTCGGGTGCAAGCGACAACTATGGAGGAGGCGATTCAAATCGTCCTCCAAGACGAGTACAGCCACAAGCAGGCTGGTACTCCTCGGAAACAGGAACATCGCCATGATGAGGATGGCGTTCCCCGGAAGGCGGAGCATCGCAGCAATGACGCTGTTGCTCCTGCTGTCACGCAGCCCGTTGATATTGGTGCGTAAAGCGAGCCCGAACCCATGAACTTAAGCTCAGCCGGGAGCTTGGTCCGCTGCTATGGATGCGGCGGATAGCGTGTGTGTCCCTCGCCAGTCCTCGGGAAGAGGACAGCCCGTGGACCCCAAGTCCGGTGGCGCAGGCCACGGCCAGGTGGACGAAGACTCCCCGGCCACCAGTGGAGGCAGTATGCGCTGCTGAAGATTGCTAAGTCTTCGTGATGGGTGTGCAGGCTGTGCACACCACGAGACTTAGCCCAGAGAGAAGTGGTTCTCTCAAACAGGTGAAGGGCAGTGATGGGCTGCTGGTAGTACACTCAGTGTACGGGGGTACGGTACCCCTTGAACGTTTGATGAGTTCTGGGGTGTTGATACGCCGCCGGAACGTCGCTTGGTATAGTGACATCCGACTGCACTCTATGCCAGAGTGGCGGTCGTGGGCTGATCCTTGGTGGACTAGCCTTTGGTACGGTGAAGGAAGTACCAATGGTCCTTAACGGACCTGAACGTTTGGGTTCGATGAACTCGTGCACCGCAGTGTCGCTCGCAGGTTCTCGCCATGAACAACATGGCTGTGCCGAACATAAGGCACAGCCCGGACTTTGGTGTGGCAAGGCTGAGAAGCGCCTACCTGTCCAGGTCTATGACGGAGCATTGGTGAGTCATGTTCCCACCTCCGCCATGACTGGAGCGTCTGATACAGACCACCAGGATGCAGAAGCGTCACGGAGCTGTCAACGCGCCGACAGCTCTTCTTACAGCAACACCATGCTCCTCTGCGGCAATGCCACGGGCGTGGGTCTTTTCCCGGGCGTGTGGACCTGCTACACCAGCAGCGTCCAACGCCGAAGGTCGTCGCGTCGTACGGGCTTCGACAGTGGTTATGCCTTTAAGCGCTAACCAGGTGGGTAACTTGGGACACACGGTCACCCAGACTAACTGAAGAGGAGGCGCTGAATGCGCTTTCTGTGTGGATAACACAGTACCACACGCAGTCGCCCAGACTATAACTGAAGGGGAAGGCATCGTCCATGCTTCCTGTGCGGGTAACACAGTGCCACACGAGGTCTCGAGTGCCTCTTATGTCGTCAACGAGACATCACGACGTGGGTAGCAAAGTGCCACGTCACGTCAGCCGCCGCATGTCGGGTCTGAACCTTGTTCAGGCCGACGTCGCTTCAAGCGACTCGGAGTCCAGGACCCAGACTCCTCCGACTCGACCAGCTCTGGCCGGTGTGTGTGCTGGGTCTGCCACGTCAGCTGATCCCACCTTAGCCCTCCGTCCATTGGCGCCTCACAATCTCACCGAAGGTCGTCGCGCCGTATGCGCTTCGGCAGTGGTGGTGCCGAAGGGCATTCACCAGATGGGTAAGCTGCTTAAGGAGACCGACATTCGGCGCTCTAAGCGTGGGTAACAAAGTTCCACGCAAGGTCACTCAGACCTTAACTGATAAGGAAGTCGTGTATGCGCTTCCGGTGTGGGTAACAGAGTTCCACTCCCAAGGCGGGTAGCATAGCTTCGCACACAGAGCCATTGGCTCGAGGCACGAGGTTGTCTTGGCCTCGCCAGACGTGAGCAACTCGCTCGACGTCAAGTCGCGCAGACTCAAACGACACGGCCGACGCGGTCGTCCATACCGACGCAGTGCACAGGGCGGAGAGCCGTCGTTCCTGCCAGTGGCTATAAGAAGCCACGAGAGACTCAGTAGTCTCGAGGTTAAGTGGGGGAGAGGCTCGGAAATACCTTTTCTCCCTGACTTTCCAAGAGGCAGGTAGCCGTCGTGCTGCCAGTGGCTATCACAAGCCACGAGAGACTCGATAGTCTCAAGTGTAAGTGGGGGAGAGGCTCGGAAATATCTTTCCTCCCTGGTCTTGAGGTAAGACCAAGTTCCTTACGGAACCAGGCGCCGATGTACATCGACTGCGGGCTGGAGGCGAACAGCCGGACTAGAGCTGCGGTAGCTCTAGCCGAACAAGACATAGTGGCGAAGAAAGCCACTGGCGCAAGGTTCCTCGGAATTGCTGAGCGAATCAGCAGTGTTGGGATTACAAGCAACCACACACGAGGCGAAGCGCGGACCTAGTGCAATCAACGCACTGGTCCCTTGGTCATGAACGACCTGTCGAGTAGGGTGAACGGGGCGTCTCACCCGCCGACAAAGCGGTTGTGGTACGTGATGTACGCAACGCGCCGGGTATAATGGGCCATGGAGCCATAACCCAAGTGTGGTGCACAAGTGCACACACAACTGACCAGGTGGTGGTCGAGGCAAAGCACGCAGTCGTAACTGGTGCCGCACCGAGCATGACACCGTGGTGATGACAGCTTGCCTCACCATGAGTTGGTACCCGTGATTACTCGGTGTCAATGCCAGACACCAACGCCGCAGTGGCATGGTGGTGAGATATGCCCCACCACGGTCGAGTACCATCAAGGTACATGGTGGCTGTGACAGACACTGGTATAGGTGCAAAGGATATGCATCATACCACGACCCGATGCGCGCTGGGCGTATACGCTGTGAGTCAACGCACGCTCCATGCATCGGCACTGGCTGCTGTCGAGCAGCGGCCGGGAGCTCCACGTAATGAACTCGTCGTGCATGACACACATGAAGTGTACGGAGCACTTATGGTAGCTGTGGTACGTGTCGTACACATCGTACCTCGTTTACGGGCACATGGACCTGTACACTGTGCTTGCACATGCGTCGTGCATGATGTGAGCACTAGCCATGAATTTGTTCAGGCGACAGCACAGCAGAAGCTGTTGCCGCCAAACATGGCAGCCTTGTGGTGGGCGTACCGCACCAAAGGTTAGTACTGTACGGTACATGGTGTCGATGGGAGACACCTACACCACGGTTGTGTACCGTCACGGTACACGGTGTCGATGAAGGACACCTACGCGCCGATGGTATGGTGACCAAGACGCGAAGAGAGCGTGACAGAAGCTCTGCCCGCAAGGATGGATCCTTGCTGGAGCCAAAGGCATGGCCCGAGGTGAGCTGAGAGCTCCCTCTAGTGCTGGGGAAGGTGTTACCTTTCCCGGTGTCGTTCCTCGCGGGAGACACCATGCTCCGGACGCGCTCGCGAGGACTGTCGTGTCCTCAGCGTGCGAACTGTGGGCGAATGCCACACGTTCGGATGCTATTGCAACCTGTGCCAAAGCACTGTACGCGCGCTAGCGCAGGAGCTAAGGCAGCTCTGAGTGTAGGCTTTGCGGCCAACACAGTTGTGAGCATAGGGATGCAAATCCCAGTGAGCTTTAGAAGCACGAGTCACTGTGGGTGTGACTAAGAGCCACGTCAGTCTTATGATGGCTCAGTGTGAGAATTCACCTTTTGGTGTTTTAATTCTCTCGCTTCTGATTGGAGAGTCAGGTGATTCTCAGTTAGGATGTAACGGGGTACAATCCAGTGTGCCCCATGTTACATAAAGAGTGACCCGTCACTCTTGTGGACACCTGGTACACGGTACCAGGTGCTCTCAGTGCATGACTACTTAGCTCCACTATAGGTAACCTCTAGTTTGTATGGGCCTAGCTTATCTTACTTATAAATACAGCAGTCTTAAATCTACTCTTCTAAGTAGCAAACCGTTCCCTTTGAGACCGGGAACACGTGGACTAATGTTCACTCGGGTAGCTGATACCTATAAGCACCTCCTCTGTGCAAGGTGCTGTGTGACCCCGTCACAATTTGGATCGCTTCCGAGTGGATTAAAGAACGTGTAATAATTATATCGGAGGTAAAAGAAAACGTGACAGATCAATATTGGGACCACCCCGCATGTCAACCGCGCATTACTAGTACGCTGTTCCAGGGGCTTACAGTGTGTGGGGCCCGGAAATATTGGGTGAATGATAAAGCCGGCAGAAATATTCAATTCCAATATTTGTAGAATTTAGATAATACCATGGGATTCAGCAAATCCATTCAGCGCAAGCATTAAAAACTTTAAACTGGTAGTCTGATTTGGAGACTGCGTGGAGGTCTATACCTACCTTCTTAAATAATGATGCTATCAATTAGCTTAAATCACAATGCCTTTCTTTTTAACCGGACTCGGTCGCCTTTATTTTCCTATCATTCGCTCGACATCTAGCTTAAACCTCAATTTGACCACCTATCTAATTAGAACACATGTGTAAAACACAAGGCTGTACCAGCCAATGAATATTCTTGAGAGCTCCCAACCAACCACCCTTCTGAACAAACTTGTCGGTGCTGCTGTTACTTGGCTTTAATTCTCTTATTTTAAAATTTACACAGCCATATGTGCTGAGCGACGTAGCTATAGTATCCACGAGAAACTCGCTGTTCTAGCAGACTATCGGATAGGCGTGAAAGGTCACGGCTTTGCTGCTCTTAGCAAGAAGCACAGCGTGGCGGTTTGAACCCACGCCGATCGCGTAGGAGGGTCAAGCCTTAACGACCAAGCCATATTCCAGGACCCATAGACTTGCTTCTTCAAAGTCAAACAATTTGTTCGTTGTACAACACATATGCTTTCTAAACGAATATAACACACAAGCAGCGTTGTATTCATTTACAGCACCTATGCCTTATATGCGGGGTAAGACGGTAGTATTATAGTACATCGACTAAAAACCAGCACAGACGGCCAACAGGAACTGGCGTGGCCATTCGAGCAGCAAGAGTCTTTCACTGACACTGTCAGTGACAGGCTGCAGCTGTTGAGACCGAATCCGTTATCTCGCTCGTGTACTACGCTCACCATGTACGTTCTCAAAGTCACGACAATGCTCCCTCCAGACGGAAGCGAAGATGCTGACAGCATTGTTGTGAAGGGGTGACTCGGGCATGGAGCGATAGCAGCACCCACCAGAAGGAAAAGTGAGGTGTCCCGCCCGTGTCAACTTCAGTGATGACGGACGTTTCGAGTCCCGTAACGGAGCAAATCCCTGTACACAGCTGTAATGCAAAGGAGCAAAAGTTTTTTAAAAATAAATCGTGATTAATGATATATTATTAGTTATCTAAGTGTTCTTGTCTTTCTATACAAATATTAAACAATTATAAACAGACATCTTCACAATCGGTATGTTCTCTTCACGTCACCGCCACGCTTTTTCATTGCAGCATGACCGTACAAAACAGAGCCATGACATCTACATGTAGCCGAGTAGGTCCTTGCTCAGCAGCTAACACTCGTTCATTTTCACTTTCGCACTCCACGTATTAGTCTCATCACTGAGTAAAACCGCAGCAGTGAAGCAACCCCATGCACCCCACTGGAATCGTCTCGCTTGCCCTTGTAGCCACCGCTGCTCCTCGGCCAATGCCCACGGCCAGATGCTTGTTCCGGACTACCGTCAAATCTCCGCGAAGTTCCGCAAGGATTCAGGTGCCCTCTCTCAGGCAGGCGACCAGGAGCTGCAATATGCGCCCGTCGAGAATCTACAGGCCGCTCCCAGAAAGATTTCCCGGAGGCTGCGACCTTCAACCTCATGAACGGATGCCGCGGCACGGTGTACGAGGAGGGCAACAACGTCACTACGTTGAAAGCGGGAGCTGACTTCGATGTCAAGTGGATCATCCAGGCTCCCCACCCAGGCTATATGAATGAAGTTGAGTATTGTGAAGCCGACTGAAGGCTCCACTGGCAAGATCACATACCAAATCTACAAGACTATTCTAACAGTCGATCCGTTCGCCCAGAATGGCGGTGAGGATGGAGCCACCGCCACTATGCCTACTGATGTGACTGGGTGTGACAGTGCCGGAGACTGTGCCCTGCAATTCTACTGGCATTCGGATATCGCCAGCCAGACGTACCCAACGTGTGCCGATATCATTGTGTCTGGCGGTGGTGCTGGAACCTCGACCACTACCAAGGAAACAACTGCTCCGACGGCGATATTGTCGGAGACCTCCGATGCTGGTAGCAGCGCACAGACTACCCCTACGTCGAGCACTACGCCTTCCGCGGAGGATTCGAATGACGGTAGCACTGCCCAGATCACCCCTTCAGCGACCACTACTCCGACGGCTACAACGGCAACCCCCGATGCTACCACCGCTCCATCACCCGCGACGACGGCGCCGAGCTACTCTCCCTCTCAAGCTTCTGTCGCAGGTGATTCGGATACCAACAAATGCTCCCGCCGTATGCGTCGCCACTAGATTTATAATCACTTGGGCGAGAGACTTAAGATGTTTTGTAGCGTGTTGTCGATGTTAAAAGTACATGTATCACTTCTTACATACATGTACCTCTTTATTTTTAAGAGCTCATGAATGACAGCAACTTCCGTGCAGTCATTCATGAGCCTTTGACGTGCGACACATTTGCTAAAGCTGCAGATCTTTTGGAATCAGAAACAGGACCAGACTTGGTCCAAGCTTTTTGGGTGCCATCAGTGATGGCCATGCTTAAGCACTGTAGGCTACGAACATGGCGAGTCACGATTGCGTCGTGTCATGAGCGATGATTCAGCTGGTTTATGAGAGCTTAGATCAGACGGTTCGTAAACAGATTTTCATGATAGACGCGAGCACCAAACCGAGGCCAGAGTAATTGTCTAGAGCGACAGCATCATGCATCTCACCGATTTAGCTAGTACATGTAGACCGAATGTGCTCGCTGTAGTCCGCTTAAAACGGAATTTACAGTAGCCGTGGCATTTTACTGATTCAATCACCATCATTACAGATTTGTATGTTATCTGATCCCTAACAGCAGCTGTATCCGAGGCACGCGTGATTCAGCTCAATAAAGGCATTTTATGCGCTGTTAGGTGCATCATGCGTCTTGAGATTTTATTCCCGTCATCCGCTCCACTCGTTGACCATCTTGCTGTTCGATACTGTAGCTCAATCATTCGTCAATTCGCCCTCAGCCAAGCTCTTCGAACCGAAAAGCATGCTGTCAACAACAATCGTCTCCCTCGCGACCGTCGCCGTGTTCCTGCTCGCTGGAGTAGACGGCCACGGTCAAATGCTTTACCCGACGAACAGGCAAATGTCCGAAAAGTTTCACAAAGACTCCGGCGCTCTGATCAACATCGGCCTTAACGAGATGCAGATTGCCCCTATTGAGGGGCTTTCTCAGCACAAACAGAAGGACTTCCCGCCTTCGCCGACATTCAACCTTTTGAACGGATGTCGCGGTACGGTGTATGAGGAGGGTAGCAACGTCACCACTCTTCAGCCTGGCAAGAAATTCGATGTCAAATGGACGATTCAGGCACCTCACCCAGGCTTCATGAAGCTTAGTATCCTCAAGCCGAGCGAGGACTCCAATGGTGTGATTACGTACAAGAAATACAAAACCCTGCTGACCATTGAGCCGTTCGCTGAGAACGGTGGTGATGGTAGCACCACTGCGAAGATGCCTGCTAATGTTAAGGGCTGCAAGAGTCCTGGTGACTGTGTCCTTCAGTTCTACTGGCACTCCGATATCGCCGACCAGACGTACCCGACGTGCGCCGATATCATTGTCCCGGGAAGTGGAGCTAGCACGCCTTCTGCACCTGCCGCAGAGACTCCCGAGGCTCCCACCCCTGCCACGCGTGCCCCCAAGGCCACGACTTCGAAGCCATCGACCGCCGCGCCTAAAGCTGCTTCACCTGCTCCTGCTCCTGTGACGGCGTCTACTGCTACCAAGGGCCAAAGCCAGGAAATTGGTGGCGAGGCTGAGAGTGGCAAGTGTTCTCGTCGGATGCGTCGAAACTAGCGAGATTTCTTATAAACTATACCACAGTAGATGTTAAAGTATTGTTGGAAGTCGAACCGGTCAATGCGAATTTATTTCTTAAGTCATTGTATTAATACCACGACTTCTATTAATACTAGGTAGGCTGCCAACGGTAGGCGGCCTACCTGAAAAGAGTGTATTGGTAATGACGGCTCGAAGCACAACACATTCAAAGCTGCACTTTGGTTTCGGGAAGGTTAACCGCTCACTACATCGTTGCATGTGAGAACATCAAATTTCGTATTCGTCACAAAAGTACTCTAGTATTTGGTTGAACAAGCCGAGCGAAGCCTCGCAAGCTGACTGTTTATCTATTGCTATTAAGCGTATTCGCGCTTTGCTCACTGTCAGCGGAGAATATCTATTTTTTTATAACCGCTATGTATTAGCGATTGACCGTCTTACATATATTTGAAAATGCCGCGGTTATTAATAGTCTACTATTAATACTGAGGTATCGGATTATTTCAATTAGTATAGCTCCAGCCATTATTATAACTTTTTTTTACTAAATTTGAGGAAGAACCATTGTCACGCCTCGAATAAATGATTAGGAAACAATAGCCCCTTAGTTCCCAATTATGTTGGACTCTACAGCATAAGGGGTGTATACCCTAATTCACTTTCGTAGCAGCATCTTTTTTATTTTGTACCGTACTACATAAGAAGTTTTTTACTTATAGTTTGTATCGACCTCACTGGAAAACGAATATTAAGTTTATTTCGTGTGTGTAAAGTGAACGAATGCACAGTTGTAGGGTTTGGAATTCCTGCAAAGCACCAGAAAAAAGGGTATCCTCACCCACCAAGAATTGTTGGCCGACAGCCACTGATTTCGCTCATTTGAGAAAAAGAGCTGGCGCGAACAACGGCGGCTTCCACTGGCAAGAAACCCCGTGACAAACCGAGGAGTATGCAATCTGAATTCGCTCTCCGGCGGGAGCGACGCGTTCGACGAACAGCTGACAATGGTGTGCAGGTACCACGAGTACAGCCCCCCCCCCAAAAAAAAAAGAAGAAGGCCGCAGCGAATTCGCTAAACGCCCCGAAACCAAAAGCCTGCGGCGATGGTGCGGCGGAGGAGAAGGATGATGAGGCCAAAAGAGCCGAAGCATCGACAGAAGATATCGAAGTCCCAGTTGAAGACAACCTCGTGCCTGTGGACGGAGAGGAGACGCGATCGACGAGCCCAGCGCCGCGAGTGAACGAGAAGGTCGTGGGCAAGAACAAGGCGCCACCAGGTAAGAAGAGAGCCCCGGTGCAGGTTCCGGCCATGTAGAGTAGTGCCCTTCCGACACCCGGGGGAGGCACACCGACACATGCTGCATCAGCTTCTAACCCACAGCCCCAAGACACTGTAGCTGCGGACGTAGATGCAGGGATTATATCCCCAGTCGAGGTTGGGGAGACGAGTGAAGCAGCCCTTCTACCCGGACAAGCCCAGAAGTCCAATCGTCCGCCATCGCGAAGAGAAAGCGCGCTGGTACCAGGACATCACGGAAGCGCCGCCGACGTATTCTTTACGATGAGAGCGGGGAAGGAAAAGACGATTCGGTACGTTGTGTTTTATAGCCATCATAAAGTTTGCTCCGACGAAGGTATTCAACATAAGACTAACATAAGGCGTCACTGGTTTTGAATGCAGGTTTAATTCAGTGATGCCGAAGACGAAAATCCAGAGGCGACAACGGCGATACCGGACGTGCTTTGTCGACGGTGATCTCAGCATGATGGACTCGGGAGCTCAGACCTGCACCGGCCTCAACTCAGATGTGGATGGAGATCTGCATGAAGAGGCTGAAGATGAAGACGATGGGGAAGATGATGACTGCACCTGGGTTGCGGGCTTGAAATTTGGAGAGCTGACCGACAAAGATACTGATGAAGAACATGATGAGCTTCCTGCGTTGGCGTGGCTGTCAGTAACAAAGGACAGTGAAGCTATCAAGGCAATGAAAAGTACCAGGTGGGAGTACGGTACGCTATTGTAGCCAAGTCCAACATAATTGTGTGTGCGGACCGGGACATCCAACAGAAGGACTAACAGAATGATGGTTCTGTTGATGTCAGATCCTGGTAAGTTTGGTGCAGACCTCACGTACAAAGACTTGTACGGTGGACCGTATGGACCATCAACGAGTGTTCTTGCAGTTGCAGAAGACCCGTTGGCTTTGCTGTTCTACTTAATGCCGCCTAAGCTTTGGCGTCTGATTGTGATTAAAAGCAATCAATATCATTCCTAATCTATTCCACAGCGTGCACGGGCGATTCGGTCCCAACAACGGCGGGCCGGAGGAGAAATAGAAGAGCTTGGTGATATCAAGCGGCGTATAGCTGGCGTAGCGGACATTGAACCCTGGGAGGTGATACGAGTGATGGCCCTGTTGATTGCACGGACGTTGGCACCTATCCGGAAGGGTATTGCGGCTCATTGGTTTCTGAAGAGAGTTGGTGAACTGCCTGCGAGTCGATTTGGACAGTTCATGACCAAGAACCGATTTTTTTCACACAATGGGCCTCCTTCACTTCTCGAATAACAAGTCACCCCAGGCACGGCTCGACCGAGCGTGGAAAATACGGCCTGTTGTTGACGTGCTACAACGAACTTTCGCACGAGGATACCAAGCGCCGCCTGTTATAAGCTTCGACGAAGCTATGTTGCCGTCCTGCACCCGGTACAACCCAACTCGCCATTTCAACAAGGATAAGCCCCACAAGTGGGGGTCGAAGGTGTTCGTTGCAGCCTGTGCCAAAGCCGCGTACTGTATGAGGTGCGTCAAAAAATGATGGCGACTTCAAACTTGCCATCAATTTGTTTTGGTTAAAGTCCTTATGTTGTCTGATGTCAAACAAAAGGCATCAAATCTCGTTGGCCATCCAACATATAGCTAATATAACCTTTTTTTCCTGATTTTCAATAGAATTGAGTATATTGCGGTACCAAGGCGCATCTACACCCCCCCCCCCCCGTGCCTAAGGACAACAACACAGGCGAAGCGGCGGTGCTCCGAAATATGAACGCCCTCTATCATCCGTCCACTACTTCGCCGTGGAGACTGGTCATCACCGACCGCTTCTATACCTCTGTAAAGCTGGCACTGGAGCTCCTACACCGGCAAATGTACCTGACCGGAACGATCTCTGTAGATCGCTCTGTCCTTTTGAAAGCCGTGGCCACGAAGATGAAGACAAAGACCGTCAATAAGAAAAAGGTTACCATCCCAGCACTGGGTACCACCAAGTTGGCCGAAAACAAGCGCCTCCCGCAGCTGACAGCCGTCAGGTGGATGGATCGAACCCCAGTGCACATGCTGTCCTCTGGTGGCAGCCGACGGCCTGAGGTAGTGAGTATTTTTCTCTGTATTTTGAAGGCTGTAACTTCCATACTTATGCGTATGTACTGTAGTGCGTCGTGTTAACGGTAAAATGAAGCCCACCCGGCTCCAGAATTAGTGCGGGACTATCACCGCTGGATGGGCGATGTAGACGTCCATGACCAGCCGTGGATGCAGCGATATAGCGTCCAGCTCTCCTACAAGACGCATAAGTTCTATAAAATCCTCTTTCTCGGGCTTTTCGACATCGCGGCCGTAATCGCCTTCATCGTGTATCGACACTTCCGTAAATAAACGACCAACGTCTTCCAAGACACTTTGCATTTCTGGAAACTTCGATAGAGCAACTGCTCGCCATCAACTCGACCGAAACGTTTGAGGTGATCGAGGTTAGTTTATGTTGAATCACATTCAACACAAGGGTGAAAAGTGTTCTGGTTATCCAACATAACGCTAACTTATTTTATGATGCCGCAATTTTAGCGAGCAGCAACCGCTCAGAAACGCACCGCAGCGTCTCCAGCAAGAGAATACTGTAATACTGTGGGATAGTGGAAGGTGACCACATGCTGGACGCGAATCCGGATACAGTCCAGTATGAGCAGGGGGTGAAACGCCACCAGCGCTCCCGTAAGGTGTGCGCTGCGTACAAGGTCAACCCGCGCAAATTCACCAAGTATTTCTGCCCGGAATGTTCAAAAACGGCAACAAACGGTGGGTGACGTTGCTTGTGGTATAGATTGCGAGACTAATGCAACTTGTGGCGGCTGTAGGAAATATCTGTGCAATGTGGGGCGCGAGGGCAGAGGTACCTGCTTTCGTATATGGCATCTAGAGTGGAATGATGGGAACAACATCCCTGGGACACTGCTCGAGGGACACAAAACACGAGATCGCCCGCCGGCAACACGACCGGGAAAGAAGCGTTCGCGACGAGCACTAGGCTCTACTACTGCCAACGCTGGTGGTGACGGCGACGACAGCGAGGGGGATGGCGGCGGCAGCGGAGTGGGTGAGCGTGATGCTGTGAGCGAAGGCGACGTCACCGAAAGCGAGGCTGGCAGCGTCACTGGTGGTCCAGGTGATCAGAGGTGCATGGAGGTGTAAGCAATGGGTTGTGTCCAAGAGGGTGGCGATGTCCAATGCAATCAATTAATACCACATTTTATATTTGTTTCAATGGCCATAATAAATGAAAACACTACTGCTGGACGTGTGCAATGCCACAAAAAACGGGATATAGATAGAAAGGTCACTACTTATGTTTTTTGTCAAGCATAAGCTGGTAAGCCGATCCCAATCTCATACATAAGCTCCTTTTAAGTTGGAGATGCAGGCACTATCCCATCAAGTGTATTTTATACACCGCCCCAATCTGCACACCAAAATTCGAAACTACTTGTTCTTTCGCATTTAAAACGCCGAACCCCATAACTTTTAGAACCCAGTTCCTGATGCTTAGGGGTTCTGAGTAATTATCAGAACCGTTGTTGTGTTCTGGTTCAGCTCTTTTTAGGCGAGCATTTTGTGCCTTATAAACCTAGAAATGGAGAGCTGCGACATTATAATAGGCCACATGTAGATATGCAGACTATCAACCAAGCAATGCCTTCAGTTTATGTACCTTGATGGGATTAAGCTTCTATAAATGATCTAGCACAGAGAATAATATTGGAAACTTTGTCGTAAACCTCATTTTGAAAGATATATGCCTAGCTGCTATCACATCGACAAAAAGAATAAACCTCAATGATTCAAAAGTGCATTAATGAAATATATTGGCTTGATATGGATGAATATCATCAAGGTACCGACACATAATTTTATCAACATCTAAGTACAGGCGAATGACAGCGATGTTCGCCTTTTGGCCAGTGGAAATGTCTTCGTCACTAAATTTACCAACAATATTCGCTCTGGGTAGGTTCAAAGGCTTCCGACACCGTGCTGACGTACAATATAGGCACGGATGACAGAATATGCAGCGGGCCAATACAATACAATAGTTCAGCTTACACCGTTCGCATATTTGCGCTCTTACGCATGAGCCTTCAAGACCTCGCACGTGACAACTCCCTGCACGTTTGCCAAACAGTTATCAGCGCATTCGGCCGGTTAATTGCTGCGGAGGGGGTGGCCATAGACTTCGCCGCAGCATCGCTCCGTGGGGACGGAAGTGGGGCGGTGGTTTTGAAGCTCATGGATCACTTTGACGTTCATCTGGCCTTTGCAGAGGTACGGGGAGGAAAACCACTGGCTAAGAACTCTGTCACAAGCTATTATCGTCATGTGAAGAGCTGGTTGCTCGACACCTATCCAAAACCTGAGCGACCAAGGAGCAGAAGCTCCTGAAGATGGACTCGAGCGTCACTGCCTAAAGCGGGTCGAAGGTGGAATGGTACAGAAAGCGCCTGCGTGTACGAGGAAGATCTGCGTATTCTGTTTGATGGACTATACTATGGCGTGTCTAGCCCCAAGGTCTACCAAGACGCGGTCTTTCTTGCGCTGATGTGGTATGCTTTTGACCCAGCCCCCGATCTTGTCAAGGGCAATCTTTCTGCTAGTGCCGATGGAGTGGTGTTTGTTAGGCTCATCCGGGTGAAGACAGCAGAAGAACAAGGATTTCGCTTTTGGCCGACAGGGACAGCTTCATAGCAAGTCCTCTCCACGCCATCGCAATGGCATTAGTAATGCAGGCTTTTTCGAGCGCCCAACTACTCGATCATTCTCATCTTGCTGCAGGAAGAGAAGAGAGTGTGGCAGTACCTGTCGACATCCCACTATCGCACATTTGAAGACGATGGTGTTGTGACAGAGCCCCCTCAAAAGAAACGCAAGGTACCTGAGGATAGCATGAAGATTCATGCCTATGTGAATCGCCTTGTCAAGTCCACATCGACTGTCCTAGCCAAAGCGAAACCCACTGGAAATTATACATCTCACTCATTTCGGCGTGGTGGGGTCCAACATGCCAACAGCGACCCACTACTCAGTGTCCAATTGATTTACGACAGAGAGTCGTGGGGCATGACAGTAACTAACAAGGCATTCGCATACGTGTTCAGCACAGCAACTGAATACCAAAAGGTAGCTCGAGTACCCAGCAGGTGGGACTCCAGCAAAAATCCGCCTGTTTCCACACTTTCCTAGTTTGCCTCCGCGAGCCGAGAGCAAGCACCGAAATTGGGAAATCGGTTATTTCAGCCTAGCATCTACTCTCAGGATGCAGAGAAGAAACTGAACGGACAAGTGGCTCAAGTTCTAATTGCGTCATCGATCCAACATTTCCCAGATGTACGCGAGCGCTATCCGATGTGCGTGTACGCCACTAGAATGCAAAAATGCCTCATGTCACTAGGGCTGTCAGAAACTAGCGTGGAGCTTGGACCTGCAAGGCATGGTCACATGGAAGGGCGTCCAGGGAAGGAGGATAACGAATACAAGTTAACTAGAGTAGAGAAGCTTATCAACCATCAGAATCGCAATATAGGCGAGCTATTTGCGATGAACCGGTCGTTGACCGACCGAGTGAGCGTGCTCGAGCGTACGGATAATGTCAGTCAGGAGGTAGCACCCTCGCGTCCATCGTTCACTTCAGCACAACCAGACGTAGTACGTTCGGAGATCCCTGTCCAACCCAAGACGTGTGGGAGCAAGGCGCTTCCCAAAGGCCCAGCCGCCATTTGTTTTGAGTGTGACGCGAAGACCCCAAGGCTGCGGGAAGTGTGTGGAGATCGCCAAAAGAAGTCTGCCTACGAGCAAACGGTGAACTACATGAAGCTGTTCTTGCCTAGTGGGTTTCATCTCGACCCGTCCACAGCGACATACAGCGATCCGGTGCTTCGGGCTGGATAGGAAGCGGAAGCAAACTTGCTAAATAATTTTCAGGAGCGAGGTACTAAGCGCAAGAGCGGGTCTTCCGGCTTAAGCAACTGCGAAAGTTCTTCAGGGAAGACAAGTTGAATAAGCTGATAGAATCGCATCGGGCTCGTGTTGCGAAGGGATCACGGATCCCGCCCCACGCAAAACTAAATACCTTCTTTCGTGTAAGTAGAGTTTTAATATTAGCGAATTCGGGGTTAATAACGTTTTCCAATTGCTCTGGTGGTCCCAGTCCCAAGATCGACGTTGAAAACAATATCTAAGTCGCATTGTCCTGTGCTGCTTAGCATTGAGCTTGACCGTGGTGGTACCAATATGACAATATACAAATATAAGCTATAATGTGTGTTTTATTTGCAATTTTAAAGTAGCATATATAAAATAATCATGTAAAAGAAAACCTTATTTTGCCTGCTCACTTTCCTCGATGGCATAAACACCATCGGCCTCGGCAAAGAAATGACGCAATCCTTCCTCAGTGCTTGCCTTGTAGACAAATTCATCTGAGTCGATAGTGTAGTACTTGTCATGCAATAAAGCTCTGGCAATACGATGCGATGTTCCTTTCTTCTGGCCCAATGCTCTACCGATGATCATTAGATGCTTGTATTTAGAGTAGTTGGGAGCTTCGATCGGTGCTTCTCGAGGACGTTCCAGACTGCGTGGCGGCGTACGAGGTAACCGCTCCAATGGCAACATGTCTTCCGGGCGGCGCTTCGTGGTCCGCTTCGCGTCTTTCGAGGGAGGGGATGTATCTGGTGGCGCCTTCTGTGTTCCAGCGGTTTCCGAAAGACGTCCACGCGTTGGCCATCGAATTTAGTGTCACAGTCCGTGTTACTGGGACTGGATTGCTACGTGTCCGTCGGTGTCGGTGGAACAAGCTTCACATCTCGTCGTCACTCAGCGGCTCGCGCAAGCCACTGTAGCCGTACAAGTCCGACCTTCCCAACTCCTCCGCGTTTGTGTCGAAGCCCCTGCTGTTGGCACGGGTGTGCTTTCCACGCGTCCGCTTTTCCACCGGCGTCCGCCATTGATCCAGTGATCCAGCCCTGTTGCTCCCCAGCTCAACTTGCTGAGTGACCGCAACCGTAGCGTCTACGTACTGATCTTCGAATCTTAGTGGGGGTGGTGTGACAGGTCTCTGTCACCGTGAGTGCACGGTGGCCAATTAGATGCCAAGACTATCGTTAATGGCTGTGACGGCCTTGGTGTCGTCACGCCAATCAACCAGAGTTTAATTTACATGCTTCCTTTCACTACATTGTGTGCTTGGTAACGGGTTGTCTTTAGCCTGTTTCATTGTCGGATACAGTATTGTTCTTGGCTTCACGCGTTGATATTCAGCATACCAGCCTATGTTGCATTTCCTTTTCGTACCAGTTTTGGCACCCCCAGCTAATTTCTTATCAACCGTTTGCCGAAGCTCGAAGTCCTAAGGACATTGTCTTGCTATTCAGATGCTCGACTGCTATTCATCTATCACATTCGGATACAGATATCTACACTAGCTATCCGCCTCATCTACTATGTCAGCGACGGACGATAGTTTCATGTAGCCCAGGTGCACAATATGTATTGTGTTACCTTTTGGAATACATCATTGCAATATTGCTGGCGGCCAAAATATAGATTGCAGTTTCCTCTACGCCTTCAATATCGTACTAAGGTGTTCAGAAACGTATTGCAATCCGGCCAATGTATTTTTTCAGACCTCCGATGGTATCCCTAAACACGCCACCGATTGCACAACAGCATATTCTATATAGCACTAATGCCCCCCATTACTTCCAAGCTGTGTCCGCCCCTGCGGGGATCTTAAGACGTTTAAAAGCTTGTGGAAAACTCGGGCGCGCGCCCAGCACGGAGGGTGTAGCATCTTCGCTGCTTCAAATATACCATACCTCCTGGCAGGTTAAATTTTCGGCAGGCTAAGCAAATTTTTGGGAGAAAGTACGCTGATGCCCTGTTTCAGGAGGAATAATGTGATTTGTGCTAGCACTTATGACATATGATTGCCTAAAATCGAGCTAACGACACTTGTAATTTGGTTCGTGTTCTGAATGATTTTTTTTCAGAATACCCACAGGAGGCGTTCTAAAGCAAGAGCACAAAGTACCCCGATCTAAAACCACACACCCAATCGCTGACTTTATAGCAATATTTCGTAAGTGCTACCTGAGGTAACGCCAATACAATAGGTATAACTCATTTCTGCTGGGCCATAAGGCGAAACCACAGCTTCTACCGACAAATCATGGGGTCGATGCAGTATCATTGCCAGGAGCGAGTTTGAGCGAGAGAAATTACATGCGCTAGGATGACAATTCGCATTTTTGTTACTTAGAATGCTTAAGTGGGAGCGTTTCTATTGCTTAGCCAAGAATGCAGCTGTAGAGCGGTCTCAGTCTATTTGGTGTCATTTTGGCTTGGAATGTTTACAATAATTTTACGATATTTACACCAGAAAGACAGTGTTGTGCGCTCTTCTCGAAATTGCCGCGCGCGGCTCTTTGATTGAACGCGCACGCAATAGCGCAAATCTGTCATCGACGGTTTGAGTGAAGATTCATTTAAGTACGATCTAAGATCACCTAGGTACAATCTGGGCCGTTCCAAAATAACAAGAAATATGTATGCGAGTGATTCATTGGATTTGAACAAACACGGCAGATTTGGTCGGAATTCACAATATCGTTCAAATCAAACCGCAGTAGTAGCTCTTACATTTTTTCTTTTTGTACTGCTTCTACTGCCGGTACTATCCCTGGTGGACTCAATTTGAAATGGCACTCAAATCGAGACGACGATTTCCTATATTGAAAACACATTTAAAAATAGGTTTTGTCCTTCCAATGCGCTTAGCGTACTCGTACTTAAGCTGCGGCGGTAAAGACTGCTGCGATGCGTCCTACGCCATTTAATCGGACCAAAACGAGCTCAAAGCCATTGGGTTTCGTACCTTCAAAGTCCAACTTGACAGCATAATCACAATAACCCTTTCCAAGCTTCCAGACCACATGCAGACTGATCTTGTAATGCGTTTCAACGATGCATCCGCTTCATTCGATGTTTCTAGAAGCAGTCTCTATCGCAGGGCTGTCGGTAAGGCTACCCTCGCCGCGAAACCTAGACATAAAACTGTGTTGTCGAAGGCAACTGAGGAAGGGATTGTCGAAGCTATTCGGACGGAGATACAATCCAACAATTCGAGACGGACAAATGGTGGTCCATTGGGTCAGAATCAGAGCGGATCTTCGGACCGGTACTCGCTAATTCTGAGTCGTTTAAACGACACAGCGGGCACGAGCAAGCGTGCTGAGCCTCACGGTAACGAACAATACAATGCCTACTCTACATCGGCACTGCACGAAGAACTTTAAGCTAAAGATTTCCGGCGAAGGTTTCTCAATTACATGGCGCCATTCAACTGCAGCAAGAAGAAGTGGTTTTAGAAGTTGGCCATTGGACCAAGCCAACGAAATGGAGGCCATCCAGTTCCTTCTCTTCCGTCGTTGAGTTGGTGGTGGTGGTAATACCGAAGCATCTTTGACGGCTTCTGATTGGTCGATAAATGAAGAAACTTCAAATATCTTCGATAACACATTCAAATAGGATCATGTCTTTGTGCAAAAACCAAAAGGAAGCGAATTACCCCATGTACTCAAATACTTTGTCGTGATTCGACAAAAAACGGTGCGCACGAGGTACTGGCGGTGCGGAGGGATGGAAGCGTCGCGGGCGTGAGACCCGCGGCCCGTACGCGTTCGTTGGGGAGTGGCACGATGATCGTTGTGCTCCAAGATCGCCTCCACGATATGACGGACGTGGTCAGCACTATCAACGAGGGGTACAGGGCTGTCACGCTGAAACTGTGTGGCGTGACCAGTGCGAGGAGGTCGAGACCGCTCGGGGCCTGTAGCGCGCGGTGGAAAGGCTGAGCCATCTGGAGCGCGAGATGGCGAATAAGCCTCCGCGCTCTGAGCGGGGGCATCATGATTGGTGGAAGGCGGAGGTGCGGGGGTACCATCAGCGCTAGGGATGGAGGGTGGGTGATAACGTCGGAGTCGCCCGACGTAGACCGTGCCGAATCTTGATCTAAAACAGGTTGGTGTATGGCCGAATCGGGTAATCCCTACATCACAGACACTCTCCCTAGCGCGCTTAGTGAGGACGTTTCGTGTCAAATTAAGATCAAAGCAGAGAGTTCGGCAAGAACCCTCTGAAGTGTCAGAGACTCCAATTGAGTGGTGGTAGGGCAAACGTAGTTCGTAGCGTAGCTCTTCGAAGTAAGAGCATGGATGTGCTTTTACGTGGTCCTGAACGAAGGCACACACGGCACGAGGTCATCTAGATGGCCTCGCTCTAGTCTCCGCTTTACAAAAATTGCCTGTTGTACAGGAAAGCTTATACCATCGAGCGAGACTGTGGTCTGAAAGCCCAACACACTGGCAGCTGTAGTAGTGTCAATTAAATAAACGTACATCAATACGATACCTCTCCAACGAATATCTAGTGAGTAGATCATCTCCTTTACTCTGACGACGGGGTAAATCTCCGAATGCTAAACGAATACCAGCCATTCGGACAATTTCTCGCTCACAGGCTTTTCAGTCCGATGACAGCCTGTTGTCTGAGTTTGCAAACTTCTCAGTGATCGATATAAATAATTTAGGTTTATCTAAAACTGAGTTTAATTTTCTACTTTAAAATGGTAACATAGTACCTGAAACCTAATCTCGCCAACGAGAAAGGCACTTTTTCAAGTTCGATTCGCCAAAAGCTTTGAAAGACACATTAGTACAAATGTTTTGAAGCGCTTATGGAGTCGATTGTACTGAAATAATAACACCGGTAAAAAAATGAAAATATGCGTGCGATATGCCCACATCTTGAAAAATGTAAGGGGAAAACATATTTTCCGTGCCCCTCGACCTGATACGTCGGATGTGGAGTTAGAAGACTAACCTACCTCCTTAACGTTTTGATTGGTCAAGACTGACATTTTACTCGAATATGATTGGTTATCTTAGAAACACAATATATGATTAGCCATTAATGCTTATTTATAAAGCTCTGGGTCCATCCTTCGCTATAGCTAAGCTCACAGAGTTGTCACAAAAGTACGTTGGCTAAATGATTAACAAAAAGCGCGGATTGGTTAAAATAATGTGAATTACGAATATTACGTACGTTACATAAAATGATGGAGAGTGATAGCGAATACTGCACGTTAATTGAAATACATGAATTAAAAAAATGGAAGCCGGAGCGAGCTTGAACATGCTCGCACAGTATTTTAAGCTACTATGTACTACAGTTACGTACAAGTGAGGCATCTTCCGAACCCGGACTACATTCTGTTCGCTCCTAACGCGACCTGGCCGCTCAAATGCTAGAAATAAAACAAAAAATGAATGTTGCGCTAACTCTCAGTGCCGTTACTACTCAAAATATTAATGCTGTTTTCAAGTATAAAGATATGAGCTGATCTAGTAATAATATTTTAGAAAATGACTTGATAATAAAAGGCAAGTTTCAAAAATATAATTCGAAATAACAGTTAAAATCTCATTTTACCGCCCCAGTGTGTCATATTAGGTTTAGGGGGATTGATACAAAAGTTTCACAGTAGTAATCGCCATCTTAAAAGTGCTATCCGTAGGTTCAATAGAAAAATACGCGTAATGTATAATAACGTTTACATGCATTGTGCCTGCCTTACATTCTAATAGTAATGGTTCAGAAAGACGTTCATTCCCAGCTTGAAGCACAGAGTATTATTCTACATGATTGGATGTGTCTGCCAATGTTCACGCTACTTGCGTTTGCATTTTTACTCAGTTTTTTAGGCTGATGTGTAAATAAGTTTAGAGGTCTCGGATAGACCTATTATAAAGTTGCGCTTACCCAGCAGTAGCGCACCATTTCGGGACGTTTCGGCACGGTAAATACGGTACTTAATCGACTACTTGCAATTTACATGACAATCAAATGTTCCAGCATGTGTTCGGTCAAGTGACTTTAGCTATAGTGACTACAACTATAGCTCAATCGTTTGGTGTTGGTAACTCTGTCCTCAATTGCTACATATCATTTCCCTGTAGAGTACATTTTTTTGGCGGTATACTGTGCGTAAAGAAGTCCGGCGAGATCGCAAGTAAATAAACAACATCAGGAATACACTAAAAACATATTATCTAATTTTTTCACATCATTGTTTTAATGTGAAATCCTACTACATGTATGTATGATCGCTGGAAACACTGCTAGCTAACCCATACCATTAAATTGTCAATATCGGCTGACGATGCCGACAAGACTATAATTAGCCGAAAAAATGTAAAAGTGAATGGTCTACGAATCTTCCAAACTGCAACAGCTTTCTAAAACAGCTACTAACAGATTTCAAAAAACATGAACTTAGCAAACACAACGTATTCTAAGTGCAAAGGCTGAGCTACACAGCCTACTCCATGCAGTGTTGGGTATCGTGTTGCTGACTTATCATCTCCCGAAAGAGCTGGGAGGTGAGAGCTGGGGGATGACTTCTTCTTCTGTTGCGACCAACAATCAGTTTTGGCACATTGTTTTTCCGCTGTTTTGCACCTCTCGTATATTATCGCGACTGGCATACAATACGGAATGCAACAGCAAAAAAATCACATGCAAACACGACACTCGTTAATGAGGACTACTACTTTTGCAGTATTTTGATATATTTAATAGCACACCGTAGTACCGAGTGCATTCAATGAAGCGGTAAATCACAAATCTTAAAAGTTTTTGTCTGTAGTCAGTTGTTTTTACAACTGCAATCAAAAGATGTGTAAAAGCATATCAATTGCTGATATCTGCATTGCGCTAATGATGGAAACGCTGAAAGCTAATGCACTTCCCACTTGCTAGCGCTACTACATCAGAGACATCCAGGCTAGATCACAAACTACATAATTTCTTGCGCTTTTTGGCTGAATGGCTGACAGCATGTTAGTCCGTGTCAACCCCCTTCCAGCTCACTTTTGCTTTTGAGCTCCCTTTAGCCAGCGTTCAGCTTGCGCCCGTCTTGCGGGAAACGTCAGCGTGGGGTAGAAATTGGGAGTATTTCGGTGCGCGTTTCTTCCGGATCCGGCGATTCGCTAGACAATATGTTTCGATCTCGTCGAGGCATACGCATGATCGACAACGAGCTTCGTATACTGGCTCGTGAAGCTGCGAAAGCTGACGGTGTGCCAGTGAACGACACCTTTTCAAATGAAAAATGGCCTTTAAAGTTTGTTCGTCGTCACGGTGACCAGTTGACTCGCAAATAATACCCAGATTCTAGACACCAAGATCTAGAATATGTCTACAGAAGAACGTATTCGATCTTTTCACAGTGAATTAGAAAGCGTAATGAAGAATTTGGGACCATCTTAAGTGTGGAACTGCGACGAAGCCGGCTTCTGGCCTCAAGGACAGAAAGCACCGCGTTTGATATGTGCCAAGGGGTGCCGAGCGAATACTTTGCACTCAACCGATCGAGACAACGTGTCCGTAATGGCGTGAGTTAGTGCCTCGGGTGATCAAATCCCGTCAATGTTCATCTTTCCAGGGAAGCTACGTCAACCCAACTGGGTGATTGGCTCTTTACAAGACTCTGTGTGCGCTGTGACAGGGTCTTCAAAAACTAACGGATTCTTGTTCTTGCATTGGATAAAGCTCTTCAATGAGCAGATGAAGAAGAAAGGAGTACCTCGACCGGTTTCTGCTTTAATTGGATGGTCATTTTTCGCGCGTGAATGGACCTGTTTTACGGTATGCTGTACAAAGCAAGATCTATTTATTTGTTCTCTGCACATACAAGTCATTTTACGCAGCCTCTTGACCACACTGTGCTTTCTTCGTTAAAACACATCGATGAAAAACTGCTGTCTAACTTTCCACTACGATTCGGACGTCCTCATGCCACTTAATTTGATCTCGCTGGATTGATGAGCGAAGCTTGGCAAGGTGTAGCACTCACTGAGCACATCAAGTTGGAAGGAGCCGTCTCCGAGAAGAACATTTTCAAAGCGTACAAGAGCTCAGGGATATTACCTTTCTCGATAGACACAATGTTGAGACGAATCGTGGGTAGCAAACCGGTTCTCAACCAACTACCGCACGTGAAATTGCTCTCTAACGACCCGAGCTACATGACCGCCAGAAGCGGAAGCTGAAAAGAGAATGTATTTCAGCTGATGCAATTTCGGCAGTGCTCATGGGATTACAGCAAGCAGTTCAGCTTGCACCCGGCGTGCAAACGCCTAAGCGGAAACGCACATATTTGAAGAGAGGCGTATTAATGAATCACCCTTATATGGTCCTTGCTGTAACCGAGGCAAAGGAGAAACTTCGCCGCTTAGCTGACGAGCAAACGGCGAAAGCACAAGTCCGAGCCGATATTAAGCACCAGAAAGCCCAAAGTGATAAAAAGAAGAGAGCAGAGAGAGAGCAGAAGACGATACAACGAGCTCAAGCCGCAGTAGACAAGCTTCTTGAAAAGAAAAGAAAAAGCCGCCGAAACGAAGGAAGCACATAAGATTTTTGCTGCGAAGAAGCTGGCCTCCAAAGCCTTTAAATGTAAGAAGAAAAGGAGGACCAAGTCAACACCGACCGCAATCACTCTGCCTGTGTCTAGAGCGAACAGTGACGCTGCGTTTGATAGAACTTTGCCTGTTGGTAGAATCGTCGGAGTTTTATGCCAGTCTATGATTACACTTAGGTTTTGTAAAGTGTAATCACATTTCGAGTTGAGCCCACTTATGACGTGCGTTAGACTAACGAACTGAAAGCCTGATACCAAAGTAATTCCTCATTTATCTCCGTGAATGAACCCACTCAGCTTGCATGCATTGAACAGGGGTGAATCGCAGCTTTCTTTCTATTCAATTGCGGACAGTTTTTTTCTTCTTGTAGCACAGAACTTTTCCTGCGGCACTTTTGCCGTTTCAAATTGAGTCCGCCGGAGAAAATCCATACAAAAAGTAAAAAACATGCTAAATGAGCGGGTCAAAAATTACAAACACAACTATAACATGCATAACATTAAGAAAGGGAATTTGACAAAATTGTCGGTATTTCACCAAATTGGATGTTGAATACTTTCAAAATAAACAAGCTTTAAGAAAATGTGGTATCCATGCTCTCACACAAGCCACAAGACAACCACACTTATTACAGACACCGTCTTGCAAATGACATGACGTGTAGCAACTGCTACAGGTGGGTCATACGCGCGGGTGGAGCAGCGTGAAAAGGTCTTGTTCTCTGCATAGACCCAGCTTCCAGACACACACGTGGCCTCCGCTACGTTGGTGTCCGTGGATCCGGTGTCCTTGGCTTCCTGGGTCTCCGTCAAGCATGCAATGTTCCCACACACTTCGTCCAGATACATCCGATAGAAGTGCGAGTAGACACACCTGTCCGCCACCTCCACACACAACGATCGGCACGGTGGTAGCGGTACCATAGCTGACCCTCCGGTAGCTGCACAGCTCACAGATGTGCCATTTACGTTGCGATGGAACGTAGTGGTTACCCACGACAGACAGTGGAAGTTCCACACGAGCTTGTGGCACGCCGGCGTGTCCTTAAACTGCTGCTGCGTACCGAACGGGCTGAGTGCCAGGGTCTTAACGTCTAAGTCCTCACATACTCCTTGCTTCTCAAGCTGCAAGGAGGTGTCTCTGTAGGTACACAGTATCGTCAGTGGACTCAGTACCGTTTGATGTGGTTCGCGCTGTACCTGGAGTAGCCAGCGATGGGGTCGAACATGAACTGGCCGTTCATGATCGTGCAGTATTTGAGCCCCGCGCACTTGACGCAGTGTTGCGGCTGGAATATTCCGACGGCGGCTGCATGAGCACATCTCGAGGACAACGCAACAACGATGAAAATGATCAACAGCGTGTGGGATCGCCCCAGTCGACTAAATCTTCGTCTACAGCCATGTTGAAATCGTCTTGACACCACGTCATCGCCAGCTGTTACCGGAACTGAAGGATGAGTCATCGCCGTGTCATTGATGCTCATCGCTTGGTGGTGGCTTGATACTGGCCAAGAACGGAAGATGGCACGATGGTCTTATCAGCGAGATGGCAATCAGTTTCGACGTCAAAGATATTAGCGCGACGGTTGGGCACAAACCGCCTCCTGAATCTCAACGGCAAAGGAAAGGGCCAAGCACGTACGCGAGTACTCGTGTGCGTGCTTGACCCGAGCCAAGTGAAGGACCTTCACTGAAGGTTCACGGTATGCATCGGATACTAATATCTTGTCAAATGCGGAAGAAAGTTGCTCGGGTGTTCTCCGCTGCGAGAGATGCCACGGTGACACGGTGTTACACTGTCGGTGCGATGGCCAGCCGTCTTGGGTTCGCTTTCAGCTGCCTCGATGCTGCCGGCAGCTATCGTAAACAGTCAACTCGGAGTTGATCGTGAAGCCCAAAAAACCAAGTACAGTATGCCATTATTGGCGTGGCAGTTAAAATATCGGAGCCCTAGGAGACAACCTGATATTGTGCTGTGCAACACGAGTAGTGTGCAACGTCAGCTCCTTCCTTGAACCGGTGAATACCGGCTGAACCTGCTATTTCGTATATTTATATATGTATAGATTAAACGTAATATCATTTTGTACTCGGTTAAACAGACATTATTAAGATGTTTGCTACCTAGATACAATATGATCTAGAAGACAAAAATAAAACACTAGCAAGGAAAAATCACAATCAGGTTGCGGAAAGGTTTTTCTACTGGAACAACAGCAGTAAAGCGCGCGCAAAGTGCTGGCAACGCGAGCTTGACCAGTCAGCGGCTTTCCATTCCCGTACCTCTGATCTCTTCAGCCTGCTGTGCGTGCGTGTGGCCATTCACCAACTCGCGCCGGCCGCGTCAAGATCGATCCGATAGTTCTCTACAGACCAATGCAGGAGAACCGGCCCGAGGTGGCCGCCTACTTCAAGGCGTTGTTGCAGTCACGGCTGCACAGCCCTCCCATCCGCTGCGGCTTCGCTGGTGATGACAAGGGCAAGGCCATGTATGCTGGCCGTGCGCTCAAGGCTGGCGAGCCAATCTGGACCGAAGCCCCGTTCGTGGCCATGCAACACGAGGACAACAAAGAGTTTGTGGACTGCTGTGAAAACTGCTTCGTGCCGCTTGTAGACAGCAAGGCCTGCTGGGCCCGCGTGATGGCCAGTCGGGCCGAAGTGGAGGGCGAAGCGGCCCCCGCTGATGAGTCCTCGGCCAGCGTCGCCGACTTTGAGGCCGCCATCGCGTTCTTACAAAAAGAAGGCGGCAAGAGTCCCGAGGAGAGCTACTTTTCCGTCTTTAAACTGGCCGAGAACCAGGTAAAATGCACATGTGGCTCGATCTACTGCTCCGACACGTGCAAAAAGATTGCGTACGCGCAACACCACGCACTGCTGTGCTCGCACTCGGAAGACCGCGAGAGTGGCATGGGCCAGTTCCTCAACCACACACTAGTGACCAACGAGATCTTCCAGCTCGCGGCCAAAGTCGTGGCCAAGATGCTGCTACTCTTTGTGGCCACACAAGACATGGCCCAGGCCCGACAGCCCGTCGACATGTTTTGCAAATTACCGTGGTGGGAAGTCATCAGCTCGGAAGACGATCTTGAAGAGGGCGAGACGCTCGAACAGTACCGTGACAAGTTCCGGGCCCTTATCTCTCAAACCTTTGAGCGTTTCCTGGGTGGCCTTAAGGAGAACTTGGTGCATTTAGAGACACACGGCGAACTCCATGGCCTCACGGCCGACGCCGTACTGGCCTCGTGCGACGAGGTTTTAAACGTTGATTTTTTCAGCCGCGTCGTGGGCATGTTCGAGATGAATAACATTAGTATGGAGATTGACCACCCGTTCCACGCTCTGGGCGAGGCGTTGAGTGAGGCCAGTCCCGAGGAGAAGAAGGACATGCCGCCGGTATTGGCCCGTGTCAAGGCCGCGTTGGAGAAGTTCGCAGAGGAACACAAACACCATCTCTGCGACGAGGAGCACGAAGACGAAGAAGATGAGTGTTACGCATTGGACGAAGACTTTGTGGGTGTGGAAGGCACAGCGCTGTTCTCGGGTATCTGCACAATGAACCACAGCTGCGACCCCAACTGTACGGTGCTGTACACGAAGGATGGAGCGGCACATGTTTTCGCGGTCCAGGACATCCCGGTACGGCATTTTTATTTAAAATTTGAAGAGAGAGGTGACGCGCTGACTTGGTGGCTTACAGGAGGGTGACGAGCTGTGCATCTCGTATATTGATGTGGACCAGGAGGTGGACGAACGGGAGGAGTGTCTTCGGTACGTTGGTTGTGTGATGTTCTACCTATGTGATAAAAACTGTGACTTACCGAAGCCGTTTAACACTCCGTGTATTGGCGGCCAAGTAGGGAGTACCAGTTTGTGTGCCATTGCGCTCGCTGCCAAGAGGAGAGGAAAGCATAGTCGTACAAATGAGGGGCGGAGAGACCTCGATAATGCAACGAGCCACCACGAGTTGCTATTAAAGTAGCCCTCCGCTGCGCAAACAGTATACCGGTAGGCGTGCAAGTAGGCCCGTATGGCCGACAAGAACAAGTTAACGTGGCACGTAAATGATAAATTTTAAAATACGTTAAAGTTTTTAATCGCATTACACGTGTTGCTGTGTCCAGCTGAGGTCACATTGTTACAGCTGGAGTACTTAAAAGGCCACTGTAGCGCGTTTTGCACTCTCATTCGTTGGCCGCGGCCTCGAAGTCAATTGTGACCGTCGGCATCACTCTCATTTCATTCGATAACTCAGCTATCAGGTGATCAACATCACCAGAGCCGAATACTAAAATAGTTCATTTTAATATGCTGCAGTATTTCCTGGTATCATTTTACCCGTTACAATTGAAGGAGTACTGCGGCCGCAAAGTGATACATGTACTGTAGCATTGAAAGGTCCATTTTTGGCATCACAACATAAGCTACTCGTTGCTGCTCGACTAACGGACCCATTTGAAGTTTCATTTATTATGGAAGGATTAGAACGTACACTTTAGCGACCCCCAGCCCTGTTGTAAAACCTAACAGCCACTTTTGGTAATAAAATGATTGACTCACAACTATATGGACTCGCTCCCCTCACAGACTTTGCCTGTAACGGGCTTTCAGCAACCCATTATCTTACGTACACTGTGCGTGAGGAAGCAGGCAAATTAGACTCTGATGTATTGATCGTTAACGGCGTGGTCCGAGACCACGCCAACCAGTAGATGTGTTCTACAAGCTGATTGGCCATCGCATTGGATGCGATGGCGATGTGCGACGATGGGCCCGTCACACCATCCCCCACTTCAAAAAGAAAGCACGCAGCATATTCCTTTTTATACGGCGCGACGAACTGGGTATCGATGAGCGAGCGAGACGACGACTCGACCACGTACGCGGAGGCGCTGGAGAGGTGGGCGCTGCACGATTGCAGCGCCTTCGTGAACGCCCGCAGTGATGACGAGATGAGACGGCTGTTTGAGAGGCTCCGCGCGACAAGAGGCAAACCCGTCACGGCGACAGCCACCGTGACACTCCAGTCCCTGGATCGAGCGTGGACTTCGTTCGTGCTCCGCTAGAATAAGGAAGGAGGCGAGGCGTTCGAGCGCATGGTGCTCGAGCGCGAGGCGGCGCACTCGCGGCCGTCTGACAGCGCGCTGGCCCTAGTTTGCAGGTTGGCCAGTGATCAAGGCCGCCGGTGCTGTACCGCACACCGA